>NC_137208.1:20119080-20426580 GCF_960531495.2 Zeus faber | reverse complement strand
TTACTTACTTACTTACCTACTTACTTAATTAGTTATTTACTTACTTACTTACTTACTTACTTACTTCCTTACTTACTTTTGCTTACTTACTTACCTACTTACTTACTTAATTACTTACTTACTTAATTACTGTCTTACTTACCTATTTACTTTCGACTTACTTACTTACTTCTACTTATTTACTTACTTACTTATTTACTTACTTACTTACTTACTTAATTACTTACTTACTTACAAAGTTACTTACTTAGTTACTTACTTGCTTATTTAATTAATTAGTAACTTACTTACTTGCTTATTTACTTACTCACTTTCTTACTTACCTATTCACTATCTTACTCACTTGCCAGAACGCTCATGAGCAATGTTGACTTTTTGACTCACTCCACACATGGCATTGCTCCATTTCTGCAGGTGAGAATGTTTTTTTTTTCCTATATTACATAAGGACACAAAGTAATTGTAGGTCCCCCATACTTATTCTCCTTCTACTGCTATTTTCATTGACTGCACAACTCGTCCTTTGGCTGGCTTGACCTGGGTGATCTGAGTCAGACAGGGATATGTTAAAACGCTCATCTCCTGCGATACCTACATTATTATCCTGTTTTCCACCTGGTTGTACAATTTCATATTTCCTATTCCTATCCATTTTTTGGTGTGTGAATTGTTTGATACAGAGGTTTATTGTTTTTAATGGGTTTTTTTTTTTTATATCGCAAAATCTTTCATTCTTGTTCATTTGTATTTCCTATTGTTAATGTGTAGGTTAACTGTATATGGCCAAATTATTTCAATTCGATAAGTTATTTTTTTTTCAAGTTGATCGCGTATCCTGAATTTCCCTGAATCCTGGCTCTATCTATCTATCTGTCTGTCTGTCTGTCTGTCTGTCTGTCTGTCTGTCTGTCTGTCTGTCTGTCTGTCTATCTGTCTGTCTGTCTGTCTGTCTGTCTGTCTGTCTGTCTGTCTGTCTGTCTGTCTGTCTGTCTGTCTATCTATCTATCTATCTATCTATCTGTCTGTCTGTCTGTCTGTCTGTCTGTCTATCTATCTATCTATCTATCTGTCTATCTATCTATCTATCTATCTGTCTGTCTGTCTGTCTGTCTGTCTGTCTGTCTGTCTGTCTGTCTGTCTATCTATCTGTCTGTCTGTCTGTCTGTCTGTCTGTCTGTCTGTCTGTCTGTCTGTCTGTCTATCTATCTATCTGTCTGTCTGTCTGTCTGTCTGTCTGTCTGTCTGTCTGTCTGTCTGTCTGTCTGTCTGTCTATCTATCTATCTATCTGTCTGTTTAGCAGCGCCGCCTGGTGGCCATGTGCGTGCCCTACACCCCCAGGTCCACATAAAGCAGCGCGCTCCGCAGGGACCGGGCAGAAGGCGGAGCGGCGCTGGCGCTTCATCCCATCGTTCCCACAGCGGCGTGGAGTGCAGACCGGGGCAGGGCGCACGCAAACCGTGAAAGTTAAAATCCAGATTACCAGTCTCAGATTCGCGCCAGAATGGCAAACAGAGCACCCGTGTGGATGTTTTCCCTGGAGACGTGTTTGCTGCTACTCCTGGGGGGCTTGTTAACCAGAGCCGTGCGGGACCCGGGGAGCCTGTACATGTGGATCGATGCCAACCAGGCGAGGGTCCTGATTGGTAAGCAGCAATATCTATACTTCCACACACAGCAGCAGGTTTCCTTTGTTTTTTTTGGGGGGTTTTTTTTTGCCTGAATTCAAAAGCCAATCCGCAAATTGACAATGTAAATAGTTGTACTAAAAACAACTTTTTTTTTTTTTTTTTTTTTTTTAACTTATAGGTTTTGAGGAGGATGTTTTAATTGTGTCAGAGGGGAAAATGGCTCCGTTCACCCACGACTTTAGAAAGGCGCAGCAGCGGATGCCCGCGATTCCCGTCAACATCCACCATGTGAACTTCACCTGGCAGGCCACGGAACAGGTATGGGATGGAAGGAAGGAGGGATGGATGGATGGGTATACTTTACTACAGTGTTACTACAGCACACGCCAAAACAATAGATAATAACACTAATGTAGTGATAAGAACATTTTTTAAAATAGGCAATAAACCGGAAAATGTGTTAAAGGATAGAAACATTTGGCAATATGCAATAAACCTAGAAACCTACTCGAAATAGAAAATTGGCTTTATACGATCGACAAAAATATTGTTGTTTTCAAGATACAATAATCCTCCGTATGAACATTTCCTTCGAAAAATAGGAAGCTGTGCAAGTTTGCATGTGTAAAGTAAAAGCCTCTCTTTAGTCGGGCTTTTGTTAAACCCGCCCCTGTTCAAATGAAACTCGAGTAAAAAAAAAAAATAAAATCAAAAAAAATGTTCACGCATTAAGTTGATGGGGAAGAAAAACCCGGCACGGGGCCAAAACATGACCGAACATCTGAGGAGCAGGATAACAGAGGAGGCCTCTGAGCGCTCTCCTTTTTTTAATATTCTAATTCCCATCTCTTCTTGCGGTATTTTACATCTTGGTGTCGTGGGCCTGCCGCCACGGATCAAAGCTCTGCAGCCATGTGCCAAACATCTGGCCCATCTGCGCATCGAAAACACTGGTCCAATTCTCAGACCGGTGCTTTATTGGAGGGAGGGGTCTGGGGGAGGGTGGGGGTGGGTGGCGGCGTCCAATAGAAGGGGCCTGCAGGTGTTATGGCGTGTGCATGGTCGTTGGTCATGAGTATGGGTGTACAGACGTGGGTCCCCCCCCCCCCCCCCCCCCAGAGCTCTCCAGGGGTTCTAATCGAAATGATTCATAGAAACGCCACAGTCACGGAAGGCGGGTATGGGAGATTGGAACTAAAACATATCTACCGTTACCATTTCTTCTCAGGTTGGGCCTCTCAGCGTCCTGCAGGCTTACTTGCACTGTTAAGATAAGCGCTCCGTTCCTGCTCGGCCGAGCCAAACTTCCGTTCGGCCCCACTCCTAATGTCGGAAGGCGAATCAAATTTGACTTTATGAACCTGCGGTTACGCCCTCGGGCGTAGTTTCCACACTCCGTGATCTCGCTTGGATGACTTTTGTAGGTGATATATTCACTTAAGTTCTGCCTTTTAGTGTTGGAAATAACAAAATGAAATGGAGGGTCGGAGTAGGGCTGCATGATTAATCGTATTATTTGAATTAAGACCCCACCCCACCTCCCCATTATTAAAGCGTTAAATCTTATTTTAATAAAAATGCTCAAACATCTCTTCCACAGCCATTGATTAATTCTGCAATTCAAAGCGCTCCTCAGCAACTCACTCATTCAGTGAATTAATGCTTGCGTGTGTGTGTGTTTCTGCCAGAAAATCGTGAAAAAAATAATAATCGTGATGTCATTTCTAATCAAGAAAATCGTGATTCTCACTTTATTCCAAAACGTGCAGCCCTCCAGTACATCAGAGTACTGATGGCACACCGGTAGGAAATCATTTGTACACGTACTGTAAGGGAGCGAGGAACTACGGTAGAAGACTCTGCTACTGTAGCCTAGAGGTAAAAATAAGCCTGAAAGTCGGTCGGTGAGGTTTTTGGAGGAGGTGTTAGATTAAGGCGGCGTTATTAAAGTGTATGGTACGAAAATTTGTTGAAACGTCAGTTTAAATAACAGAAATCATCTGCTTCTCGTAAAGCGAGGAACAGGATGCGTGCCCAGCGTAGACATAATGTATATGTATGTGACAAATAACCTCTTAACTTGAAGGAACTTGAAGTTCATTTTTTTGTTATTTCATTTTCGTTTGTTGCTTCCGATTGGTCCCGCTTTGCGTCCTTCTAGCAAAGAAAACGCTTGACAGCCCTGTTGTCTTTTTGTAAAATCGCCTTTTTCAAGAAGGCTCCCGTCTTCCGATCGCGATGCCGTGGGAAGCCATCGCGAGAACCCCCGACCCCCCTCATCTCAGAGGCCGCCGTACGCATTCTGAGAGCTCTGGAAAGCAGTCATTATGACTTTATTATAACGGTCATTTACTGTTAGTCATCTTCTCGCTCGTGAGTCACGAAAGCCACACCCCCCACGCCGCCCCGCCCCACCGCCGCCGCCGCCCCCCGACCCCTTGTGAGATCTTTTTGGTGTCCGTGCACCTCGCGAAGCAGATGAAGGTAAAACAAACCACGCGGCCGGCCCCCAGCCCCCACCATTGTGCGGACGCCGGGGCCCGAGCGAATGGTGCGTCCGCGCACACTGAGATCATAATCCGTGAATGGCATGTCGAGTCAGCGAATGGTAGCGAGAGTCAGAGAGAGCGAGAGAGAGGGCCCTTCTCTTTCCGGGGCTCGCTTTAGCCCGCCACTTCAAAGCCAGCCGCGGCGGCTTAGGAACAAAGGGCCCCGTGGCATAAAAGGCAGGCCGCGAGAGTTATCTGTGTTGGTTATTACCATTCAACTGCGGGATTAACCTCCTTCTCCGCGCCGGCTTGTGTACTTTCCCCTTCATCAAACGGGACGTGCTTCATACACTGGGGAGAGAAAAATCGGCCTCTCTCTCTCTCTCTCTCTCTCTCTCTCTCTCTCTCTCTCTCTCACTCTCTCTCTCTCTCTCACTCTCTCTCTCTCTCTCTCTGTTTTTGAGCTTTCATCTTCCTTTCTGGCCTTTTTTTCCTCCGATATGTGTGTGACGTGTGTGTGTGTGCGTGTGTGTGTGTGTGTGTGTGTGTGTGTGTGTGTGTGTGCCGCCGCAACCGTTTGACAAGTGTGTAATTTTCAAAGGAAGGAGATGTTATTTGGGGTTAGGGGCCCCAGATTGTGTCCCTTGTGTAAGTGTGTGTGGGTGGGTGGTGAGAGTAGATACACTTGTTCCCGCAAATAAGACCCTTCAAACAGAGCCTTCAAACATGCACGCACACACACACACACACACACACACACACATATATATATATATATATATATATATATAGTTTTGTTTGTTTGTTATTATTTCTTTTGGGCGGCTCATGGTAAATCTCACACCTGGCCAGCCGGCATATGAACTGTGTTGACTTTGACTCAGTCCGCACATCCGTCCGGAATGGTTTCTTTGGGAACTATTCAGTTCCGTGAGTCAGCACTTGGCCTTACTTAGCAGGTGCTTGGATCAATCATGACACCAATGTCAGCAGCGAAAGCATATCACACTTTACCAGACCCCATCGTCCCCAGAACCCAGGTTAGCAAAAAGTGAGCTCTGGCTGTGGAGGCGAGCGACAAGTCGGCTTCAATCATCAAAGGCAGCAAATGTTGATTCCCTGTAGGCAGCGGTGGAACCTCCACCCTCAGAAAGTAAGTCCTCCCCGGGTTCCAGGGTTAGGGTAAGGGTTAGGGTTCCAGTCAACTAATGAGTAAAATCAGCTGTTTGGTCGCATGGGAAAAAACATGAAAAAGATGATTTTTACTTTCTGAAGCTCGTCCACCCGTGCCAATGTCCGGCACCAGTAACGATGTGTGATTTGGAACCTAAATGACCGCAGAGAATCAGGCCGGCTGTTCCTAAGCTTGTTTCAGTGTCTCCCTCGTGCCCTGTGTGTGTTGCAGGCCGAGTATTTCTACGAATTCCAGACCTTGCGCTCCCTGGACAAAGACATCATGGACAATCCAACCGTCAACGTGCCGCTGCTCGGCACCGTGCCACACAAGCCATCCGGTGAGCGGCGAACCGGCTAAACTGTTGCTACACCGCCGCGGCCGTTTCCCACGGACGTGGCTTGTTTTCAACTTGGGGCCCTGGTGTTTCCGACAGTTCAGGTTACTACAGCGTCTGTGTGTTCTGTGTGCGCTAGTGGTGCAGGTGGGCTTCCCCTGTCTTGGAGACCAGGACGGCGTCGCCGCATTCGAGGTGACCATCCTGGTAATGGACGCTGGCGGCAACGTTATCCTCAGGACGCCGCACAACGCCATTTTCTTCAAGACCTGCCAGAGAGGTAAGAATCAGCAGCGGTAGTCGACCACACAGTGCCATTGTTGGTTTAACATTGGGAAGGCTGGAAATTGTTCGGGACATTTGCCAACGTTGGGTCAACATTAACACAGCATTGGCAAGGTCGCCTAAAATTTGCCAGCCTTCCACCCTTTTGCCAATGCAAGCCCACCATTTGCATTTTGCATGTTCCAAGCTGATATGACTTAACTCGAGAGTATGCCAAAAGTGCTGTAATGTATGTTTTGCTCTAAGCTAATTTTATTGATTTGATAATTCAATCACGAAAACAGCATTCAGACCCAAAGTTGAGCCTCCGACCTTGGGGCCCCGGCCCCTGGATGAAATTTGAGAAGCCAACCCAGCCCTGAAAGATTACGCCGTATTTCATTATTTTGAATACATACTATTTACTGTATTACCCATTAAGGCCATCAATTTACTTTCGCATCTCAGCGTATCTCACGTTGTCCCGAGCGAGTCCGTTGTTGTATTTGCGGAATCAGTATGTCCGCCATAGATCCCGGCAGATACAGCAGGGCCTGCGTCACCAATGAAAGAAGTAATTGGACCTGATCGGGAGCCCATGTGCGCCTGGCTTTGCCGCTGGAATGTTTAAGTGCAGCCTGGCTCTGGTGCCTTTCCTGGCGCTTACATTGAAGACACACTCGCATATGATGTGGCATCATGTCACATGGCGTCCCCGTCGCCACCCCGTCGTGGTGAGGCAAAAGTCGGCAAAAGCGCCCAACTGGCACAAAATAAGTCCGTGTCAAAAAAGAAGAAAAACAAAACTAAACGCACCAGAGAAATGATCAGGAAAACGTATCTGCCAACGGGGAAAGAAGATTTTCGTTCATACTATATCTTGTGATAGGCATTATCGAAAGAAAATCTTAACATATTGAAAGGTGTCGACTTGTCCTGTCAAAGACTTGTCCAAGGTCGGCCGTCCTCTTAAAAAGTCGCTTAATTTACTGGAAAGAAATCCAAGGAGTTAACTGTTTTCTCAAAAGTAAGATAGTTGAAGACACACTGCGTTTCCTCAAAGCAAGCCTCACGATCTTGTCGAGGGGATTCGAGACCAGCCAGAGCAGACTGTTGTTTATTTTCAAGATTTCTGGGCCCGTCGAGGTTTCTTCGGGATTTTTCTTGCGGAGGAAGAGGCTGAACGTGACAGAACTTCAGCTTCAGTCTCTCGGTTGTGCGTGTGTTTCCAGTCAGGCATGAGAGCGACAGAGAGCTGGCAGAGGGTGAAGTCGCAGATGGGGGAAAAAAACAACAAAAAAAAAACAACTTCTGGACGGAGCATCAAAATGCATGGAGCCCGAGGACTTTGTATTGGAAGTGACTCGAAGCTGCTCCACGCGGTTTTCGGGGGCGCTTGCGAAGGGGATCGTTCGCTGCGCCGTCAAACTGTCTGAAGTGGGACCAGGATCCCCACTGGGGGGAGGGGGAGTGGGAGGGGAGTGGGTAGGGGGGTTCTTTTTGGGACGTTGTGGAACTGGTGAGTGACACCACCTGCACAAGGCCATTGCCAGGTTATGATGTCATGTGACACTGTCAGCTGCGGCTCCAGGGCCACAGTTCAGAGGAGCGACGGGGCAGAACACACACATAGACACACGCGCACACACAAAAACACACACACACACACACACACACACACACACTGCAAACATGCTCTAATACCCTTCACTCAACATACATCAAACAGACAGACACACAATTGTTTGCCCAAGGGAAAAATAATTATATTTTGCCATTTTGAATTTATATTTTTAGTACATAAAGTTTGTTAGAAGTATATTTCTACGCATTTGTAATCATTGGTGAGTATTCTTGAAGTGTATGTTTTGCTACTTCTTACTTAAATGTATGTACAAATTTGAAGTACAGCTTTAGTACACTAGTCTTTAATATGCTGTAAGTCTAATGTAAGTACACTTATAAAAAGTATATAGAAACATTAACCAAACTTAAAATCTATACATACTTGTTTAAAGTGTTTGTGTGGTTGGTCATCAAAAGTAACCAAAAATACATGAAAAATATATTTTTTATAGATTGAAGCCTATCTTCAGTACAACAAGTGGTTTCAATTCAACACAACATTTGTAGATTAATTGTGATTTCATGAAAAGAGGAGCAATAACTATGTTAAATATATATCCAAATAAACTAAATATCCTCAGTATACTTTCAGATAACAAACTTAAGTATACTTTTTTTTGCCACTGGGGCATGTATGTGAACACGTGTAACAAGCCCAAATGCACACAAATGGGCATTCGCAACACATGGAAAGCGTGTATACAAACTCGCGCGCACACACACACACACACAAACACACACACACACACACACACACACACACACACACACACCCAACCCACGTACACACAGAACCTGACAGGGGTATAAACATACCACATACAGTGTACTGTTTCTTCCGAGCGCTGGCATTTCCAGCACAGGAAGCGGGCTGTTAGCGCAGTGACAGCTGGATAACGCTACTGACACCGTGGCTGCAGGCTGGTAGGGATTAGAGCGTATCAGTTACAGGAAGCAAAACAAAATCACACTTAAAAAGTGTCCGGTGGTTGTAGTAGTGAAAATCTGAGGGATGCATACCGTAGTTAATAGACTGGAGATCTTCCCAATTCGGCGTAATAGATTATTAGGTGCCAATTCGAAAACTAAATTTTAAAGGGGACCTATTATGCTTTTCCTTATTTTCTATCATATATATATAATTTTTCAATGTCGGATACTATATTAGACGTGGCCAAAGTGTCAAATAATGAGGCAAACTAATGAAAAAGTAATAACTGTGAACAGAAACTGTGAAAAAAAAAAGTTCACTCCACCAAGTAAAAAAGGGATACTTAAATGTGTTCAAGTATACTTAGTAGATTAAATATATTTGAGCACATCTTCCTCAACCTCTAACACACTAAATATATAACAAATACATTGTCATGTCTATTTTCATTACTTTTGACGATTAAAATGACGTACTTTTAACCCTACTTACACTATACTTACAGCATATAAATAACCAGTATACTAAAGCTGTACTTTAAAGTCGTATATAAAAGTAACTAAAAACTACAAAAAACACACTTCTCAGTATACTCAACAAATACTGCATGAATACGCTTATTATCGTATATTATATTCTTTATATTCTTATATAATATATATTATATTATTATCTTCTTTATTATATTCTGAAAGTATACTATGGCTTCTATATGGAGAAATATAAACATTTAAATTTTTTCTGCACGTAATACATTAAAATAATACAATAATACATTACAAATATCATTACAAAGTTGACTTCATGAGTGTGATTAAATGTTAATATGAATTCAGCTACATGTCCATCTCCACAGCCAAGTGTCCGGGGGGTTGTCGAAACGGGGGCTTCTGCAACGAGAGGCAGGTGTGCGAGTGCCAGGACGGTTTCTACGGGCCGCACTGTGAAAAGGGTACGTCTGGCTATTCATGTCCTTTGCTTTCCCCGAAAGTTTGACAAAAATGTGATCATTTCCCAACGGTCGTTCATAGACCTGTTCGGTCTTTCGCGCTTTCACACCTATAGATCGCTAGATTTGGTCTGATTCAAGAGTGAATTGTTGCTCTTGAATCGCTCTCCGCAGTGTTGCCAAGTTGGCAACTTTCTCACTAGATTTAGCAACTTTTCAGACGCTCTTTGTTTTATTGACTTTGACTTTATTTCCAAAAGAGGAGAGGGAGTGACCCCGGCGCTGTTGGCAGAAGAGCCGTGGACTCCGATTACTCTGAGCAGCATGATGTATGGGAATGAATCACAATATAATATATTTGAATCTATCGCTCGCCTTTTACCTGATCGCCTGAATAAGTCGCTAAACTGGTCGCGAGGTGCTTTTGAGAAAGGCGAGAAAGTCGCCAAGTCGGCAACACTGCGTACAGGTCTTTCATCTATTGGACAGAAGATTTTGTGGGAAAATTCATCCGATCAGCGGTGACGTCACCGTTCGCGCTGGCTGTCATCTTCCGTCATAACAGCGTGAATCACAAACACTAAAAAGCAATAAAGACCAGCAGCACTCCAGATGTCGGGGCAAAACTGGAAATCAAAGGTACAGACAGCTGATCAACGCTGATGAGGCGCACCGACAGTCTACGCAATGATGTAGCCGTGCGTACGCACATCCGTTGTCCAATACCTGGGATCTTCCATCAAGACCGCCGTTCCCGTGTGTCCGTAGAGGCGCTTGCCTCACCCTCCATTTTAACGTGAAGCCTTGTAACGCCACTGGGGTGGTGAGGGGGGATCATTTCAACGCGTTATCCAGAAAAAGAAAAGAAAACCATGAATGAGGGAAAATCACTTTCTGTCATAAAATCACAGTCAGGACAACCACGGAGCAACAGCAGCATAGTGCGATCCGAGCTTTGATTCTTATGATTTGGTGTTCCGATCAAATACCCGTTTCCAACCCACAATGTACTGTATTTTGGTTTGCTTCCTATTTTAAGTCAGATTGCGTTCTCACATGTAACCAACCAGACCGTAGGTTCACTTGGAACCAGGCCGAGTCCCGTCTTTTCAGGAGAACCATGTTGTTTGGTCCGCACCAGAGTTCGAATGCGTGCCTCTCACCTCTCCAAACGAACCGGACTAACGTAGTAAACGCACCGCGGTTCGATTAAAAGGCAGCAAACAGGGTTGGTGTGAAGGCGCCCTTAGATTCACTTCAAAATGACATTTATTTTGCATCGTTTGGGTCTAGCGTCTGGGCTCTACCGCTCATCCCTCACGGTGGCAAATGGAATGGTTTAAATGTTGTTTTCTTTGATCCTTCTCCCCAACCAGCCCTTTGCGTTCCGAGATGCTCCAACGGCGGTTTGTGTATGAGCCCCGGCGTGTGCATCTGCCCGCCGGGTTACTACGGCAACAGCTGTGAGAAAGGTACAGCTCTCTCTCCTCCCCGGCCGTTCGGTCTTTTGTTGTTTTTTTTGTTAAACAACGCGGGGCTGATGTGCGGCTGCCCCCTCGTCTCTCCGCAGCAAACTGCAGCGCCACCTGTCTGAACGGAGGCACGTGCTTCCACCCCGGGAAGTGCATCTGTCCCACCGGCTACGAGGGAAGTCGCTGTGAGCTCAGTGAGTGCTGCTTTGTTTGGGGGTTAAGTGAGGCTTTTTTTTTTTTTGCAATTTCAACCTTTTTTTAATCCAACAAACACTTAGTTTCCTTTCTTTTCTGAATGTTAATTGTATGTTTAAAAGGCAATTTAAAGTGCCGTTAATGGTACTGAACAACTTTTACAGATTAAAATTATTATGGATAGATAGATAGATAGATAGATAGATAGATAGATAGATAGATAGATAGATAGATAGATAGATACAGATAGATAGATAGATAGATAGATAGATAGATAGATAGACAGATAGATAGATAGATAGATAGACAGATAGACAGATAGACAGATAGATAGATAGATAGATAGATAGATAGATAGACAGATAGATAGATAGATAGATAGATAGATAGATAGATAGATAGATAGATAGGTAGATAGATAGATAGGTAGATAGATAGATAGATAGATAGATAGATAGATAGATAGATACAGACAGACAGATAGATAGATAGATAGATAGATAGACAGACAGACAGATAGATAGATAGATAGATAGATAGATAGATAGATAGATAGATAGATAGATAGACAGACAGACAGATAGATAGATAGATAGATAGATAGATAGATAGATAGATAGATAGATAGATAGATAGATAGATAGACAGATAGATAGGAAGGAAATCACTAAGATCGCTAAGAAATCACTAAGATCACTAAGATGTGAGCTGTCTAACAACAGCTCACATCTTAACAAAAGGCAATACCAATACAGTAACAAGAATACAAATGAAAATAATTAAAATCTAAATGTATAATATTTAAAATAATATTATACTAATACATATAATATTTTTAATTAATCAAAAGCAATTTAAAAAGTCAATACCAATGGCTATAATAATACCATTTTTATAATTTTCAAATTACTACTATTATAAACTTAGATATATGGCCAGGTCAAGCCAGCTATATATTTGTGTTATTAGCCTACTACTAATTTGTTAATCACCATGAGCATGATTAGAGTTTGAAATGTACGGTATATACATCCATCAGCCACAACATTAAAACCAGTGACAGGTGAAGTGAATAACATTGCTCATCTGGTCCCAATGGCACCTGTCAAGGGGTGGGATATATCAGGCAGCAAGTGAACAGTCAGTTCTTCAAGTTGATGTGTTGGAAGCAGGAAAAATGGTCAAGCGTAAGGATCTGAGCGACTTTGACAAGGACCAAATTGTGATGGCTAGACGACTGGCTCAGAGCATCTCCAAAACAAGAGGTCTTGTGGGGTGTTCCTGGTATGCAGTGGTTAGTACCTACAGAGAGTGGTCCAAGGAAGGACAACTGGTGAACCGGCGACAGGGTCATGGGCGCCCAAGGCTTATTGATGCACATGGGGAGTGAAGTCTAACTCTTCTGGTTCGATCACACAGAAGAGCTACTGTGGCACAAATTGGTGAAAAAGTTGATGCTGCTATGATAGAAAGGTGTCAGAACACACAGTGCATCAGCTTGCCAAACTGACCCCTGTCCACCACCGAAAGCACCTACAAACATGAGCGTCAGAACTGGACCATGGAGCAATGGAAGGAGTTGGCCTGGTCTGATGAATCATGTGGATGGCCGGGGTTAGTGTCCCATCAAGCGTCAGTAGGATGTGCTGGAACAACAAGCCCGATCCATGGGGGCTCCACCTCACAATCTCCAGGACTTAAAGGATCTGCTGCTAACGTCTTGGTGCCAGATACCACAGGACACCTTCAGAGGTCTCGTGGAGTCCATGCCTCCACGGGTCAGAGCTGTTTTGGCTTTAGTGGTGGTTTTAATGTTGGGGCTGATCCAATAGCATACTCACTGTTGATATACATTGGCATGTAAGTGTGGAGGAAACTGTATGTACACTACATGTAGATCAGTTTGTCATTGTTGAGAGCTCGTACTATATACATGTGAAGCCTCCCATTGGATATATGGCATAACCCGTGTTATTACCAGTAATCAGAGGGTGAATGTGCATGTAACTCATTGACGATACGTCTCCGTCGACTGTGGCTTGTTGCCCCCTGAGCCCGGCAGAGGTAAACAAGTGATGCTACGCCGTTTCATTGCCACTGTGTGTGCAGAGGAAGCAGCTGGCGCCCGAAGCCCAAGCGCAACGATTAACAACACACATAGTCGTTTTATTTTCGGCAACGTGCAAGTGCCAATTAGCCGGCGTGTCCTATGAGGTCACGGTAACGCGGCGCGCTGGTGTTATGCATGGCTGTGGGAATCTCCCCTAATTGGTCCACTGTTTAGTTACCAATGTATATAAATATAACCAGGCCCTGTATTTAAAAGACCGCAGTTAATAGCGTCTCGGTGAACCATAATGGGCACAAAGCTCGACGCAGATCAAACAACAGGATGCTTGGGTTGATTCATCCTCCGTTTTAAAAAACCGGAGCCGCCACGTTAACGGCTCACATCTGACATTGGAAAACGCGGAGACCATATCAAAGGGCCGCTTCTAAAACGCAACGCCGCCTTGAGATGTCCCATTGAGCTGGTGTGTTGAGAGGGAAACAACGGAGGAGAATCGAACGCTGGTCGGCTTTGTTAAATGTCAGCTGTGGCCGCCTCTTCTCTCTCCGTCTCTCCTCTCCCAGCATTCCCTATTGTCTTTATTTCCACGGATATGAGTTTCGCAAACGCTTGGGTGAACAAAGCGACTGCTGAAATCCAGTAGGCGTCGATCAAACAAGCAGGTGGAACGGAATCCTCTTGAGATGATCCGCACTCAGGCCAGGCCGCCGCTTTGGAAAGGTGTCACGTTTCCCTTTCCATTTTGTTGACGTGCCATTATCTTAGTGAAAGCCGTGCCCCGAAGTAATGCAACCGCTTCAGAACCACGCCACCCAACATCGAAGGTGTAGCGCGGGGAACCTGGCCTGCTTAGGCAGACAACTTTATGTGCTGTCTCCTTAAAGGGTCATTTCATGACCAGACGGAATTAAATAACTCTTTTGTGGCTGGCCAAAGCAGTCTTTGTAGCTAGCCATTTTGCAAAGTAGCTAGCCTATTTACAAAGTAGCTAGCCACTATGCAAAGGATTGAGCCACTTTGCAAAGTAGCTAGCCTCTTTGCAAAGTATCTAGCCATTTTGCAAAGTAGCTAGCCATTTTGCAAAGTAGCTAGCTTCATTGCAATGTAGCTAGCCCCTTTGTTGGAAGAACTACAAAGGGCAGATTTGCTTGCTAGCTAGTGTAGCACAGTGGTGTAGTGATTATACACAGCTAAATGGAATATATCCACCTTTTCTGGCAAGGAGTACACTCACCTACCACCTTAATGTCCATTGAAATATGTAGGACAGTATCCCCCATCTGCTCCTCTGCTGCAATACAATGGCAAATGGGACCCGCAACACTAAATATGGCGATACCAACGCCACCTGCAAAACTCACACCTGTCTGTCCTTTGGAACAACACTGAACACGGTTATTTACTAATTTACGAATTCACTTGTGCGTGTATTTGTAGGTAAATGTCGCCAGCCCTGTCAAAACGGTGGGAAATGCACCGGTGTGAACAAGTGCAAATGCAGCAAAGGATTCCATGCAGATCTTTGCACCAAAGGTAAGTGCCCAGTGTCCAGGCTTCATGGGGCCTTCACTTCTTGGATGATGATTGCGTCACTTAAGGGCCACGACCATGGCAACAAAGCAGATTCCCACCACCACTGCCCACACTCGGATGCTCAAATCATCATAAAGTTTTAACAAGAGTTTGACTAATTTGGTCAACATTTTGGTGCTGGAAATTGCCTGCAGGAAGAGTGCAGTAGAAAAACCATTGAAAACCTCCGAAATGGCCTTCAACTAGGGCTGTACTTTATTCAAATACTTTTGGTACCAACACAGATTTTGATCTTTTTATTTATACATACATCAGAAATACTGAGTTGTAGGTCCTATACCGCTTTCTAATAACATTTTTTAACTATTTACTCTTACGTGCACACGTCGTGACTTAGGTATCAAAATTGAGCATTAAACGCCTCAGAACAATCTGGGTTCCATTAAAGCAGAGGAAATCTCAAAAGCCAGCTCTACATTTGACTGTCTATATTCATGTACATGCATTTTCTTGTGCATCACTGTGTGTGTGTGTGTGTGTGTGTGTGTGTGTGTGTGTGTGTATGTGTGTGTGTGTGTGTGTGTGTGTGTGTGTGTGTGTGTGTGTGTGTGTGTGTGTGTGTGTGTGTGTGTGTGTGTGTGTGTGTGTGTGTGTGTGTGTTCACAGCTATATGTGAGCCCAACTGTGGAGCCCACGGGAGCTGTGTGGAGCCCAACAAGTGCCAGTGCAAGGACGGATGGCATGGACGCTACTGCAACAAGAGTAAGTCAGAGTGTAAGACACCCTCAGCCCAGTACAAAAGCAGCTTTTTTTTCTGCCTCAACCTGTAGGAAAATGTGTGACTAATTACAACTGCTCACATACCTGGGGTTTGCATTGAGTTTATGCTCTATGCGTCCTTGCTTGTGACAGATTTACAGTTTGCATTCCGAATAATTCTTATGACAATTCCATTCACGACACAAATAATATGTTGGATCTTGAACTCAAGAGGCGGCCAAACCGCTCGGCTCGACATTAAAGGAGCAATGGACAACTTTTTTGCTTTGACTTATTATGAAGTTAATGTTAATTGCACAGTTTAATGGCTGTAGAATAATGACGCGGTGGCAGTTTCGCCTGCCACGCGCCATCCAAGTGGCGTGTTCACGGTCCTCCGGCACAGAAGACGGGGCTGTAGAAAAACACAAGTTTATTTTGGTTAGGGGGCTTGATGGAATAAGCCCCGGAGCAGATGGACAAGTGTCATGACAAGGGCTCCTCTCTCCTGAGTGAGTGTGGGGATGGGGGTTTTAACCTGTTGCCCGTTAGACCAACCAACGAGCAACAGGTAATGCAGCCACTCTGATCCTGGGTCCCTAAATACCTCACTTACCTTTCCCTCGACTTAACGTAATCTTAGACCTCGACGTAACCATCTCTAACCTGAGTGACCTCTCCGGTTCCGGTGAGAGCTACCACCTCCGGTTCCGGTGACGTCTTTGCGTGTGCGTTGCTGCTGTTGTTTTTAATGTTGTTTTGCTGTTGCTGCTGCTGGTGTCGATGTTGCTGCCGCCGTTGTTGCTGTTTCTGTGGCTGTTGTTGCTGCTGTTGTTGTTTTCTGTTGCTGTTGCTGCCACTGCGGTTGAAGTTGCTTTTATTGTTGTCTTTGTTGTTGCTTTTGTTGTTGCTGTTGTTTGAGGGGCATTCTTTTGTAATGACCGGTTGACAACTACGTTCCTTCTTTCTTTCTTGTATTTCTTTGTAAAGCGCATTGTGTTGCCCTGGTATGAAATGCGCTCTATAAATAAAGTGTGACTTGACTTGACTTGACGAGATCCAGGTCAGGTGTGGCTCTCAAACCACACCATCCCCGCACCGCAGACGCCATCGGCGTTTAGATTGGTTCCTTTTAAGCCTCCGTATCACTTTGCATTCGGACTGCCACCGCGAACCATCTCCCGGGAAAATGATGGATTTACGACAGTGCGTCACAGGAAGTGCGTCAAACAATGCACAACCGTTAAATGAAATGACGGACGGTGGAGCGATCTACCCCACGTCCATAACAAACCCTTGAATATAAAAACGACTCATTGAAATGGGTTGAGAAACGTAAACGTTATAGTGCTTTTTTATCCAGAAAAAACGCAGCTCCCCCGTTTACTTGTATTTGTTTACAGGCCAGTGTTGCCAGTTCTAATATGGCGGTGACATTGACGTATCGCAGCGACGAGCTGTGAAGCGCTCAATGCGGCGTCTGTGTATATATGTATATGGCTATACTGTATATATGTAACTAAAACTGTGACAGTTTCAGTTGACCTCTTCAGTGAACACGCTTCTTTCTTCTCTCTGATTTCCAAAGTGGCAGGGGATTTCCAATGAGTGGCAATTGTGCTGGCCGATATGGCCAAAAATGTTATCACGATAAAATATTTCATACCATGATATAGATCACAATTTCTGTTATATGCTTTTTTTATACGAAGAAGACAGTTGTATGCCATGATGCATTAAAAATATGTGTTGGTGAAATGAAATTGCCCTAGTCTTAAAATAAAATTCTGCATTGTAAAAAAAAATGTTCCAACGAAAATGCTGTTCTCTAAATGCTGTTCTTAGCAGCATTAAGCATTGTCTTTTTTTAACAACATTAATATCAAAGAAAAATAGGGGTAATAATATAAAAAGATAAAATGCTAAAAATATTTTTTTGTTATGAACATTGCACAGCACTTGAAATGTAAGTAAGAAGTGAACAGGTGCAGCTGATTCAATAAACATTTCACTTGAATACAATTGAGATAAAATCAAAAACACAATAAATGTGGCAAGTAGTCCGTAATCTAAATAAATAATAAAGTTTGTGGTGTTTCCCGTCTTTAAGTACAGAGTCATTCTTTAAAACTAGTATGACCTTGCTCCTCCTCCGAGTTGCTCATTCTGGACACTGCCGCTCTGTCTCTGCTGCCGGTGTGTTCACAAGTGCAGCCTACCCAGGAGGGAGGGGGGCAGTGGGGGCGTTGCCAGGTGTGCCATTTTATGGTTAAATGTCAAACTTTGCCTCTTGTCCCCTCCACCTCTATGACTTCTCATTCCTTCCTCCTCCGCCTCCTCTCTCAGGGCATAGGGGCAGCGCCCCCAGTGGCCATCGCCTGTCGGCTCCCAAGTACAAGCAGCACGCCTCGTCCACCAAGAGCACGAAGGACGCCGACCGCCCGGCCGACACCAACTACGTGGTTTGAGCGGCCGTGCGTCACTGACCACGGCCCAGACCGACCCGCTTCCTCTCCATACCCAGTGGGATCATTCGCGCCCACCGCAGCATCTTGTTAACCATCCACAACACGTTCAAATGCAAAGCGTCCTCTCGCAGGTTTGATTGCCCAGACCGCCGGGCCGCAGCGCGCCACAACACACAGACGGCACACCCAGCGTTCCGTTTTCTTAATCTCAGCTAGGTTCTCGTGGGATTAAAAAAAAAAAAAAAAAAATCCCGTCTTCTTTCAAATCTCTGTCCAATTTGACATGCTATACAAATACCTGAAAGCCCAGCAGGAAGGTATCCAACTAGAGGTTTGAGGAGGTTGCGGGTCTCCCCTCGCAAGAGTTTTCTATGAAACGCTGAGAGTGGCTCGCAGTAACACAATATCACTATCAGCCCCCCTCCCCCTTCACCACTGGATATACACACACGACAAAAGCTGGAAACATGCTTCTGCGACTGTGTACCGTGCCCACTAGGGGGCAGTGCGGGCTATACTTTATTAGTGATCCAATAATGAGTCGAGTGACTCAGTGACTCATAAAAAGATTCCCTCAATTTCCAGACTCTTTGTTCGTTTGACCGAATTGGGGTAAGGTACGATGAGTTCCAATGAACAATGAGCGAGAGTCAGAAGAGTGGGTCGGCTCGCGAACCGAGAGACGTGAGTCAGTGAATGCATGTGCGTCGGGCTGCGGGTAATGAGTCACGAGCGCAACGAGCAAATTACACTTTTGCCAGAGTGACTCCGGGTTCCCGAGTCGTTGGAAGGATTAGTTTGCGAGGAACGAATCGTCCGCGAGGAACAACTCCTTTGCTATATAAATGCGCCGGTTGCCTTTGAGTCTTGAATTACTGATTTTTATAATGTTATGAGGAGTGCTCTTACAAACAAAACGCCCCATTTCCACTCAGCATTGGCACCGTTTTGATTCTTGCCCAAACCAGCCTTTCTTTGCGTCCCTGTGCAAGGATCCTCTCACGTATCTTCGCAGGAGCATGTTTCAACCGTACGACGAGCCGCGCTTTGGTGTTCGGCCACTGAGCACAGAAAGCAGATTTCTGGAGATGGAGAAGTGTCAGGTGTGAAAGAGCGTCGTGGAAGCACCCGTACTGTTGAAAATCCGCACACATATTCAGGGACCAACTTCATAAAAAAAGTTCTCAAACTGTCGGGGAAAAAAAGGGTAATGCCAGTAGGAAGCTGGGACGATGTTGAGTGTAGATATTTCTTATTACCATGCCGTAGTGTACATATGACTCTTATGTAATGACACAATAAGTAATCTGTCTCTCACAATTGCAAAATATAGGACGGAACCCGCTGCTCACAGGATGTTAATCGTGATTAACTTGAAACTGACTTGTCTTTTTGCAGATACTTTAAAAGAACCACTTTTTTTTCTGGTATTTATCATGCAGTTTGTAATAGTTAATGTCCTAATATATGATTAGTTTGTATAGTATATATATATATATATATATATATATATATATATATATACATATATATATATATATATATATACACATTTTGTCATGATATTTTATATACAACACTCAAACCATCAGAGCATAAACTGGCATGTAAAGTCGTTGGTTTTGCATTTTTATGTATTGCGATGTTATGAAATAAATGCTTGTAAATGCTTGATTGGTCGTAGTTTTTCCCTTTGAATTTTGCCATCGAAAAGGGCAAATCTTCCATTTGTTAAACTGTCAACCTTGGGGATGTTTCTTTTTTTTCTTTGACCAAAACACATGGATAGTGAATCCCTAACCTGGTCACCCGACGCACTTATTGGGCGATCGTGGACCGGATCCAAGTTTTTGGAGTCGGGCTTCGTGCGAACGACGTGCGTTTTTTGGGGGGGTTTTTTTCCCCATTAATTCGGGTCTTCCCTTTCCACAAGCGGCCGCGGTTGTGGGGGGAAAACCCCAAATTCCCTTTCGTTTACGGCAGGCCTTCGTGGTCTCCTCTGAAGATCCTGCGGTCTAATCAACCAGCGGCTCTGGGAACCCGCCGCTCGTCATTGCCGGCCTTAAAGGCGTTCTTTAGCATTTATACCAAGTAAACGTATGACCTTCAGCGTGCATGTTTGCATGTAATGCCATTGTGTGTATGTGTGTGTGTGTGTGTGTGTGTGTGTGTGTGTGTGTGTGTGTGTGTGTGTGTGCGTGCGCTTGTGCCTGTGCCTGTGCTTTTTTCGCTTCCTGACATTTGATCTTAATTACTGGCAGTTTGGGGGGAAAAGAGGGGCTCTCTCTGCTGCATTAAAGGCCTTGTTTTAATTTGGCTCCGAGCGCACAGTGCGGTGTTGTTTTAGTATTCCTGCTGAGGCTGGGGAGGAAGCTGGAAAGTCTGAATCAGATGGATATTATTTTTCATGAGCCCGGCTACATGCTGATGCAGGCACCGTGGGCTCTGGGAACCCCGGTACACCTCTGGTACACCGAGCAGGAGAAGGGAGAAACCGTGAAAGTGAGAGTGCGGAAAACGTATAGGAACTCTTGATTTTTATGTGATGAATTAAGTCTTAAAAGTTTTGCAGTGCTAGGATTGTTTAGGACTTGACACATTCCAAAAAGCTTGGAATAAATTGAAGATATTAAACTCTTTTTTTTAACAAAGTTTTTTCTAATGGTTGATTCTAGGCTTCGGAATTTCGTCTCGTTTCTTTGGGCCGGACAATTTGGCTCAGTTCAGTTACACTGAACTGAAGCTTTATTTTTAATGATCAATTATCTTTTTTTTTTGAACAAGAGGGGGAGAATCACCACGGGTGAGACAAATTGACATAGAACCAAACAACAACACGTACATGGAAAAAACATAAACATCAGATGACAACATGTATTGAAAAAAGTAGTACTGAGTTGATCAAGTCCAGGAAAAGTGGAACAGCGATCGGGCACGTTTTCTCCTCCTGTCATAGTTATGGCAGTAAATGACGGAGGAAAGGAGAGCGACGCAACCAGGAGGGTGCTGGGGTGTGTTCAAAGCGGGTGCTGGTGGTGTGTGTGTGCCTGTGATGAGACCGCGTGTGTGCGTGTGTGCGTGTGTGTGTGTGTGTGTGTGTGTGTGTGTGTGTGTGTGTGTGTGTGTGTGTGTGTGTGTGTGTGTGTGTGTGTGTGTGTGTGTGTGTGTGTGGGAAGTGTCTACCGGTGAGTGTACAGGACTTGTCCCAATTGGTTCTGGAGTATAAGGTTGATGTTATATCATAGCGCCTCCAAGCAGCGGAAAAGGCCCCGCACCCCAACCCACACCCACGACAGCAAGCGGCCTCCTCGGGGCCTTAGAAGGCGCCTGGCTGCAGGTTGCAGCATGCCAGAAACCACCAGCAGCAAGCCGCCAGGAATGAAATCAGTTATCAATTATCAAATAACTACCACTTCAGTACATCGTGGCATCTCTTTACATGACCAAAAATAACGTTATTTATAATGATTTCATGTGACTGGACTCACACTGGTATACTGTACGTGGTTCACTCTTCAGCATGTTTCTCGCTCTATGGGCTCTTGCTCAAAGTCACACATACACGCACACACAAACATAAGCACACGTACACACACAGGTGTCGATAGCGGAGACCACGGATTCTATTCCAGTTGGATCTCAGATGCTGGAGATGATCGTAATGTTTCGGAAGAGCCGGCTTGTTCGCGAGCAACTCAGTGCGAATTGATTGACGATCATTCATCCAGCTCGTCAGACACTCGTGGTCCAAGGCTCAATTGTCCACGAAGATCCCATTCGGATTGCAGGCAAATTCAAGATGTTTACCTTAATTCTCAGTCTGCGTGAGGGGAAAGCAGAGGTGCTAGTCTCGACCGCAGTCTGGCCGCATGTGTGCGATTGCTCATCTTCCAGCTATTCACCCGAACGTGACACACAGCTGCTCTGGACTAGGGTTGGTCGGGGTCTGGGTCTGGGTCAGTGAGATATGATCTCACGGGGGGCCTCCTCAAACACAGTCGTGCTTATTTTGACACTATCCTCCTCTCCTGGTCTTATTTTCGGCGGGTTCCTTACATGAAACCGTGCATGCGTTGGAATCTCAGATATGCACCAGGACATGTTTGGAATACCGTCAAGGAAGTGTTCAGGGAGGTTTTCTTCCTTTCCCTTCGCCCGTTATTTGTTCTGGTCTGAGGGCGGAATGGCCCCGCGCAACGTCACGTCACACAGATGTAGGCGAGAGGTATTCCAGACACCTGAGCTGGACAATGGGAATTCAGCAACGAGAAAACTGAATGTTGGAAAAAGCAACATTCCAGACGTAAGGCTACAATAAATACAAAATAAATATTCCGTCACAGCTCCCATTCAGTTTGACAATCAGTGGGGTTAAATATCAGCTTCTGTGCCGTCTTTCAAGAATGTCTATTCCTGGATGCAATGATCATTTTGGGAGAGGACATTTTAACCGGAACGCACGTCAACATTTAATGCTCCGTATGAACGCGGAAAACGGGGTCATTGGTGATGATGTATCACTCAGTTGCAACCACTTACACAGTGATATTATTGATGTATAAATGATCACAAACTGATAGATGTATTATATTATGTATTAGATATATACTGAAGGTCGCTTTACACCGCATCCGGATTCCGCAAGCTATGACGCGCTGCGGTGTGGAATTTCCGCATGTGGTCGAGGCTCCGTGATGTGTTCAAATTTTTCAACTCTTGCGACAAGTTTTGGCCTGACAATGCTACCAGAAGTGACGTCAAGTTTGTCAAGGGGGGGGGGTCCGAATGTAGGATGCGATTACGCGTTCAATGTGAACCAGGTCTCAGATCATCACTACTTTCTACTGCCTATTTCATTGCGGGGAATCCATTAAAACGTTTATTTTATTGCTACCGCAGACAAAAATAAGTTAATCAGAACTAACAGTGGATGAAAAAAAGCGAAATACATTAAATGTTCAATCATTAAAAGATTAAAGTTGAACTCGCAACAACACCGTTCTAAATGTTGCTTCCGACCACCGCCGTTGCCGCTGCTGCGGTTCGTCAACAAAACAGGCCTGGGGATCAAAGGCGTCATGCGCCACCACCCAGAAATCTTGGTGTCCGCCGCAAGGACGCTGGAATTTTAAGTGGCTTTTACCATTTTTGTCTGCGGGGGCGGTGGTGGTAGTGGGGTTGGGGTTGGGGTTGAGGATGAAGGAAAGCGCCTCTGTTTCCTGACCCGCGGTGGTTACGCGGCATGGTTGGGTGCAGGGGACAGCGAAGGCTACCCAGGCCAGGTGCCTGGGACAAAAACACTTTTGTTCCACCCTTTCACCCAATTCACCATCCTGAAAAACCCACCCAGCCAAACTACTAGCTTTGATTCCGATGTCATATAATAATAAAATAAAATAGAATACATCTTTTAAAAAAAAAATACCAAAAAATGCAATTAAAAATATTTAATAAAAAAAATTAAATTAAATTAAATTAAATAAATGTAAATATATATATATATATTTTTTTTTTTAATTTTTCAATTGGTCTAGTTGTTCATCTGACCAGAAGGATGTAGTAGTCATCCTGGGCCCCCTCTCTGACCAGGCCCTAGTCAGCCGCTAGACCTGCAAGCTTTGAATCCAGCCAGTGAAATAGGAAATGTATCCCCACTGATCCCCATGCAACATTCCACGCTGAAAAAAATTACAAAAGTCCTCATCGTTAATAAGCCGTAATATAGAAGCTTCATTTGTATATACTGTATCCCCTTATGTTACTTCAGTTATGGAATATAGTTAGGATATGTGATGATGTAAGGGGGGTACTTTGCATTATGTAGCCCACATTAATGAAATGGACAGATGCAGAAATATAGACCCTTAGTGAAAAACTACTAAGTCCTACATAGGTAGAAAAAATACCTTTGAGACAATTGAATGGTTTAGCCCACTTAGATGCTGTGTTGGCAGAGACGGTGTCAATGCCAGATGACCTCCATCACCTTGGACTGAGTTAGGTGGATCCCGTGGATCCCTCTTCCATGTCCTTTGACAAGGTGTCTTTCTTTTCCCTCTGGGTCTTTTGGGGGGGTGTTTTTCCTTGTCAGACAGTCATCAAACCATCCTTTGAATGTAAATTTGTAAAGCCTTCATAAGTCTTTCCTTCGATGCTCTATGTGTAAATATTCTCATTATACAGTACATTATGGAAACAGGGCAGCAGCAGCTGGAGTTGTGGATTTAGATAAATAAAGCAATTTTATTTTGGACACCGTCGTAATGTCTCCCTCTAGTGGTCTGTGTGTGGAACAGCACCATGGACGTGGCCAGGCATTTATTGCAGTCACTGTTTATTCGGGTGATTTAACATGGTTTGTTCAAATGAGTGTACAAACCAAATAATATATGATATGATACTATTATCATAATAATAAGTAATATGTTAAACTTGGAATTCATGCTGTAAGTTTTGCCTCCTCCACCTCCACTCTTTCAATTAATTTCTGAACTGATTGGCTTTTTTTTCTCTGATGTATAGCCCCAGCCACGACAGTTAAAACCACTGGCAGGTGAAGTGAATAACAATGCTTATCTCGTTCCGATGGCACCTGTCAAGGGGTGAGATATATTAGGCGGCAAGTGAACAGTCAGTTGTTGAAGTTAATGTGTTGGAAGCAGGAAAAATGTGTAAGGATCTGAGCGACTTTGACGAGGCATTTCTGTTTCTGTGCTTTTAGAGTTGTTTAACAGCCACAATGATCAGGGGCGGTCTAAGTGATTCAGTGGCCCCAGGCAGGACGAATGTGAGGCCCTTCGCCACCTACTTAATGCAAGCTTGGTTAGTAAACAAACTATTTAGATAGAACAATTTTCAGTGAGCAACGCTAAATGAGAATACCAACTGAGCCATTTAAACACTGTTAAGTCAGATAGAAGAAGACAACGCGACAAGATTATGAATACATTTAATACTGTTTTGCATACTATATTAAATGACTCCGGAGTCACTGCAGCAAAACAGTCTTTTGCTCGTTTTTGTTTCGCAACTATAACTGCAGCGACTCACAGGTTGAATTGAGACTCCAATCTGGAATGATCTGGTGTCAGGGCCTCCCATGACACCCAAACCGTGAGCTGATAATGGGGGAGTGTCAAACTCTTTTATTAGAAACTGTGGCGCTGCCTTTTAGTGCTGCCAACACAGGTTCAAGTCCACATTTCACCATCCGAGTCACCGCCATTGTTTTGTAAATCAGATGACTGGAGCAGACAACATCAGCTGTTAAGTCTCCGTGGCTCAAAGAGGTTGGTCGTTGGAGGGGGACTTGGGGGTTGGATGCCAAGAGAATTTGAAAGATGTGTGCCTGGTGGCGTGATGGTTCAGGCACTGCTGTCACAGGCTGGAGTCCTCTTCTTCCATCCAAGTCCTGCTCGTCGAATCAAGGGACTGGAGGAGGAGACAACAAAGTTCCATAAGACTGGAAGAGGTAAGCAGCTGTTGGCGTTGGGGCTTCAGGGTTCGTGCACTTCAGGCACGAACCCTGACTTTTTTTTAAAATTCTAATTATTGGGATACTTATGGGATGTGAGTGATGCTCAACGCCGATCGCTGGAGTGACAGCAGAAAACTGAGTTTCTATGAAAAAAAGGAGGCGGAGGTGAGGGGACAGAGGTGACAGAGGTGAGGTGAGGGGACAGAGGTGACAGAGGTGAGGTGAGGGGACAGAGGTGAGAGGGGACAGCGGAGCATGCTGCGATCTCGCGATAAAGACGGAAGTGAGTACGGATCCAACATGACGGCGCCCAGCTGCACGAACTAAAACACCAACAATCTGCTCCATCTCAGACAAATAACGAAGCAAATTGCAAAAAATATGTATATATTTAAAAAATAATCCACTACGCCAATCGAGGATTATATCGATTATTATTATAACGAGTACGTGGTGGAGGAGGACCAGGGACGTGACAATCTGGCAAAAAGAAAGAAGGCGGACTCAGCTACTGATACAGGTGATGTAAATGATCTAATTCCCAGCGCTGTAGAAGTTAGTGTCTTGGATGATATTTATAAGAAGCTGGCCACGCTTGGTCCGCTCCTCCGAGATATTTCCGAGATCAAAGCCAGCCTTGATTTCATGCACCGCACGGTCGGCGAGATGCAAAAAGACAACGCCGATCTCAAAACCTCCGCAAAGCGTCTCACAACAGAGATGGAGTGTTGTAAGAAAAAAAAAAAAGAAAAGAAAATAATGAAAGCGACCATCCTGGATGGCCAATCCAGAAGTATGCAGGAAAACCTCATCTTTTCTGGGATCCCAAAGAACAACACAGGGTCCCGAGAAAACACGGAGAAAGATATCCTCCACACCGCCCAGAAACTCCCTACGGACACCATGAAGCAGATAACCTTCCACCAAGTTCACCGACAGGGACACCGTGTGGGGAACCGGCCCTGCTCTACACTTCAAGCACAAGGAGCTGGTGGAAAGCAAAGGATGAGAACTGAAAGGAACCATACTGGGTATGAATGACCAATTCCCCGTGGAGATCAACAACCGACGGAAGGTGCTGTACCCCATCCTGAGGGAGAACCGTCACAAGGGTAAACAGGTAACCCTGGTTGTCGATAAACTATATACAGTATAAACGGTCTGTTATTCCGAGACTGCTCCACCACACCCTGGTTATTCAGATAATTCTGATATGCGAGATGTAGAAATTAGCATCCTATCTATGTCAAGACTGTAAATACTTCACTATATCACTCCCGCCCTACTTCTCTCATCACTCTCACCCTCTATCCATTCTCTCACGATATGTCTGACTGCACTGTTCTATGTTCGTCCTTCCTCCGGTGCTGCCCCCCCCCCGAAGGAAGGACAAGCCAGGATGGGTTAAACGCAGAGGCCTCATTTTACCGGCCACCATCCAAAAGCATGTGCATGTGCGTGTGTGTGTGTGTGTGTGTGTGTGTGTGTGTGTGCGTGCATGTGTTGTAGTGTGGTGTGCTGTGTGACAATGAAAGATTGTTGTTGTTCTTCTTCTTCTACAAACCTCCTGCAATACTAGGACAGTAAAAAGTCTTATCTATGGGAAAACATGGGAATGGTAGTATAGCTATTGCCTTGGATGCACTGCGCCGCTGCATGGGAAAACTACAAATGCACATCCATCAGCTAACTAACCTCAATGACAGAAATTCAGTTTGTTAGAGAGGTCTCTCACATGTGAGAGGTTTGGGCCCACCAGCTAAACGTAGCAAAATCCTAAGGCACCTCACCAGGATGAACCTCAGCCTCTGTCTACTGCAAGAAACTCACCTCACTGCATCCGAGAACCTCAAACTCGAAGCTAAATGGGTTCATCACATGTTTTCTGCATCATATAACTCACAAAAAGAGGTGTTTCTATATTAATCAATAAAAAGTATCCCATAGCAGAATAAAACCACAATATCAGACGCAGAAGGGCGATTAATGATTAACGGAATTTTTGGAAACATCAAATTAACCATGGCTAATATTTATGGCCCCAATGAGGACGACCCAAATTTCTTTCACAATATTTTTTTAATCCTCTTAGAATTCTCTGACGCACTTATTATACTGGGAGGAGACTTCAACACAGTACCGGATCCAAGTTTAGACCATTCACAAACCAGCGATCATCACAAGCCCTGGCGTTCGTCAGACACTATAAAACAATATACTGTACTGAGTGATTTTGCTCTTGGCGAACGTTGGTGATCAAACAACCCACATAATAGAGAACACACTTATTATTCACCACCCCACCAAAGCTTCTCTAGAATTGACTTTTTTTTTTACAAGTAACTCTGTATTGTCCAAAATCACTAATCCTGAAATGCACCCTATTGTAATCTCCAATCAGTCGATTAGTAATCAGCCGATTAGTTTGAACCTCATAAGACTCAGACAATTACAAGAGTGAATTATTTTGAATTCAATGACAAATCAGGTAAATTTCTTGCCAATCCATTGAAACGGCCATAGAGAAAAAAACACTTATTACAGCCATCAAAGATCCTCAGGGTAGGATAACACGACTCTGTCAGCCTTTTGGAGATTCAATAAACTCAGTGGTCACACTCTCCAAACAATTTCAATCCAATCTGGCACAACCCAGATTTCCTGGTTAAAAACAGAACAATAACCTTCAGGTCTTGGGAAAAAAAACAAGGAATAACTCATCTGGAACGCATTTCTGAAAACAATTTGCTTATATCCTTCCCAACCTTAACCCAAAGGTATATTATTGGTGGTCATAGTTTCCTGCAATTCCTTTAACTACAGCAGGCTCTAAAGGTTAAGATCAAATTAACTAACATGCTAAAACCACCTCTTGTGATTGAACATCTTTAAAAAAATCCCTTTTCCAGAATATACAAACTTTTATTAAAAACAGACAACACTTTATCTGTACCTACCATGGAATGGGAAAGAGACCTTGCTCTTTTCACTGATATCAACCTGTGGAACACCTTTTCTATGACCCGCAATTCCAAAATGCAACTCATCAAATACAAGATTTTGCACAGAGCTCACATCACCCAACACAAAATGTTCACAATGGGTTTTGTGGATAAAGATGTTTGTTCTTACTGTTCCCTTAATACCAGAGATGACTACTTTCATGCCATCTGGCTCAGCCCACCTATCCAAACGTTCTGGACCAACATCACCCAGAAGCTAACAACCCTGTCGGTTGCGGGTTCGGGTCTTGGCCCCGTAGTCGGTGCGCCGCTGGGGTCGCCCACCCAATGGGAGGGGTGGTGGGGCTTACGCGTCCTTCTGCGTCCCGTGTGGGGGGGTGGCCTGACGTGCCGGGGCTGGTTGCCGTTCAGTCTGGTCCTGTGACCCGGGCTGGGACCTGACCCCGGCCTGTGGTGCTCGGCGCAGGCTCCCCGTGTTCTCGTTGCTGGGGGGCCAGGCTGTGGGTGGGAAGGCCGTCCGTCGCCCTCTGGCCGCTGTGGGTTGGGTGCCTCCGGTGTTGCCTGTGTTGATCTGGTTGTGCTTCGCCTATCTCCCCCAGTGCCAAAACAAAAAAAATAGGCCTAGGGTTTGCGGGACGGGTGGGGTGTGAGCTATGTCAGTAGAGGGATGAAATTTTAATACCACTCATATTAGCCGAGAACACATACTCGCACAAAATCTTCTCAAAACAACACTACACCAGACCAGGGTCTGCAGGGGAGGAAGGGTGCAAGTGATTCGGGTTCAACTTGCTTGGAGGACTCCCACCCCAACACACTGCAATTTTAACTGCAATTGCCAACAGCACACATTGAGCGCTGGGGTTTTCTGGAGTGGCGGGGCGGTGGTGGGTTGGTTTGGGGGTGCAGTTGGCCAGGGGGCAGTCGGTTGAGCCGCCGAAACCAAGCCAGCAGAGGCTTGGTTTGAGTTCTGGCAGCTTGCGCCTGGTGGTTTCTGGCATGCTACGACCTGCCGATGCTGCAGAGAGGGCCGCCGGGTGCCTTACATATCTGGCAGCCTGCAAATTTGACATCCATTTGCCCTATGCTGAGCACACTCGGCTACGTGGATGGGCGCTCGGGGCTCACAGCTGAACGGGGTGTCTGGTCGGTTGTGATGGGGCGGGCGGGTGGGCGTGAGTGGTCTGTCGTGGTCTGTCGGCGCGGGACCTGGCTCCAGGCCTTCAGTCAGTGGCTGGCATCCGCGGCCCGGGTTCTGCGCCTCCAGCTGAGTTTTGTGCCTGCACATCAGGGGTGGGTTGTATGTGTGTGCCTCAGGGGTGCAGGATCTCCTTGCGCTCTCCGGGACTGGGTTAAGCACCCCGGGGCCGGGCGTGGGCGTTGCTCCGCTGGCTTCTCTCTCTGGGGCCTGGGGGGTCTTCTATGGCTGCTTGGGACTTTCCTGCAACCTTGGGGTGTCTGTACGGCCACAGGCCTCAGAGGTGGCTTCCGGGCCTTTTCCGCTGCTTGGAGGCACTTCGATATAAAACCGACCTTACACTCCAGAACCAATTGGGACGAGTCCCGTACACTCACCGGTGGACACTTGTGACAGACGCAGTCACATCGCACACGCACTAACACACATACAGGCGGTCTCATCACAGGCACACACACATCACTAGCACCTGCTTTGAAAACCACCCAGCACCCTCCAACATCCTTGTTTGGTTCTACTGTATATTTATTTGTTTCAGCCGTGGTGATTCTCCCCCTCTTGGAGTAGTGATTAGTTGTATATAGACCAAAACATGGTAAGATCATTCTCCAAAGAGGGGGCTTGGTGGCGGGTCAGTGTAACAAAACTGTGCTCGTCATCCTACAGGTCGTCAACAGGACAGAGTTATTGCAGCAGTTCTTGAGGATGAAAGAATGAATAAAAAGTGGCATTGCAGGTTGAGAACTTGAACTCCACTTGCAGACTAACTCTGTCCGAGATGCAATGGCATACAAATACTCTGTGTAGTATGCCCAGCATGCTGACAGTACAGGTTAAAAAAAAAAAAAGTATATATATAAAACCCCAGAATCCACAAAAATTCACGAGGCCTCCGAACGCACCATGCTCAAGCAATAACCTAACTATCCCAAATGGGAAGACTGCCTGTGAAAATGATGCATGTTGACACTCATTTCGTGGAAGTAACATTTCAAAGGACACAAGAAAATGTATGCACCAGAAGCAGGTTGAATACATTTATGCACCAAAACAAAATTCTAGAAAATAAAACTCCTTTACCAATTCAATCAGGCACAGAGAACAAACCCTCACATACATACATGCACTCGTGGATGGATGACAGGTGGCATCCGTTTCATAAAAAACATGAATCCATCAGGGACCAGTACAAAGTCGCTTGAAAATATTTTCCAGACTTTTCAAAAATCAAAAACACCTGCTTGATAGGGACAGCTGCAGCAGTTTTTATACTCTCATTTGCAGCATTGTCCTGTACTTGTATGGTCCAGAGTAGACTGTAGTGTCATAAGTGCTGGTATTCAAGGTATTTTTGTACATAGTCGGGGTGAAAAGAAAATATTTTATTTAATTCTTCATGTTCAGCAGACTCTCACGCTTGGCTGCATGTCAGAGTCAATAACGCATTTATTGAGTACTTGCTTCAACAAAAGCTTCAACCATAAAAGATCTGTAATTTGTCCAAAAAGTATTTTGTAGACTGGAATCGATGGTTAGGAGGAGTGAATGCCACAATAGGTCAAAGCATATTGGAGAAGGTGGCCTTTAAAAGCAGAACATTTTGGTGTCTTGTTAGTTGTACGTTCTCCAAAAAAGAAAAAAAAAAGTTTATATTTTACAGTTTATATAATTGTATTTATTTATATTTTAAGTTTGCTTTTGTATTTATTTATTGATTCCTTGACATATTTCAAATATTTTAAGCGGGAAAAATTAGTCACTTAACCAAAGCCAAAGCTTGGAAAACCACTCAAGCATAGCCGAAAAACGAAATTGACTTTGTTAAAAAGGAGATTTAACGTAATAAGAAGCTGCAGCAGAGTGGTGAGATTTTCCAATAGTAAACCGTTAATTATAATTAATTATTAATGATGGGGACCGTCATTTTAATAAGAATCCGGGTTGGAAAATAGCAAACCAATAGGACACACGGTTGAAGTGCTCCAGTACGTTCTGGTGGGGTTTTTTTGACAGCAAAGCACAGTAGATTCTGTGTTTTGGACGGTTAATTACAAGTCTGCAGTGCTACAGTACAGAGAGGCAGCTGATAAGGGCGGTTTGGCAGAAGAAGAGACCCAACCTGAGATTTAAATGGGTAATATACACATCGGAAGAAACTCCTGGATCATGGATTGTCGAATTAAAAAAAAAAAAAAAAAAAAAAAAAAAAAAAAGGTCCTCCACAAAAGGTGACGGCGTTTCATTTTCTTTTGCGGGGACTGCGGTCAGCCTCCTGCCGCCGCTCCTCGGTGTAGTCCCTCTCCGCCTTGAGGCCGGCGCCCGCCGTGGCCTTCTCTGCCTGCGGGGCCTGCTCCTTGGGTTTCTTGGCCTTGGTTTCGGGTGGGGCAGCTTTGGACTTGCGGCCACCCAGGGTCCTGGACAGCAGGGATTTGAGGAGGCAGACGGCGAGCACTGTGGCGAGGAGAGACCACTGCACCAGCGGGCCGGGTAGCGCCTCGACGTGGCCCCTCGCCTGCTTCAGAGCCCGGGCGAGCGGAGAGTCAGGGCTGGGAGTGGGACGTGCAGACAACATCTCCTTTATAGACAACGAGAAACAAATAAGAAGTCAGGAAAATGTAAAAAAAATAATAATAATACTCAATAAATAACCACAATGATAAAAAAATATAAGTGATCATCAACTTCGTGCCATACATTTAAGCAATGAAATGTTTGGCTTTTTTCCCCCCGGTTCTTGTGAATGACTCGGTAAAAGAATCGTTCAATGAACGATTAACGAGCGTCAGTTTGACTCTGAGTTGTGGATTGAATTCCCACAAAAAAAATTTGATTCTGTCAAAATGATTTGTTTTAGTATAAGGCAAAGGGTAAATGAGTCACATTCAATATGATTTATACTGAATACCTTGACCTCACCCATCACGTTAATTTAATCCTCAGCAGTTATTTTCAGATCATGACTCGAAAAAACGAAACGAACAAACAAACAAAACAAAGAAAATGAACAAAACAAACTAAATGAACGAAACAAACAACATGAACGAAACAAACAACTCTTTTGCAGCCTACACTAGCGAGACAGAAATGTTCAGTTGACCTTGACACGAACCAGCGTTTATAAAACCGGTTGTAAAATCGGTCCAAGACGTTTGTTCAAGTTCTTCAAGTTTGTTGAAGCTCGCTTTGAATTCGTGGCCTTGCCTTCAGTCCGTGACGACTCAACAAGTCCTCCAGCGTGATGTCGCCCAGCTGCACTATGGGATAGAAGTCCTCATCATACACCCTCCTCCACCACTGCTTGGGGCTGGACCTGAGAATACACCGGATGTGAAACACATAAAAAGAGCCACAGACTTGAGAATCGAATCACACATCTGGACATATAGAAAGAACAGGATCTCTCTCCAATTTACAGAAAGTTGTAGTTCTTCATTGTAGTCATAGAACAGCCAAATTTCAAAATGGTGGTATGGGAAATAAATTATTATCTAAATAGGGAAATCTTTGAATGAAATGTTTCTGGATATAAATCTTTACAAACGACAATGTTTTATTACCCCAGGGGGAAATTGAGCTCCGTACAAATCGGCATGACATTAACACACAAACTGTTCTGTTATTGTACTGTTCTGTTATTTCATATTTCATGACACAGTGGTACCTCGACTTACGACTGCATCTACTTAAGACTAATCCAAGATACGAGCAGCGATAGTCGCGAAGATTTGTATCGACTTGCGACCGACTGCTCCAAGATATGAGAGTGGAAATTTGCAGTTGGCACGTTGGCGGCCAGTCAGTCAGTCAGCAGTCAGTCATTGTGTGTGCAAGTAGTTTGTGGCTTATCGATATTTATTTCATATTGACTGTGTCTGTGCTGTATATTTTGTTTATTTTCACCGTTCATGATTTCATAATTTATATGGGAAAAATTGCTTCGACATACGACTGTTTTAACATTCGACCGTTCTTATAGAACGAATTACAGTCGTAAGTCAGTACCACTGTATTGGTATTGGGTTTAGGAAAAGGGCGCCTTCTACACGCACTATCTATAGCGTAACGGCCGCAATGACTGCTTCTGCCACTAGGTGCCAGTGTTGAGTAAGCAGAATGTATGAAACTTTCTTTCACGAATTAATTATTGTATAGGGCCGTATATTTCATTTTCGGACATGACTTTTTGTTTATCAGGTCTTTTTCATTTTCTTCTGTTATTTTTAGGTTATATATGTTGTTTATCATTAGATTTTGTGTATATTGGTTGTTCTGCCGACTGTGTTGATGTGAGCTGCTGGGACACTGCAGTTTCCTTTCAGGGATGAATAAAGTATCTATTCTATCTAATTAAAGCCGTTACCAATACACAGTACACACACACAAATAAACGTTCACACACTGTAATGGTACAAACCCGTTTTCGTCTGGCCGGGTGAAGTGGTAGAGGCGCGCTCTGAGATATGTTGGAGGCGCTTTACTGAACACGTACTGGGACTGGTCCGTCTGGAGCAGCCTTTCCACTGAAACGAACGAACGAACGAACGAGCACACACACACACACACACACACACACACACACACACACACACACACACACACACACACACACACACACACACACACACACACACACACACAAAACTAAATCCATATCTCAAAAAATTCCATGGCACCCAAAACTAACCAAATGACTATTGAAATGAACTGAAATAAACCTTTTTGCCTTTTTTGTTTCATTCTCTATGAATGCAGAAAAAGTGTCTGACAACAAAGAATGGAATCCACCAGACTGCTACTTTGTGTATGAAGAATAAATGCATTAGCACAGGAGTCTGAATAAAACAGAATTCCCCTGGTTCCCACATTGAGTCAACAGTAAATCAAAGCCTAAGATATACCAAGACACCAAGAGCTGATAAAACTAAACTGAAACTTTCAAAAATCATTTTGCTCATCATTTATATAACAATAAAACAGCCTCAGTTCACATTTCATGGATAGTGGCGCCTCATTTGGTAGCAATGATCTTCTGCTTCCGCTCCAAAAAGCGCGCGCACGCGCACACACACACACTCTTTTTTTGCCTAAAATACCACTCAGATTATGCATTCGAGCCACTGTGACATGCCTCTGAAACCGGACTTTTCCAAAATTTGGCTTTTTCAGTGTGTGTAGCTTTAATTGTGAATGAGCAGCCAAGCCCCTAGTTCTGAGCCAATGGGGTTTGAGAACAAGTTCCGGGTTGTGTGAGCCGATGGGGTTTGAGCTTTACTCCTAAAATAAAATAAAATAAATAAATACTTCTACAATAAAAACACACTGTTTTAATTGGCTTTGTTTGGAGAAACGCACAGCAGATCAGATAAAGCAGATGACCATATCAAGAAATCCGGCGAATGTAAAAAAACAAAAACCTTTGAAAACCGAGCATTCAGAGCAGTCGGAAGCCTGAGCGTTTTGTTCACAGTGATTACTTTTTTCCATTATTATCTCATTATTTGACCACATCTTATATGAACATCTGACATACATACATACATACATACATACATACATACATATATATATATATATATATTTGACAGAAAGTAAAGAAAAGCATAATACTGTAGGTCCCCCTTAATGAAAAAAAAATCTAAAAATAATATACATAAATATAATATTTATTTTAAGTTAACTTTAATACCCCGCCACCCAGCCCCCGGGGCTCACCGTCCTTCTTTCCCTGGAGGATCCGGAGCACCAGCCCCGTGAACCAAGGGATGCGTTCGGCTCGTCCCCGGGCCGCCAGCAGCATCTGCCGGTCCAGCCGTGGCTCGTAGAGGGCCACCAATGGGGCCGCCGCGTCCATGCTGCCTGGTTTGTACATCCACTGGATTTCCTGGAGGAGGGGTGGCGCGGGATTAGTCAAGTTCATGAGCCTTCCAACGACTGAGATCACACAGCTATTTCTGAATAATGATGAGATCTATGCCGATTAACATTAATAACAGTAAATAGCTTTGTCATATGTAGGGCAACATTTTATTTGGGAGCGAAAACATGTTTTTATGTTGCAACGTCAGCTGTGGACTATTTTTCCTAGTGGAAGTTCTTCAACTAGGACCACTAGTTATAAAATAATTACATTTTCCTTTATTTAGTAAGTAGTTGCGTGATAATCACGTTGGGTTCCTGAACAACCTGCCGGGGGGTTATTTTTGCAATAACGGCCGGCGGGCTGTACATTATCCCTTACTAAATACCTTGACTGGACAATTTTAACAGGCAAAATCTTTTGGCAAACTTTCGTTAAACTGTAATCCAATTACAAGAACCACATAGTAAAACATGCTAAACCTGTAATCATTAGCTACATTAAAATTCACCTTCCTGCAAGCGTTGATCTTTGATAGATTCTATATGTTAAAAGCAAATTTAGATGAAGAGTAGATAGAGAAAATACGTCTTCCTGCTCCATTTCAGAGATTGTGAAGAATTTGCCCAAATGTTCCTTTTATTTATTATTATTATTTTTTTTTTATTGTGTTTCTATTGTAATTGTGTTTAGAAATTGTGTTTCTATTGTTTTTTGAATGTCCAAAAAAAATAAAAAATAAAAATAGATCAGTCAATTCAGAGGTCTCTGTCGATAGGGGTTTGTGGGCACACGCCCTCTAGTGGCTATGGTAGGAGGGGAAATCTCCGCTCTACCTTCCAGGTGGTTCGGTCCATGCTGCCTTCCAGCGCCACCTCAATGCGGCCGCCGTGTGAGGGCGGGGCGGGGTCCACGGCGTAGCTGCTCACAAGCTTGTAGCGCTCCACCAGGCTGTGAGCCCTCCTCACCTCGAGGAGGACCCTGCTGCCAGACGCCCGCTCCATGGAGGTGTAGGGCACCTAGACGGTGGAAGGAAATTTCCATCCAAAACTGGATCAATACTCAAGATAACAATGTAGTGTTAAATTTATGGATCTAAGGTTAGTCAGGAAGTCTGGCGCTCAGCCCACTGGCCTGTCGAGAAAAATGCAACCCGTCTTTAGAGAACGTGTGGCCAATAAATACATTTATAGTGTGGAATTTTCAGTTTACATTTAGATTGTGCTGAATTTATCACTTTTATAATTTTCTTTTTTAATCACCCATGGATACACGTTCTGTTGAACAGCTAACCTGGCCTTGGGATAGAAACCTCCCTTAGAAATGATATCACAATACAATATGCGTATTATTGAAAGACTAAAATAATTAAAAGCTGGTAGTTCATTAACACAAATAAATAATAAAATAATATGTGTATATTTAAATGTATTGTCTATTTATTTTTATTATATATTTTTTTATTAAATAAATAAAATTGATTCCCGCGTATTCCTTTCACAATATGATTTAAAGAGTGAGTTAAATTCACCATGGTGACAGTGAACAGTGCAACAGCGGCGGCACCGAAGACGAGCCACTGGACGAGGGAGCAGAGCTTCCAGAAGCATCCCCGAACACACACGCAGCTGGAGAGGGAAACAAGACAATATTTAACACACACACACACACACACACACACACACACACACACACACACACACACACACACACACACACACACACACACACACACACACACACACACACACACACACACACACACACACACACACACACACACACACACCAGTATCCAAGCAATACGTACACTGTAATAGAAATTCAGTCGAATTTGATTGGATCTTTAAAGACCTAAATTTGTAAAACCATCATGTTTTAAGTTATCCCCACTTAAAATTGAGAAATTAAGATGTAAAAAAAAAATAATAATTCTTGGCTTAACGCCATGAAGCAATATTTGTCCGAGTTGATCCAATAAAACACAACCGAAGGACATGACATCACGGTGGCTTCCTCCGTTTTGGACAAAATCTACCAAGCTTCCAGAAACACATCCGCCAACTGCAGTAGCGTTGAAACAAATTTAATTTTACGTAAATACTGCTGAGAGTGAGTGGGGGAGAAGAGGTTCTCACCCCAGCATGGAGGTCACCAGCTCCCAGGTGAGAGACAGGACACCCACCCAGATACTGGGCACCATCACCTGCCTCAGAAGATTCTCAAACTGCTGGAAGGAAAAAGCTGGAAACAGCAAAAACAACACACACACACACACACACACGTTCAAATCTCAGGAGGATGAAGCTCATAATCGAATGAGATCGGCCGATGGCTAGCGAGAGCGGCTACCGGTTTTGGAGGAGACGCTCCTGGCCTCCCAGTCGATTTGGAGCTGGAAGAGCAGCACGGCGGCGTAGGCGATGAGGACGTAGACGCCCAACTCCACCACCAGAGTCAGCGCCCACACCAGCGCCTGGCCCCACGCTGAGCGGCAAGGGAAACGGAACGGTCAGATCGGGTTTCGGGCGGACAACATACTCTGAGAATCACTTCAAGAGGTATCGTGTTAAAGGCTTTAAGAAGAAAAAAAAAAAAGTCACATATGCATCCTCAGCTCACTTCCAGCGAGGAGTAGGACTACTTGTCTTTAGAGGGGTTTACTTATGAATCTGCCCTATGACACCTCCATCTCCAGGGAAACCAGCCATCTGCATCAATGCACTTTTTTGTGTTTTTACACTTTACTTTACATTGAGCGATGAGGAAGTGAATGAATCTTCCCGTTTATAAGGATGTTATTATTGTTATTTTTTTCTTTTCGGTAAAATCTGTGTATTATCACTGCACTGTAACGCTGACTCTATTACCACTGACTTCGAAGTCGTGAGCTGTTCATAGCGAATGTGACCGATTTACACTCACGCATTCTCCCTAAATAATTAATTGGGACTGAATTAAATGATTCAAGAATTCCAATCACAGCAAAAATTTGCGGAATCTCCCCCAAACAACCTTTTGATCGCTACCCAGGACAAGGGCACTAATACGGACAGGAGCACAAGCGTCTCGCTGCATCGATGTTTGCAGAGCAGGAGGCCGGGGGGTGTTGGGTGTTCTACTGGCTTGCTTCGCACAATGTCGCAAAAGGGGGAAATAAAGTGAACGGACGTTGGGTGGAGTGTGGAAAAGGTGGCGTAGGAGAGGTGAGGTCATTCTTTTGGTCGCACCCCAAAACCATTCAAGACATCCTAGGCCCACAACGGCTTGGTTTTGTGGCATGACCAGAGGATAAAAAGAACTCAGACTTGGTGAGTGCTACCTTGTCATTTGACATTCCACTGCAAAAAAATAAAATCTGAGGCACTAAATCTTAACCAGAAAGTTCTACATTTAACTGACCCCCCCCCCCACTTTCGATACATTGATCTAGAATTGTGTGTGTTGCGATCTAGCTTTAAGAAGCATGTCTTCATCTGTGACATGGAAAAGAACAGCTCATTCTGGGGATTTCATTGAGTGAAATAAGTAACTTTTTAAAGGCAAGAGCAGACTTTGGATGCTCTTCCAACCTTAATTGAAGAATACAATGTCTTGTGGAATGTTCTTATAATATAAGACATAATACCTTTTCTCTTTTTAATGAATGTCAATTTATAGTACATGTGAATAATTTATTTATCTATAAAAAGGTATATTTTTCTCATCTGATTTGGTAATAATTTGAGTTTATATTTATTTTATTTTTTTCATATTTTTCCTGAATTTAAAGATTTTGATTCTAAAGTTAGTTTGCATTATTATTATGATCATCACCATTATTAATATTATTATTTATTTATTTATCAAGCTGGTTATCAAGTCTCGGTCTTCCTGGCGCCATACTGTTCGGCGGAGTGCGCGTCGTAGACCAATAGAGAGACAGACAGAAGTGATAGGTCCTACTCTTGGTTTTCCTCCTCTTGGGGTGACCCAGCCATGAGCCGACATGCTCGTTGTCCAGCAGGGAGAAGCTCAGCGCCAGGGACAGCAGGTGGAGGATGCTCAGGTTGGAGGTCAGCATGCTCACGACCTGGTGCGCCAACTGGAACACAAAATGTCCAGCGTTAAGGCGGAGTCGGAAAGGAAGCATTGGCTTAATATTTCGTTTTTCGCGGTTCCGTCACAATGCTGGGGATTCTTACTTGTTTTGTTTTTTTTCTTAGTTAATTTCAATATTCTGTCTCAATGTGTTCTTTAATTTCGTAAGTAGCCCTGTAATTAGCGGGAAAATGTACAGCCAGCCGGTCATTATTGCAAAATACCCGCGTGCGGACGGTGCCAACCACAGTGTTTTTATTTTAGATGTAGGCTGTTTTATTTTACTCCGTTTCCTCATGGAACGAAACAAACACTGTGAGTGATAGGGACTTCCCACTCATCCCCCGTCGACAGTTTGCCTAGCGTGGCATAATGGCTTGAGCCGGCCCTAGCGGGGATAAATAAGTGGTTGCATGAGCTCATGAGTACATTCATCTTTCATGTTTTTATTGGTGGGGATAAATGCACGTGTTCTAAATATTGAGGGGGACGTAACCTAAAATCTACGCCTATGCAATCATGGCTGGTGAACAATGACTATTTATTTACATCTTTCTAGTGAACAACGCTTAATGAGAATTCTAACTGAACCATTGAAATGCTCTACATTCTGTTAGAAGACAATGGAGTAAGAAAAATATTGGGAATATCACATTTAATTTTTTTTAAACAATAGGATAGGATTTTTTTCATGAAATGCCTTGCTTTCATTATAATTTTGTCATTTGTTTTAGAGGATATTAATTGAGTCCAGACACCTTAAATTATTATAAAAAAAAAAAATCTATATTTTTTTTGTAGTGGAATAAATATAAATGAAATGTTTCATACAATTTCATAGCAATAACAAATGCTTGGGAGCAGTAAGAACCGGCTCTTTGAAAGGTTTGTCTCTTTTCCGGCTTTTCCAGCTCACCGAAAAGAGACAAACTTTTCAACACTACTGCAAACGTGGCTTTAAACCGATTTTTGTTGACTGTCTCTATAGGCCCCCAAGTGCAAGTGTGCCATATGTAGAAGAATTATGCTCTGTGCTGATGAAGGTAACAGATATCGGTAAAGAAATATTTGTCCATGGTGACTTTAATATAGATTGGCTGTCAGATTCATGCCCATTGGGGAAAAAAGTTGAACAGCACCACACTCATTTGTAATTTACCTCCGATTGCGAACAAGTCAACAAGAGTGTATTGCAATTATGCTGGGCAAACATCTGCAACATGTATTGACCACATACTTACAAACAAAAGCGAATTATGCTCGAAAGCAGTATCTGTCCCTGTGGGGTTTAGCGATCATAATGTAGTGGCTGTAGCAAGAAAAACCTTAACTCCCAAAGCTGGGCCTAAAGTAATGAGAGGTCATACAGAACGTTTTGTGAGGAGGATTTTGTAGAGAATGTTGAGTGGAACCAAGTGTTGGCCCTAAATGAGGTGGGGAAAGCCTGTTCCCCAAATCCTATTTACTGACCCATTTCTCTCTGTGGCTGATCAACATGTCGCATTAAGAAAATTGACAGTAAGCATCTAATAAAGCATCAAGCTGAAGTTGAAGAGGTTATTTGTCACATACATATGGTTATACATAGTGAAATGTCATGACACACGGTGATTACGCACAATAAGCTCAAAAAGCTCTAAATATACTGCAAATACTAAAATGTGCGTAATCGACACAAGGTGCTTGTGCATCATGGATCGATAAAGAACTTACAGAGTAATGGGTAGAGCCAAGAATAATGCACCTTCTTTCACTGAGCTTAACAGGACTGTCTTGACAAAAGCAAAGGACATTGCAAGCCATTTCAGAAAATCATTTTGCAGACCAAGTTGATAAGTTAAGAAAGGAAATGGGCTCCCTTAATAACAAATTCTATCTTGAAACACAATGTGTTTTTGAATTTGAAATGCAGGGTGCCGTAGTTGACATTGTACACCAAAGGTGATTGTTAAATAAACAAATTGCATATGGGTGTAGTCCTCTGGCAATCAACTGAATGAACATCTTTTTATCCAACAGTACGTAGTCTGTTTTTTTAATGGTCGCTTTTCCTCCCCTGAATGTTTACAGTTTGCAGATGATACAACTATCCTTTATGCATCAGCCTATGTAACTGAATTAAGGACCACTCTTCATTCTGAACTGCAACTATTACTTGACTGGATATGCGAGAATGGACTTGTTTTGAACAGAGCAGAAGCCTAGAGCATAAAGTTCAGGGCCAAACACGCCGCTAATAACGATAATCACTCAAAGGCTTCGGAGAGCGAAGGGGTTCAGGAGGCAAATTTGCTCGGCGTCACACTCGACGGGCGGCGATCGCGGGGGAAGCGCGGCGAAAGGATTGTTCAGGAAATGGGTCAAAAATACCAATGTTCCTCTTTTCTTAGCCCGGCCTTCGAGAGCCTCGTGACGCAGGCACCCGTTCTATCTCACCTCTGGTCGCGGCCAAAAAAAAATAATTCCCGTCTAAGCGCCAAACGGCTCAGAACGAAGCTGCAAGGACGGTGGCGCCCCGTCCGTGAGGTGCCAGGCCGAGTCCAGAGGGAGTGCGCGCCAGCCTCTCGTGGCTCGGAGCGGGATGAGTTTCCTGAGGAATATCTGTTATAGTAGACAACCAAATTGTCCGCCCCCCACAAATAAATGACGTGAGAGACCACTATAGTCACACTACTAGGGTTATTATTTATTAATAACCCTATTATTATTATGATCCAAAAACCCAGAACAGATGCAGTGTGCAGATCTGTAATGTATAGAACCATCACAATGTGGAACGAGTTACCAACTATGGTCATTGAAGCACCCGCTAAGGCAAGTTGTAAACGACTAGCTAAAACACATAAATAATAACCCCAATGTTAATTGACCGACCCGAACAACTACGATGGAATGCAATTTGTACTTGTCTTGAGCATGTTCTTATTGTGATGTTTTACCTGTGTTATATGTCTTGCTTCATTTGCTAGTGCTTGCTTGTTCTGTCGTGTGCGGACCCCAGGAAGAGTAGCTGCTACCTTAATGGCAGCTAATGGGGATCCAAATCAACAGTAAGTAATAAAGTGCATGTCTTAGAGATGGTTAAGTTTAGGTATAAGGTTAGCGACGGTTAGGGTTAGGTTGTCGTTCATGTCCAATGGGCCATTTTTTGGACGATTGAGTTTTCGGAATAATGGCATTGGCACCGTCAGGACCGACCACTTACACAAGGGATGTTATTTTGCGATAAAGATCGGCTGGCTGCACATTATCTGCTTATTACATGGCTACTCACTAAATAAAGTAATTCATTGAGACGGAATATTGATTTGAAATGATTTTGTTATTAGTGTGTCTAGCTAATAAGCTTCCGCAAAGTTCCACAACAATGTAGCTAACTACTTGCCCTGTAAACCCCCCCCCCCCCCCCCCCCCGCCAAAAAAAAAAACAAAAAAACTTTGCCCAAAATATTAGGAGCCTGTTTACTGTTCTTAATGTGAAATTGGACATGTCCACATTCGTCTTCATGACTTCAAATGTAGTTTCCATGTAGCGCCACAAGATGACACCGCTACATAGCGTTAGCGTTAGCATGCGCTTCTTAGCTTATGTTTATTTTTTACTTTTTTTTAAATGAATCTGTGTATTATCCTCAGCATTGCTAAAGGGCAATGTGGCTGCTGGAAAGCAATGTAAAACAAACAAAAAAAACAACACAAGACCTTTAAAATTCTGCAAAAAAAAAAGAATACATAAATAATAATTATATTATTAATATTATTATTATTATTATTAGGGGTTATACAGGGTTTTAGGGGTTGTATGGATTATTATTGTTATTCTTATTCTCCGGCTGAAGGTGCCTGGCGCTCAGAAACCGTACAACCACCGGACGCGGAACTAATAAATTGTATTCGGGGCGGTCCAGACATGCTGTGGTCCGACTTCGATGAACATCGGACCGCAGCTGTAGGAGAAGTTGGGGGAAGAAAAAAAACAATGAGCGGGAGAAAGCGGAAGTAGCGGAGCAGAGAGCTTTGTGACTTCCATCCATTCATCCTCTTTGGTATATATGCGCAGGGTACGACTCTGAAGCCGCCTTCACACAGGACGCCGTGGGCTCGGAGGCAGCTTGAGGGCGCCGCGCTTTGCTCTGTTCCCCCTTAAGCGGCGCAGCGCATTAATAACCCCGTTTAATTGAACTGTCTTCAACTGATCGCATCATTGCCATTGGTGCAACTGCTGCGACTAACCTGGACCCCATGTATTGCTGCCTGCAGCTAAATGAAGGGGTCCAGTCTACAGGGCTGGAACCCTATTGTAATAGTTCGGCAGCTCCTTATTGTTATTGTGAGAGGAAAAATTCTCTTTGACCCGAAACATTCAGCTGCTCTTGGTTAACTGACACGTCACACGTGACACGTCTCGTGCCAAAAGGAATAAGATGAGATTTAGAGGTAAGACGCTTCATGACGTCATCATATTAGTTACAATAAATGTACAGATTCCGATTGAGAATGTCCAGTTGGACCATGTCCATCATGGACTCGGTCACTTTGCAGTGTTTAGAAATGACCAAACTATCTATTTACGTGTGCATTTATAGAGCTGTGTTTGTATCGGTTCAATTAATATTTTAAATCCGTGGTCCACACTACTTTGCCCGAATAATGAAAAAAATAATCGGAAAACCATAAATAATCCACAGGAAGGCATCATCGCATCATTACATCACTTTGTCATCGTTGTCCCACACGGCATCAGAAAATAAACGCAAATAATCCTTAAGGTGTCATCAGCTTCTCTCGAAAACACTGAAATGTCCAACTCAGTGATGAGTTCAAAATCCAAGGTGGTGTCGGAAAAATAGAAGCCATGCAACGGTAATTACCCACAGAGATATCACAATGTTTGTTGTATTTCGTGGAAACGGAACTTAGCGAAAATGTAATCCAAGGGAAAAACTCAACAAATAAATTACGGACCCGACACGGCGCCAAACGGCCACCTGTCACCGAGAGTGCAACTAAATTTTCACAGACAACACTGTGAGTTCTAACCATGAGAAGTTGTGGTTTACAGGCAAACATGGACGGTTGTTTTAAAGGAAGGAGGGTTGCGCTGTGTAGAAAACTCGGAAAATCGTGCCGCATTTCACAGAACCCAGGAAACTGTAAAACGCACCCAACACAACTAAACTGGACCCTGTGTATTGCTGCCAGCAGCTTTAATTATTCATCAATTTATCATTTTTTATTAATTATGAAAATTATTATTGTCACCATAAATACATGTTTTGTATTAAATAAATTATGTATTGGCCTCGAGGATCATTCTAAATAAATTCTATAGCCAAATAATATATTTTAAAAAGTATGTTTAATAAATGTTAATGCGCTTCATGGACAACAATGACCTTGTCTGCCAAACGGCAACCGTTAAGGCTTAAAGATGTCGTTTCTATGTCCTATTGCAAGCATCAGCATGCAGGCGGCTTGAAAAGAGAATGGAGTACAGGCGGAGAAGTGGTTGCCCGTGACGATGGCCATTATTCAGAAATAGCTGACCGCTGATGGCCGCTATATTGACCAATCAGAAGACAGTTTTCCACAGAGCCGGCGTGTAGTAAAGCAGAAGTGCGGGCACCTGGATGTAGAAGGCTCCGAGCCGCAGGCAGCGAATGGGGGCGAAGTACAGGAATGGCACGGCGATCTGGGCCAGCAGGACTCCCACGGCGGCCAGCTGCAGCAGCCAGGAGGGGAGCTGCAGGGCCCACCAGGCCAGTGGGGTGGGGTTATCCTGGCTCTCCAGCTCGCTGGCCACCGCTGGATGAGGGGAGGAGGGTGAAAAATATATAATAATAAAAACATGACATCAGGGTGTCTGCAGATATATATATATATATATATATATATATATATATATATATATATATATATATATATATATATATATATATATATATATATATATATATATATATAGATATAGAGAGAGAGAGAGAGAGAGAGAGAGAGAGAGAGAGAGAGAGAGATTATTCGTTTTTTATACTTTAAAGACCCTTTTTAATGGCATTGAAAACAATATGCTGTCTGTCACTATTTTCTTATTCTTATTATTTTTTATTTGATACTTATAAAGACACATTTTTATGGAATTTAAGATTGATGGATAGATTTTTGGACAGTTCATCTATCTTTCTCTCTGACGATGTATTTATTTTATTTTTTGTAATTTATTTTAAATTTAATTCTTTTTAAGACTAGTTTAATCTGAATTTCTCTCTCAATTCATCTCTCTCACCCCAACTTTATTTATTTATATATATATATATATATATATATATATATAAATTTTTTTTTTTTTTTTTACATACTTTAAGACAAATTTTAAAAAGTCATTTAATATTTGGACAGTAACCCAGAATATATGGAAATATCAGACTGACAGGCCTTCCTAACTCTCACACACACACACACACACACACACACACACACACACACACACACACACACACACACACACACACACACACACACACACACACACACACACACACACACACACACACACACACACACACGATTGTAATTCATTGGTTGGTTGAATTCCGCCATCATCACGTGACGCATTGGCATTTTAGCCGCACCATGAGAATCAGCCATGTCAGGAAAATGTGTGGAATTTGTCACTTTTGTTACCAAGAGGTTTTTAAACCAATAGTAGGCAAAATGGACACTTATAGTGACTATTCCATTCGTTAAAAACAATAAATGTAACCAAGATACATTACAGATATGCAGAGAGAAATTAATAAATATTGCATCGAATTTGTGTCACCAAATAGCCCCTGGTGTGTTAAGTGTTGTACCCAAATTTAGGTTATCCTAATGGTGTGCTTCCTGCATGTAATGATTCCCCCACTTCTGCTTGTTTAAACGTGTTTATTTTTAGTGGTGACAAAGAAAATCTAAATATAATTCAATATACAGGTTAAAGGGTTTATTTCATTTTTGATCTTGGCATTTTGAGCCTCGTTGGCTGCCAAGCGGTCAATGTCTTGTGATACAAGACTCGCAAACGATTCGGTCAGAGTGAATAAAAAATTTGAAAAGAGTTGGGCGTCTGGAGTCGCTCAGTCCAAAGAGTCATTCGTGGGTTGTCGTTTGTTGAATGCGCCTGATTTACACGTCGCGTTCCACCAAAAATTAAATCACTGTGACAGAATGAACTGAATCTTGTGAGAACTCCCTTCGCGGCTCAAAGCTGAACCGACTCTACTGACTGTCGTTCACGCTCGCTCGGGGTACGGTCTAAGGGTACGAGGTCCTCACCGCTCAGGTCCCGCCAGGAGGCGCTGTAGCCGACCAGCTTGGCCACGCCGGAGCTGAAGGTGAGGCGGAACAGGAGCCAGCGGGCGAGCCAGAAGGTGAGCGCGTCGTGGTGGCGGAAGGACTGGTTGCGCAGCAGGTTCAGAGGGGCGATGAGGACGGTCAGGAAGCCAGCCTCCAGCAGCAGATTGTCCCTGTGGCACAAGGCGTGGGGGGGCAGATTACAACGAAAAATCCATTTTATGTTTTCACTTTTCAATGTCTATGGCACTTCCCGCTGTAATGCGTTGATAAATAACACAGATGTATCTTTTGGAGAAATTATTACTGTACGAAAATGTAAAAATTTCAGGCTCTTCACCGACTGGCACTGAGGGTGTCACGGTGCGGGAATCAAGAGAGTAGAATTTAACGCCTTTGAAGGCAAATTTTGACAACATTTAGGGCATTTAACACTCTCTTACTCAATAAGTATCGCAGGCTAGTACTTTGTTTGAGGTAGAAACCGGGAAGGTTATGAACTTGAGGATTCTATGAACTGCTTTTTTTAAAGTGTCCTTCAGGTCAGACAGCAAGGTAAATGATTATGTACTGTGATAAACCTTACTAGTACTCTTTCCCAGAGGTCTTTTTGGATAATCCTAGCTAAGAGGTAAGCGTAAAAGGGATTTAAAGTGGTTTATGTAGAATAGGCATGTACCTTGATGCGCATAGCATTTGACTCATTCGGACAAAAAGATAAATAAACTCAAGAGAAAATGTCGATGTTGAAATTGACCTCGTAAATTCAAATTCATATCCTGAAAAAAAAATAAAATAAAAAAAAAAAAAAAAAAAAAAAGGCCTAATAATGGCAAAACTGAACTCAAGACATCTTAAGCATTTTAAGAATCATGGCAGTTAGTGAAATTGGCAGGGGGTGGTATTTGCTTGCTTAGAATACAGTGCCTGACAGTTAACGCTCCAGGAGTATTTATTTTCTAATTAGCATCACTGTGAGAATGAGCCTCTGTGTGTGTGTGTGTGTGTGTGTTACTAAGTGGAGACATGCCCAGGGGCTTTGTCTGATCTATGTACCAGGATACTGTGAATTCACACACACACACACACACACACACACACACACACACACACACACACACACACACACACACACACACACACACACACACACACACACACACACACACACACACACACACACACACACACACACACACCTTAAATCAGGCGGCTAGATCAGTTTCTAAAAGGACTATTTAACTACTTAAAAATACAAAATATGCTGCAGCTGATACATAAAGACAAACTACAAACTACTGGGGGTCTTCTGTGGCTGCAGGGCAGGATGCTCAGGGCTTTTCCTGCGGTCGTGGAGTGTCTATACGGCTGCGGAATTCAGGGATGGCTTTCGGCCCTTTTCTACTGCTTGGAGGCCCTACGATGTAATTCCGACCTTTATACACCACAACCAATTGGGACAAGTCCTGCGCGCGCGCACACACACACACACACACACACACAACCCTACCTACCTCCTGGCTACATTCCTCTCCTTTTCTCCCTCATTTTCTGCAATAACTATGACAGGAAGAGGCCACGTGCCCAATTGCTGTTCCGCTTTTCCTGGACTTAATTAACTCTGCTTTGTCGATACATGATGTCATCAGACGTTTCTATGTTTATGTTTTTCCATGTTGTTGTTTGTTTCTATGTTTATGTTTTTCCATGTACATGTTGTTGTTTGGTTCTACAGTATGTTTATTTGTTTCACCCGTGGTGATTCTCCCCCTCGTGGAGTAGTGATCAGTTGGTTATAGACCAAAACATGATCAATAGTTCTCCAAAGAGGGGGGTTGGTGGTGGTTCTGTGTAACAAAAAACTGTGCTCTTGTCATTCTACAGGTCGTCCACAGGACAGAGTTATTGCAGCAGTTCTTGATGATTTAAGAATTAATAAAGAGTTGCATTGCAGGTTGAGAACTTGAACTCCACTTGCAGACTAACTCTGTTCTAGATGCAATGGAACAAATACTCTGTTTTATGCCCAGCACAGTTAAAAAAAAAAAAAAAAAATATATATATATATATATATATATATATATATATATATATATATATATATATATATATATATATATATATATATATATATATATATACAATTGATTAAAAGTGCACCATTTCAGGGTGGTGATGTAATCAGATAGCAATGGCAGTTGTGAAGCAAAGCGTGTATACAGTGATGTCATAATGCACAGCACACGTAAATGGCCATTAGAGACTCATCAGGTAAATTTATGGACCAGGAGGAACTTACCATGGAAGGCTGAGGAAGTCTCCGCCAACCTGTCGACACACACACACACACACACACACACACACACACACACACACACACACACACACACACACACACACACACACACACACACACACACACACACACACACACACACACACACACACACACACACACACACGGCTGATTGTAATTGACATTCCTTTCATTGACTGAGAATCTGAGGTATTGTGGGTGTGTGTGCACCAAGCTCATAAGTACTGGACGGACGTCCAAGCCATGACAAATTTGGAGTCATATAATGTCCATGCAGTCATTAAGTAAGACCACTAATGCTGAGTTCAGACTACGTGATTCTGGCCTGATTTTCCACTCGTCAACAGGTTTTTGGAGATCGCCGGGCAAAGCCCCAGATCGGAGGAAAATCATAGCGCGCTCCCCTGAGCAACGAGCGTGTGGTGTGAACTGGTCACAACGCAATCGCAGCGCTCACCGAGCGCTCGCAGACGCTGGCCCGATGTCAAACAGGTTTAATATCTGGTCGTGTCGGGCTCGACTCGGGAAAACCGCGACGACTTCAAGGTTCACAATCACAAGACTGAAAGTTGTGTAGTGTGCCCAAGGCATTCAGGAAATGGCTTGTCTTAGGGGGCATTAAGGACGCACTCCTGTCACCGGCTGTTTCATTCAATTAGTAAACGTAGGAAAACAAGTTAAATACATGGTTTTGTTTGGAGAAATGCACAGCGGATCGTGCGGCAGCCTACAGTCAACCTACTGCATACCTGTTTGTTTAGAAAGGAACACACAGCAGAATATTTTTTGAAATACTTACATTTCCCTCATCTTCAGTTTCTACACAGACAGTTGGTATTAATTCCTCTTTCTGGTGACTCACACAGGCCCCACTGCCTTACTGGACTGTATGATGCATATTGTACTGCATACTGTATCACTGTTCTGGGTTACTGCATACTGTATCGCTGTTCTGTTCGGTGTTACTGTATTGTACTGTTGTATACTGTACTGTATATCTCCACACACACTACCTCACTTTATTCACATGCACTTTACTGCACATATCTGTATATAAAAATGGCCTATCCCATGTACATAACTCGATTCCCTTCTATTTTGTATTATCTTCTTGAGTCTTATTTTATTTTAATTGTATTTTATTTACATTATTCTATTTACTAACTGCATTACGTTTTAGGAATCAATTAGTTTCAGTTAGTTGGCTAGGTAGGAATTAGGGTAGCTATTATGTTCGGTTTAGTAACTATTGTGCATCATCTCCGGGTGCGTTGCAAAGACATTTCACTGCATATATGTATGAACGTATGTATATGCATGTGACAAATAAACCTCTTAAATCTTTTAAAAGATTTGTGCTGGTCTGTAAGCCAGCAGAGCAGTTCCCGGCAGCACTTGTTATTTCTGCAGCCGTGGGTGGAATTACTCAAAGGGTTCTAATTCTAATGAGGGCCCATGTGACGTAGGAAGGGATCGCAAATCTGAGAGGCTTATTGCATCACGTTTTATTATGATTGTTGTTATTATAGTGTGTGTACTCCTCGGACAGAAAAAAATCGTTCTCTGTGTGATGCTGTCTTTTGGTGTATACCTCCCATAAGACTATCAGAGTTTGATCCCGAACCCCCCCACACACACACATACACACCTGACACAGGGAGAGGTAGAGGGCCCAGAGGGCCAGGAACACCACACTGTCTCTGAGAGGTGCCAGGGTGGCGGCCCCCAGCGCCAGGAGCACCCCCAGCAGGCTCAGCAGCTCCATCAGCTGCTGGGTGTCCAGGCCCAGCAGCAAGGGGGGAGTCTGGAGCTGCTCCAGCAGTGGCTTGCCCCAGTCCCGAGACGCCCCGGGCACCACTGGGCGCACAGGAGAGACCCCATCGTTCCCGTACAGACCTGACCACAGAACAACAAAAACAACACACAAAACAAAAATCTGTTTGTTCTCAATTTGCGTAATGTGTTTTTCTATTTATTCATCGGGAGATGTGAGAGAGCATCATGTGATGTTCATCACCAGCAAATGGAAACTCATGAGACAATGCACAGTCACAGTTATTATGTTCATGGCACTATTAGAAGAATACACACACACACGCACACACAAATACATATATGATAATAACAATAATAAGTATAGCTGCAGGCAGCAATAGACTGGCTCCAGTTTAGTCATGTTTGGTACATATTACAGTTTCCCGGGTTCTCTGAAATGCAGCATGATTTTCTGAGTTTACATTGAACACCGCATCAGCTCCCCCGTTCTGTTGTCTCCTGTTTGCTTGTCTTGCAGAACACTATGTGGTCTAGACAGCGCGACCCTCCGGTCTTAAAAAATAAAAACAAAAAAACGTTCATGTTTGCCCGTAAACCCCAACTTCTCATTGCTATAACGCACTGTGTTGTCAGTGGAAATAGAGCTGCACTCTCAGTGACAGGTGGCCGTTTGGTGCCATGTCGGGTACGTAATTTATTTGTTGAGTTTTTCCTTGGATTACATTTTCAGTGAGTTCCGTTTCCATGAAATACAACAAACATTGTGATATTTCTGTGGGTAATTGCCATTGCATGGTTTCTATTTTTCCGACACCACCTTGGATTTTGAACTCATCACTGAGTTGGACGTTTCAGTGTTTTCGAGAGAAGCTGATGACACCTTAAGGATTATTTGCGTTTATTTTCTGATGCCGTGTGGGACAACGATGACAAAGTGATGTAATGATGCGATGATGCCTTCCTGTGGATTATTTATGGTTTTCCATGTCCAAGTTTTCTGACGTTAGGATTCCATAAAAATGCATCATGGACCCCTACAGTTTACATCTAACGACTTCTTTGAATCCCGAAAGGGGTTTGACGTCTTTCTGTGATTATTTATAATTTTCCCAGGTCCTAGTTTTTAGATGCGTTCAGAGTACATGAAACGCATCATGGACTCCCACGGTTTGTATGTTCCGACTTCCTCGAATCCCACAAAGTAAAGAGGGGCACAACGAACAGAATGCCTTTATTTACAAAAAGAGCAAATAAAATATTCTATATAGACAAAATATCAATTGAAAAGCCCCGCCGAAGCAGGTAAGACAAAACACATAACATACACACGTGCAGTTTGTAACCACTAAAAAGCGATGGAGTCTACACCATGCACCTTGCACAGTGCGATTGGACATTCGGAGCCACAACCGGCACATATTTAACGAAATGGATGATGACGTCACAAGGCGTCTTCCTCCACTATCTCGTCGCTCTCCAACACCCAACTCGAAGTTTTAAAACCAACTTGGCGTGTGGGCGATGCACGATAGTTCGACTACTTCCGGTCAAATTTAAATCAGTTTTTCCACTAATTCCTGCTCCATGTGTGGATCAATATGGATCAAACTTGAACCAAGACATTCCTGAGACGTCCCGGTTCTAACGATTCCGTGTCCGTGGGTACAGCGGTTGTCGTGTTCCCCACACTTTTAGCCAGAAAAATGCCAAGGAGAATGATGATAATATAAAATCCGAGCAATAACAATAGGGCTCCAGCCCTGCGGGATGGACCCCAAATAACAACAAGGGTTATTTGTGTAGCACCTTACATGCACGACATGCAACTCAAGGTGCTTTACATGAACAGGCCATCAAATAGTAACAATGAAAGTGAAGCAAACAAGTAAAACGTATTTACAAGGTAGAATATATATAATTCAATACATTATAACAAGGTAGGAATACGTTTATAAAAGAAAACATACAAAACTGTTTTAATGTAAAAATATCAATGTAAAATTGCATGTATGTATATGCACACAAACATGCGGAATGAGAGAAAAAGATCAGGAGTCAAACCCTTTTTATTGAGATATTGTGTAGTTTGCGCATAAACAAATGAATCACTAAAAAGTTACGTGGGCGCGAAAGCCATAATTATATTCGACAAAGTTGGCCAAGAAAGTGACACGCTCACTAACGCCGCGCCTGCGCACAGCAGTGCGGACCTATGCTGCGTTCCCCTGACGAGCTAAACTCAGAAATAACCCTGACCGCCGCCTCGGAAAAGCGGATTTCAATTGGAGATCCGAGGCAGATCCTTCTGGCCCCTAAACGTCACCGACATGATAGATGGATGCCCCACCAAAATCACAGTCGCACACCGTTAACGGTGAATAAAGCGTAATTTATTTGAAAACACGTCTGACTCGGCTCGAAACCGCTCTATCGTTTTTGTTTTTTTGTTTTTTAAATATTAAGTCATGTTAACTTATAACCCTTATTAAACAAACACAAGTTGATTGCGGACGTCCTTGTTTCCCGAAAAAAGTCAATGAAACATACGTCGAGTGACGAGAGAGGGGGGGGGGGAAACAACTGGCAAAATGACCGACTTCTGAGTTGAACTTGAACGCAGCAGACGTGCGCATAGTGCAGATAAAGGAAAATTAACTGTGTGGCGGAGGATGCGCGCACGCACACACGTTGCCACATGGTCCCGCTGGCCAGACACACACAGACCGGCCAAACTGGAATAGCATGTCCGTCACCCGTGGCACCGTGGAAAGAGCAACGCAAGACACGACCCGAAGCGATGCGTCATTCGCTTCCTAAATGGGGGAAACGACAGAGTTGAAGTGCAAGTGGAAACGGGAGGGATCGCTACTCCACCATATGCTTGGTCAGCGGGCAACACGTTTCCCAACAGACCAGTCACCCGCGGACCATTTGGTTGATCGCCCTACACGAAGCAGACCCATTTAAAATAATAATAATAATAATAATAATAATCCTAAATACATCGGACCTAGGCTTGCGGCGAGGAGGGCAAGCCTGACTTTGATTCATTGTCGCTCGGACCCGCCCCGCGCACCCACGCGTCTCGGGAAGCTGTGCGAGGTAACGCGGTGATCGTCACGTCAAACTTCGCAGCCTTGCAATGCGGATGCAACGTCGAAGAAAAGTCTGAAAAAGGCTTTACCTGGAATCTGGACGTAGAGGGACGCGAACGCCAACATGTAAACTATGGTCATACTCCATAGAAACATATTTCGCGGTATCCTTATTTCTCCCATTTTAATTTATTATTTAATATATATAAAAAAATATAGATTTATATATATATATATATATTTTTTTTTTTTAATTGTATTTTTCCCGTGGCTGGAAAATCTCCCTTCCTCTCTCTGAGGGAAGCAGCGAACAACTCCTCACTCCACGCCCTCCGAGCTTGTCGCCAGAGGAAACTGAAGCAAGTTGGGTGGAAGGCGGAGTTTCTGTGGCGGTGCAACTTTTTGTTCCATCCACGGAGAGTTACATTTTTTTTTTTCATTATTTTCCACACACACACACACACACACACACAAATAATCATGTACAAGCACATAATAATATTATTTATTATTGTTATGCAATTGTATTTTTAATGACACTTTAATAAAATAAATACATACATATTAAATGTATGGGGAAAACACCCCGTGATGATATATATACATATATATATATAAAATGATTGCACCGCATTGATCGTTTTGTTTGCTGTATTTCTCCATTTTATTTATTTACTTATTCATTTATTTTTGTGAACGACGCCTTCAACTTCAAGAGCTTGAGGTGCAGTGTGTAGAACGTAGTGGCATCTAGCGGTGAGGTTGCAGGTTGCCCGTCCTTGGCAAGTGCGACCCTCACCCAACTGGTCAAAAAAGCACGGCGCACTTTAGAACACCAACTACCTTTAAGGACCCTCAGACATATTTGTGATAACCCACTGCGATGGCGCAATATGTCCGTTGTGTATACACGACAAAAAATAAGCGACAGAAAAGACAACTTCCGCATTCAAAGCGGGACGACTTCTTCGCCGCACGCATGGTTCCCCGCTGCTCCCTCACAAGACGCTCACTGCGGCAACTAGTGGGGGGAAGATATTGTAGCGTTGCGGGGTAACGACGGGTGGAGAAGAACGGCGAACAAAATGGAACAGGGTGGCTAAGTCGCTGGCTCGCCGCTTGTGTCTCGTCTCTACCAGACTTCCTCCCTCTCGTCTCCGTCCTTCTGCCCAGACACACTTTTTTTTTTTTTAGTACACACAGACCGCATCAACCAGGCCAGATCAGAAACTGCTGTACTAATAATTGTCAAATCTTTATAACAAGCTTATATTGCAGTTTAAACATTATTTCTGATTTGTGAAAGTTTTATTCTATTTGTGAAAACGGCAACAAGGTGGATTTTACCGGATCTTTTTCACACTGACCACACAAATCCAGGTATATTTCAAAAACTACTGTACTTATACCTGTCCAACCAGGAATATATTATAATAACATGCCTATATTGCATTTTAAACCCAATTTCACAAGTTTTTTCTAGTTGTGAAAACAGGAACAACGTCGATCTGCAGGTAGCATATTCCACTGCATATATGTCTGACCGTATGTATATGAATGTGACAAATAACTGTTAAAGTTAAACAGCTATAAACTTTGTTCGTGGACGGACTAATCGTTACAGAGGAACTCTGAGACAAATACTTTAGGTTAATAAAGTATTTAATCTTGTACAAGAGGAGCAGTTTCAGTGTAACAACACAACAGAATGTCACAGAGGAAGTGCTCAGTTCTCAATGTAGAGCTCAGCTTTTTATACAGTCTTCTTGGAGTGGCGAAGCTGACGAGTCGTTGGGATATCGGTCAGCAGATGTCGCGGCGCCTCCGCATGGGTCATGCTGATGAGACAGTTTCGCTGATGGGGCAGTTTCGTTGAGACAGACCATCTGTTGAGGTTTCTCTATCTGATGGTCTAGACATGTTGCCTTTCTCCTCTTTACATTAAGGCACAGAAAGTGACTAGTTCATGTCTTTTTTAAGACATGAACTCTATTTAGCCTATAGAAGAAAAGCAGAGTACACATACATTGTACAAAAGTTTGTGAAAAGTACAGCAAAATGTAGACATAAAATTCTTATAACAATAACCTCTTGAATCTTGATCTGACCAGATTTTTTTCCCCAACTTGCCACATAAAACCAGGTATATTTCAAAAACTACTGTACTTATAGTTGTCAAATCTGCACTACATTAAAATCACAAGCTTATTTTGGATTTTAAACATAATTTGTGATTTGGACTCCTCCAGTATCCTCAGGGGTCCCTCGCAGAGCGACAGCCCCCCAGGTCCGTCCTGTCTTTCCACCGCCCAAAGAACTTGACCGCGGACTTTGCGGGACTTTGCCAACACTCTGCTGAAGCCCTGGAAGATCTTTAGGGAACGCAGCAGAGTAGTATAATTCACCTACTGGGACAGCTTGACCCTAAAGCCCCTGCTGCCTGGTATCAGCAAACATTTCACACATGGGTAGAGTGGACACTCCTGTCTTACCCCTGAGTGCAACCCAAAAGACTCCCCTAGGTGACCGTTAACACAACCGTGATCCCCATGGCCGCATACAACGGACACAGCCACCCAACAAAATCCTTCCCTTACCCTACTCTCTCAAAGACCTTAAACATAAAACCCTAGTGAACCCTATCAAAGGCTTTGGCCTGATCGAGACCAACCACCAGGAGGGGTTGACTTCTATCCTCTACCCAAGCAATAGCATCTCTGATGAGCTGAAGATTCTGCCTCCCAGTGTGCCCAGCCACACCGCACATTTGGTTCACGTGGACTGTGCGGGAGGACTGCGTGCAGACGGTTAGCAAGGATCTTAGTGAGAAGCTTAGAGTCCACACAAGGTATGGTCAATGGCCACCAGTTATTTAGGTCGGTGGCGTCGCCCTTCTTAAATAGAAGGCAGATCACCCCCTTAGCCATCGACCCTGCCAGAGGCCCAGTGCAGAAGACCTCGATCAGCACCTCCAGCACCACCGGGCCAAGTGTCCCTCAATACTTGAGGTAGAACTCGGCCGGCAGCCCATCAATGCCCGGGACCTTTCGCTTTCCAATCGTCTGAAATGCACCCTTAAGCTCTCCAGAGTGAGGGGGGCCTCCAAAGCCTCTGCCAGGTCACCCTCTTGGAAAGCCTCCGCCTGGGCCTCATCCACCACTCTTTCACAGAAGAAGGAGCGGTAGTGGTCTGTGGCAACCCACGCCACATCTCCACCTCTGTCAATACCTATCCCTGGCTGCCCCTAATCCCCGTGAACACCTGCCTTGCCTTATTGGCCCACACTGAGCTGAAAAAGGCAGCAGAACACGTCTCGTTCTTTTCCAAGAAATCTTACGTGACCACAGCAGATAAGCACAAGCCCTATGCTCATAGACCTCCCCAAACTGTGCTTTAAGCGGGTTGCCCGCCGCCACTGGTAGAGCAGATGCGGGAGCAGGACCTTCAGAAGACGTGGGCGCTGGATTTAGGGGTGTCACCACTGGGGTCACAGTTTCCACTGCTGGGTATTCGGGGATGTGGAGGCTCCAGAGGGGCGTCCCCTGCCAGGGTCTGGGCTCTTCTGACTCCCCCTTTGCCTCAGCAGTCCCCGCATAGGACTTGCAACCAGTGGCCAGGTGGCCCATCGAGCTTCAGTTGTGGCATGCCTTAGGCTCAAGGCAGGCCTTCACCTCCCGCCCGGTGGCCTTGAAGATCCTGCACCTCCCAAGGCTGCACGCTCTCTCCGTGTGGCCATGCACCTGCGACAGAACGCGGGCTGCCTGGTATAGATGACATATCCCCGGTCTGCCCAATGTTGAAGATCTTCCCTCAGCGTCACCTGGTACTGCCACCTTCCGGACCAGAACCCATTGGCGTCGTTCCCGCGCCAAGAGGCCGTGAGCAGCTCAGCATACTCCCCCAGGAAGCCTGCCACTGCCTGGTCCGTCATGTATGGGTTGTACACATGTACCATGACCATCCTGAAGTTAAGCCTGTCCAGGCTCACCACCTTGAACAATGAGAGAGGCCGTACTCTTGCCAAGCGCCGGTTCTCCTCCAGGACCTTCCCACACACCTCCTTGTTGAAGATCACGTTGAAGCTACGTTCCACACCCCGCCACTGCAGGCACGGACCGTCGCCCACCTTTAGCTTCAGAGCCCCCAGCAGAACCACCTTTCCAAACACTGGTCATGGCAGGCTCTTGATCGCTCCTCCCCCTGTAGTGAAGTGTCGCGCTCAGTCCAGCCTTGGGAACTGTCTGTGTGTTTGCAGCCTGCTCCATCTTGGGAAAAGGGGAGCAAGCCTCAATCGCTTCAGTCGCGCAGAGAAAAACACTGGCTAAGAAGTGATAACACAAATGGTTGGAGGGAAGGACGGGCCTTGTTTTTTTTCTATTTCACTATAAAAATGTTAATGTTTCAGTGAAAAAAATATACACAAAGGAATGGAAATAGCTACAATAGAAACGCAAACTCTTAAAAATTACTGTTTACATATATATACATACACACACAAACTGATAGGTAAAGACAAGCTCATATTGAAAAGGGAAAAATGTCAAAACTGTAGTAAAAGTGAATAGATATGTGGGGATAACCTCAAACAAAAACAGAAAAATGTCAACATTGCTGTTGAAAGTATAGATACAGATAAGTGAAATAAAGTACAAAATTAACACAGAAAATGTTGACCAAGACAATTAAAAAATTGTTTTTTACATAGGTGAATCAGTGGAATTATATTTAGGCAGACGTATTAAAGTTGAATTTCTAATCAATCAATATAAATAAATGCTTTATTTCAAAAATTTTACACCGGTAGGTGGTTAACCGTTCTTGGAGGCACTGCACCACCAGATCGATGCATGGAGGGGACAGAGCAAGCCCCTGCTCCATAATTAAATGTAATATATGGTTCCCGGGTAGGGGACGTATCAGATATTAAACTGATAACATACACGATCTTAGCAAAAACTGCACAGTGCATTGCACTGCTGCCTCACAGCAAGATCCTGGGTTCGATTCCTGCCTGGGGCGGGTTATATCCTGATTAGGGGCCTTCCTGCATGGAGTTTGCATGTTCCCCCCAATGCTTACATGGGGTTTCTTCCATGTAACATCAGCAAGGACCCCCACCAAAAACATACAGAACATAGTCATCTGACCAGTGATGGAGGTTTCAAATTGGTCCCCGGGTGCATCCCTGTATGCTTCTTACTACTCCTGGCCGCCCCCCGGCGGTGCTGTGTGATGAATAAAGAATCTAATTTAGAAAAGGCCAAGAAGCGATTACATGGTACTGAAGCTGACATGGGACGGTAAACTCTGTTCCTGCTGAAAATAATTACTTTTATTAATTATTCGAACAAATTAACTGACAACCACACACAAAGTGTTTATAATTTATCTCACACTGCCTAGTTCACAGTAGTATCAAACTAATGAGGTCATGGGTACTGAAGTCAAATTTCATGAGTAATCTCTGTGATCCACGGACGAAATTCAGACGTCTTGGAAAAGACGGCTGGTTTGTTTAGGTTGCAGTTTTTGTTGCCCCATGTGACCACACCAAACAGGTAGTAGACGCCATGCTTCTGACAGAGGAGAGGTGCGCCAGAGTCTCCCTGTGGAGAAAGGTAGAACAGAAGTTATAACACACAGGTCTTTCATCCTGTCGTTCTGTCTGTCACAGACCACACGTGTCATGTATTACCAGGCAGGAGACTGAGCCGGCAGGGTGCGAACACAGATGCGAGTCTCTGCTGAGATCGTCCCTCCAGCTCTGTCTGCAGAGTGTCTGGTTGAGCAGCGTCAGCCGGGCCTGGTGCAGCGCTTTTGGGCTAACCCCCACTGGAGGAGGGCACAGTAAAAACAACATTTTAAGCAGTGGCTCATATTTAACTATGTATTTTGGGTTACAAAAGATTCCATATTAGAAAAAGTTGCATTGCGCAACAGATCTCCCGGTCAAGCTGCAGTGAAAGTGTTTAAGTGATGCCCAGCTCTATACAACACTTGTTTTGTTCAGTTACAATCATCTTACAGCTCTCATGTCAAAGACATTGTTGAATTTATTCTGGGGAATAGAAATTGGTTCAGTTTATAGGTACTAGAAAAGTCCAAGTTCGCACCTTTTTGACTTGAATTTACTCGACCAATGATTTCTTGAGCATGGCCAGTTGTACGTTACCAAGCTCTTGTGAGTCGACTTTTAAAGCTGCAGTGTGTCGATTTTGCGCCATACATACACATATATATACACACACACATACATACAGATACACATATTATAATCTAGCCACTGGGGGTGCACAAGCCAGTGTATCATCCCAAGCCGGATGAGAAGAGAGGGTTGCATCAGGAAGGGCATCCGGCATAAAAACCATGCCAAATCAAACATGCAAACAACAAATCTGAATTCCATACCGGATCGATCAAGCCCCAAGTTAACGACTGCCACTGGTGCTGTTAGCCAACAGCGTGCCAGTAGAAACTGTGCTACTGTCGGCCGAAGAAGAAGGTAAAGGCGTGTCCGGAGACAGAAGGAGAGGAAGAAGGGTAGCAGAGTAGAGTTTATAGTAGGAACTTTGGCACTATGAAGGGTAAAGAGAGAGAGCTGGCTGACCTGGAGAGAAGGAAGGTAGATGTACTATGTGTTCAAGAGACCAGGTGGAAGGGGAGTAAGGCCAGGACTATCGGAGCCGGGTACAAACTGTTCTACCATGGAGTGGATGGCAGAAACAATGGGGTAGGGGTAGTCTTGAAGGAATGTCAAGAGTGTTTTGGAGGTGACGAGTGTCGGACAGAGTGATGAGCATGAAGCTGGAAATTGATGGGGTGATAATAAATGTGGTCAGTGCATATGCTCCCCAAATTGGTTGTTAGATTGAAGAGAAAAAAGAAGCAATTTAGGGAAGAGGTAAGGCAGGCAATAGGTGGGAATGACCGGCTAGCAGATGACTGGGAAACAACTGCAGAAGTGCTGAGGGAGACGGCCAAGAAGGTACTCTGTGTATCATGTGGGAAGAGGAAGGAAGAAAAGGACTCTTGGTGATGGAATGAGGAAGTACAGGAGAGCACAGAGCAGAACAGGTTGGCGAAGAAGAAATGGGATAGTCAGAGAGATGAAGAAAGTAGACAGGAGTACAAGCTGTTGCGGCTCAAGGCGAAGAGAGAAGTGGCAAAGGAAAAGGCATACGACGAGTTGTATGAGAGGTTGGACAGTAAGGAAGGAGAAATGGACTTGTACCAATTGGCAAGACAAAGGGACCAAGCTGGGAAGGATGTACAGCAGGTTAGGGAGATGAAGAATACTGATGGAATGTTCTGACTAGTGAGGAGAGTGTGTTGAGAAGGTGGAAGGAGTATTTTGAGGAGTTGATGAATGAAGAAAATGAGGGGGAGAGAAGAGCGGATGATGTGGGGATAGTGGAAGTCGGGAGTGGCAGAGAAGTACATAAGAGTTGTACAGGATATGTATGAGGGCAGTCAGACAGTAGTAAGGTGTGCAGTAGGCGTGACAAAGGCATTCAAAGTGGAGGTGGGATTGCGTCAAGGATCAGCTTTGAGCCCTTGTTTGCAATTGTGATGGACAGGTTAACAGATGAAATCAGGCAGGAGTCTCCATGGACTATGATGTTCACGGATGACATTGTGATCTGTAGCGAGAGTAGGGAGCAGGTTGAGGAGAGCCTGGAGAAGTGGAGGCATGCATTAGAGAGAAGAGGAATGAAAGTCAGCAGGAGTAAGATAGAATACTGTACATGTGCCTGAATGGGAGGGAGGGCGACGAAAAGCTGAGAATGCAAGGAGTGGAGGTTGGAGAAGGCGGATGAGTTCAAGTACTTGGGGTTGACCATCCAAAGCAGCAGCTAGTGCAGTGGAGGAGGAGAGGGGTGAAGAAGAGAGCCCGGAGTGATGTGACAGAAGGGTGACAGAAGGGTTCCAGCAAGAGTGAAGGGGAAGGTCTACAGGACGGTAGTGAGACCAGCTATGTTGAACGGTTTAGAGGCGGTGGCACTGACAAAAAGGCAGGTGGCTGAACTGGAGGTGGCAGAGTTGAGAATGTTGAGATTTTCATTGGGAGTGACAAGGATGGACAGGATTAAGAATGAGTACATTAGAGGGACAGCTCAGGTTGGACAGTTTTGTTAAAAAGTCAGAGGCCAGATTGAGAGTTTGGACAGGTGTGTAGGAGAGATGAGAGTTACATTGGGAGAAGGATGCTGAGGATGGAGCTGCCTGGCAGGAGGAAAAGAGGAAGGCCAAAGAGAAGGTTTATGGATGTGGTGAGGGCTGCTGCAGACATGCAGGCAGCTAGTGTAAGGGACCTCTAACGGGAGCAGCCAAAAGAAGAAGATGTTATAATTAGTGTATAATCCCAGGAAAATAACAATCGTGTTGGCGTTACCTTAGAATGAGCAATTTTTATCTACTTAGGGAGTGAGTACATTTCACGGAGGTCGCCATGTCCCATTGCCATGGGGTGGGGTATTCAGCTGGTCGCGATCTCACCCCTAGATGCCACTAAATTGTACACTCTGCACCTTTAATACAAAATAAAATGGATATGCTGAAAATATACTTAAGAATTATCTTGCCCATTATCTACCTGGCTTGGTTGCTTTCAAATCCTTACTTTGTATATTGGATTCCAGACAGATTTCCTTAGCCGATCATACACAGTAGTTGTCCCTGTGAAACAGTTAATTCTGATTCAGTCGGCTGTCCATCCTGGATAATGACCACTCTGTAAATAATGACCATTGTCATGCGCCAACCTTTTCTCCAACCAGTTTTACATCCCTGGTTTCACTCCTACATGCTAATGCCAACGCTAGCTAGCAGTGTCATCTTGTGATGCTGCACTGCACGGTAAGTCGAAAAGATGAATGTCCAGTTACACATTAATAACTCTTAATAGATTAGTGATATATAGGGAAAAGTTTTTGTTTTTTTATGGGGCGAATTAGTGGGATAATGTGTGGCCAGCAAAATAACCCCTTTCAGAGCGATACAAGACCCGATCACCCTGTTGGGGGTGACCGGCCAACTGCACATGATCCCTTGTATATACAGTACCTTTCGATGACTTTCAGATTGTACCTGTTGCTGCTGTGGCTCCCCAGCCTGTCGTGACACAAGTCCAGCTCTCATCAACCTCCTCGTCTTCGTCTGGGACACAGACCACAGAGACCGAGGCGTCTGCGGACGGAGCAAAGAAAAGGTGAAATGTAAAGACAGACTGCTTCTGGATAGTTTGCAAATGGAAGTCACGGGAGAAATATTTGTAATCCCACTTTGGGACGCTGAGGGTGCTTGAGAGCAGTAGCGATTCTAGAAAATTATGTATTGGGTGGCAAAAGGGTGGCATGGTGAAATTTAGGGATGTGTGACATGCATTGTTTGGGATGCTAACTGGTTCAGCTAAAAAAAAAAAAAAAAAAAAAATATATATATATAAAATCGGAGAAGAATGTATGAGCAGGGAAAACACAGGCCTGCTAGGGGGGTCTGCGGTTAGGACCCCCAGAAGGAACCAAGCGATGAACTCAGGGCATACCATATCCTAAGTGAAAGCCCCTTCAGAGGGTAAAACAATGATCTAGAACATCTAAAAACATGGAGCATGGAGACCAAAAGATGTTGTCGTCTGAAAGAAGAGTGGAATTTTAGAACAGTCATCAGGTGTCTGATACCCAATTTGGCTGGCCCGGCAAGACGGAGCAGGGAGAGGTCTGTGGTGGGGGGAAAGCCGCTGTCCTGGGGCAGGCTGAACACCTCTGCTACGGGAATGCTCTGAGGGGACTTGAACCGGAGGTTGTGAACGGCCAACTCGACAGTGTCGCCAACTCTAGAGAACGAGGAATGAAAAAAGCGGAGAACGTTAGTATAGACTCCATTAATTACAGATTATTAAAGGATGGAGTGGAAGGTCAATCATAATCCAAATCTGATACAGCACTTATAGATCAACTAAAATTTCACCCTTGGCAAAGATCCCCATTAACAAGATAAGCATTAGCATTTCCCTATGAGACCAGTCTGTTTCATCAACAGACAACGTTGTTTTTGGCGTTAAGGTCCAAGACGAAGGACTCACTTGGCGTGGCAGTGGCGGGCTGTCAGCACCCAGCGCTTGTGGATCAGGGTGCCACTGCAGTAGTGCCTGCCCTGTGACTGGAGGCTGACCTGCCAGGGCCACGAGTTGGGGCAGGCCTCAATCATGCCGCGCACCTCAACTTTTCTGCCATGGGAGACCACCAGGCCCGCGGCGACTGAACCCAGCCGCCAGGGAGGAGTAGTCGCCTGACCGCAAGACTCTCCTTCCGCAGGGGAGGGAAAGTGCACGGCAACATGTTAGATGAGATTTCACAAAGTCTTCTCAGAAAGCTAGTCCCTTCATTAAAAACAAAAAATATATAACGTTAACTTTCATTGACTTTCTCTACAAGCTGACTCATGAATGTGCCTGTTGAGCTAATCAGTGATGGCGGTTTAAAAATATAGTCCTTTGAAAATGAAAAAGTGGTTTATCTTTAAGTGAACCAGATATAAGGACTCTGCTCACTTTATGGTCCATTTCAGCACTAATGGCATCTGTGGGTATGGTGGCACAGTCTATTGCACTGCTGCCTCACAGCAAGAAGGTGCGGGTTCGATTCCCAACTGGGGCACTGTATCTCTTGATTAGGGGCCTTTATGTGTAGAGTTTGAAACTTGTAATTGGTCACCGGGCGGGTCGCTGGATGCTGCCTGCTGCCCCCCGGAGAAAGGCCAAGCCAGGATGGGTTAAAAGCAGAGAACTCATTTCACTGGCCACCATTTGAAGCGTGTGTGTGTGTTGGTCAGGGTTGCCGTGTGTGAAAGAATGTACACAACTTCTTGAGAACTCAGACCCCACTGTGGGACATTGGATCATGGGTGGTTTTCTTCAAGAATGCCTTTGGTCTTGCTAAACTTTGCAGGAGCTGCTCCATCCTTGAAATAAAGTTTTTAGCCACATACACTCAGAAGCTTCTGGAGCTGTATTTATACATGTGCACGGCTTGTAAGAGCAAACATGCAACTATGAATCTTTGTACAGTATGTCCATGCTTGGATTATCTCTACAACAGTTTATCTGACCTACTTGACAGGTGTATTGTTGGGGTCCCAAGGATGTGCAGTGTCGAATTTGGTGCAATTGAAACAAGACAATATAAATTCTCTCAAACAGCGAGCCAGCAGGCTATGGAACCCCATTTGAGTCACTAATACATAAGCCTTTTGAATAAATCTGACAATAAATATATTCCGTTTCATAATTCCACATGTATTGATTTTGTGGCACATATTTTATAATGCCATTTCCAATCGTTATATGCAAATAAATGGCCGCTGGCTCATATTCAGAGGCAGTGGAGAGGGGGAGCCGGCTCCACAACAGTGGTAGGACTAGGAGTGGTTGCTCTGCGCTGGTCCTCAGCTCACGACACTGCCACGGTTGGAGCCAATGGCCAGTAGGGAGCGAGCGGGTCATGGTGGAGGGCCACCATCCGGTTCCGCTTGACCAGCCGCACCCTGTACACAACGTGTGAGAGTTGTTCTAGCACAGTTCAAGGGCCAGCCCACTGGCACGACAGCTTGGGGAAGAAGTCCTACTTTCTCTCTGGATAGTAGACCCACGCATGGGTCCTGGCCAGGTGCCAAGTCCGTTCCCCGGTAGCTGGAGTTGTAGGCCCGTTTCTGTCAAGACCCAACATCCCTTAAGGCTTGCCCGTTGAACCTGTGCACCTCCCGCAGCCTTTAGGAGGTTGTGGAGGTAGCCCAGGCTACCCCCGCACCTCCGGCCTGGGGGCGGCCAGAACACCATGTCAACTGGGGTACCAAGTTCATGTTCAAACATAAGTGCCGCTGGAGCGCACAGAAGAGAACAACGGGTCCTAATAGAAGTGGGCCTATGACTCCCGCTGCCGGTGAATGGACCCGGCTCATGCACCCGGCCCATGTGTGGGACTACTGTCCGGAGAGAAAGAAGGACTTCCCCCCCCCCCCCCAAGATGTGGAGCCGGTGAGCTGGCCCTTGCACTGTGCTGGATCAGCTTTCGGACGTCGCGTACAGGGTGCAGTTTGATCAAACGGAACCGGGTGGTTGCTCTCCACAGTGAACGGTTCGCTCCCTACCGGCCCTTGGCTCCAACCGGGGAGGCATCGGGAGATGAGGCCCAGCTTCGAGCAACAACGGTTGCTTAGGAGAGTGCAAACTGAATCTGTGAGATAACCACGCTCCATTAATTTGCATTTAAAGATAGGAAATATGGCATTATGAAATAAAAGTCCCCTAAAATTAATTAAACTAGTATTTTGAAAAATATTTAATTTTTAAAATAAAACAATTTAACTTTATTCACCACTTTATTTCAAAAGGCATATTTATGTATTTAATATTGACTCAAATGGTGTTCCATAGCTTGGGGTTGAGCTTCAGGACTGTGCAACTGAGTCACACAAAGTGCCTTGAAAGGCTATGCTGAGGACTGAATCATTGCCACTCACATGTCTTTGAAAGTCTTACATTTTGAACGGGCACGCACTAGTAAATAAGTGGTAGAATGTCTTGAATCAAATGCTACAGTACGACACCTTTAACACTTGACTTGAGGAAATGGGTCAAGTCTACTGGTGTGCTATACTTGAAACTGTCTTAATCCTCCAGGACAAATCCAAGAAAATCCAATAAAAAACCCATTGCAAGTTAAAAACCAATGGTTAAAATACAATAAGGACATTTTTTTTTTTTAACCTACCTTCATTGTCGCCGAAATCACTAGACATCTGTTGACCCTCTGCAATTGAGAACGCAAACATACGTCATAGTCCATGTAAACACCTTAATATCGGCAAACAATTTGGCAGATTTTGAGAGACCACCAACTAGTCAGGACGTCAGAAATCCATCCAATGTGGTCCTGAACTTTTGTGTAGACACCCGGCCTCCTGGCCCGTCCGCAGCCGATGCCCCAGCTCACCAGGCCCGCCAGCTCGTACCTAATTCCGGTGAAGCAGGACAGGGGACCCCCCGAGTCACCCTGGAAGGACCGAATGAGACAGTTGAAAAAAAAGCCATTTGTCATTCAGACCAAGACTAAGGAACGGACAACCGCATTAGCGTACTACAAGGATATCGAGGTGTACCTGGCATGCATCCACACCTCCCTCCAGGTCCCCGGCGCAGAACATGGTCTGCTTGATCCGGCCACGGTAGAAGTTGTTGCAGGTGTTGAATGGCAGGCAGGTCACGTTCACTTCCTGCAGTCTGTTGACCCGAGGGCCATCTGAAGAGAGAGAGGAAGAGAGAGAGGAACATCGAAATTACTGTTGATTTCTCCCTGATGTAGCAATTATATTTCTCTCGCAAAGGCAAGAAACGTACTCTCGCAGGTGGAGCCCCAGCCGGTGATGGTGCAATTCCTTTGGGGCTCCAGCTGTCCCATCCATATGTCAATGGGTTTGATGAACTGGTTGAATATCAATGGAGTCTGGAGCATCAACAGCGCCAGGTCCCCCTCCTTGGTCCGGGTGTTGTACGCGTGGTGGTTGATAATCCGGGCAACTTCAACCAACTTGTCAAAAAGGAGTCAAAAGGTCAGCCACAGCTTACATTTAAGAAACACAAATAAAGCCGTACACAAAAATAAAAATACTGCGTTTGGAGTAGGCGTCCCACCTGTTGGGCGGGTTCGTGTGGATTATCTAGGTCATGTTTTCCAGCCAGCACGGTCCAATAAGAGGGTTTTTTATGGCTTAAAAACAAAACTCATTTAGATGCAGCAGTGTGGGTTAAATACAGTAAAAAAAAAAAAAAAAAAAAAAGATATATATATATATATAAACATACATGCATACATACACATACATACACACACATACATACACACAAAAAAGGTAATTATTCATAATAGTTATTCATAATTATTTTTAATTGACATTTTATTACCTTCTGTTAATGTAAATAACTTGGAATTTAGGTATAGAGGTGCTATACAAATCTACTACTAAATCTTAGGTGCTACTACAAATAAATAATATTATTCATGATTATTTTTGATTGCCAAATAGCTTTGGTCATTTAGGTATATAGGTGCTACACAAATAAAGATTAATAACATGAATGTTAAATGCATTATGCAGACAGGGATGGTCTCACACAGCTTGAAACAGTGCGCCGCAGTGAGGACCCACAACGGGGTGATGATGGCTCCTCCGCAGACCGGCATGGAAGCAAAACAGAGGGACACCTGCCAGGGCCAAGAGTGGGCCCAGGCCTCCTTACCGCCGATGATCCGGTTCTCCGTCTCCTTCTCCATTTCAGTGTTGAAGGAGCGGATGCCTGCCAAACCTGATCATTTCAAAAGAGACAGAGGGAAAAAAACGAGGTACTTTTACTCAAGTAAAAGCTGAGTACTCCCCCCCCCCCCCCGCCACTGTTTAACTCCTAATTGGCCCAATTTAGACAGACAGCCAGCCAATTAGGAGTAGTGGAAAGAGTGGTGGAAAAAGTACTCAGCTATTTTTACTTGAATAAAAGTACCAACACCCTGACAAAATAAGGATATGGACCAATCACTGATGAGCACTTAATCAGAAGTTTCAAGGATGCATTTTTTCTATTTTTACATATATACGTACACACACGGATTAGCCACAACATTAAAACCACCTGGCTATATTGTGAAGGTCCCCCTTGTGCCACCAAATCAGCTCTGACCCGTCGAGGCTTGGACTCCACAACACCTCTGAGGGTGACCTGTGGTATCTGACACCAAGACGTTAGCAGCAGATCCTTGTAAGTTGGGAGGTGAGGCCCCCTTCTTCCCATGGTGCATACTGGTGCCATCTCTTCCCCAGGTAACGACACACACGCACCCGGCCGTCCACATGATGTAAAAGAAAATGTGATTCAGACCAAGCCACCTTCTTCCACTGCTCCAGTTCTGAAGCTTAACAGCCCATTGTAGGCGCTTTCGGCAGTGGACAGGGGTCAGCAGTGGCACTGACCAGTCTGCTACGCAGCCCCATACTCAGTAAGCTGTGATGCACCGTGTGTTCTGAAACCTTTCTATCATAGCAGCATTAACTTCCTCGGTAATTTGAGCTACAGTAGCTCTTCTGTGGGATCGAACCAGACAAGCTAGACTTCACTCCCCCTGTGCATCAATGAGCCCATGGGCGCCCACGATCCAGTCACCGGTTGTACTTCATTTGACCACTTTTGGTAGGTACTAACCACTGCATACCAGGAACACCCCACAAGACCTGCCGTTGGAGATGCTCTGAGCCAGTCGTCTAGCCATCACAATTTGACCCTTGTCCAAGTCGCTCAGATCCTTAGGCTTGTCCATTTTTCCTGCTTCCAACACGTCAACTTAAGAACTGACTGATACATCCCACCTCTTGACGGATGCCATTGGAACTAGATGACCATGTTATTCACTTCTCCCGTCAGCGATTTTAATGTTCTGACACACACACACACAGTACTTTGTTACTTTTCCACCACTAGTGAATGTAGAATCTTGACGCACCATCAAATCCAAAGTGACCCGAGAGGAATCCACCTGTCTCGGGTCTCCCGGTTTGATTCAAAGCATCCTCATGTGAAAGTTGCGTCTTGTTGACGCCATCTGAAAAAATATTAATGGGGGAGGGGGAGGGGTCCTAATATGATAAATATAAATCATCAGCAGTTAATTGTATTTATAGTATTGTTTAGTTATATTCCCCATTACACTTGGGTTTTAAATTCCAAACAATTATTACAATACATACTTTCATACCAAAAGAAGAATCATTTAATTGGGGGCTTGGAGTAGTGGCATTAGCAGATGGATCTCCGGTTGGTCGCTCATCAGACCCAACTGCGTCGACGGAATGGCATATTCATATCATACACAACTTCATATTAAAGCCAATTCATGTAATGCTCTGAAACCAAGATCCAAACGTCCATCCATACCCAGCCAAGCTCCATTGTGTAAAAGTGAGATAAAAATAAGAGGTAAGACAGACATTGCCTGTTATTTTCCACGATGCTGCTCTAATTTTCCGTGAGTGTTTGTTCGTCCATTAATCGCGTCACTGCCTCGCGCCCAACACGGCTGCCATTTAACAACTACCTGACGGTTTACACCTGCTGCGCCAGGGAGGTGCGCTCGTTTAGTGTCATCGAGAAGGCTGGATGGGCGGGGCACCTTTTTTCAAAGCTAGACATAGATGGATAGATGGATGGAAAAGACATTTCATGGCCTCCATCTGTGTGTGAGTCAGCCGTAGCTGCATGTAATGCATGTGTTGTGGTGTGTTTGTGACAATAAAGACCAGCTAGGCTTGTCCTGTATTGATAGTGCATAATTTTGCAAGTTTGCTTAAATATATGTAAAATTTTAAACTACACATATAGTCCTACTGTGTGTTCCAGGGTGGAAAACAAAATGGTTATACATATATTATATTGGTATAACCATTTTGTACTATATACTATACTGTATATTATACAGTATTGCATATTGAAGTTTCATAAATATTACTACTAGCATAGTATGTAGTAGGCCAAATTACTTTAGTTTGTCTATAACATAGTATAATCGTATAGTATAATTTAGTATAACATAGTATAATATAATATTATTTTCTGTTTTTTTATTGTTTAGAAAGGAAGCAAATTGCTGCCACGCCAGAACAAAAAAAACGGATCGGAAAGTTAATTATTATAACGACATGTTTTTCCACGTCATAACAAGATATTTTCCCGTTACTACGGAAAACAAACTTATCACCTTATAACAATAAATATTTATTGTTATAACAATATACTATTTATTACGTTATAACGTGAGACGTAAGATGTTATAACAATAAGTTATCACCTTATAACATGATATAAATACTATGAAGGAATGTGATGTGAAAAAATATGAATATAATGATTCACAAGTGGATGAATACACATTAATGAATCATTACATACATGAATCACAGCACTCTATTATTCCAGTGTTGGCCTCCATCGGCAGTTTATTCACAATCAGTTGTGGGGAAAGTGGCAGAAATATGACTGTATAACAGTTATGAATTATGTTAAATGTGTCGGCTATTTTTTAAAATGTATTTAGGTTAATTCTCCTTAAATCGACCGCTGCTGTCTACACGCTTCAAACCGCGCGACTTTTACTTAAAGGCTTCGGCTTCCTCGTTCAATCGTCATTTTTTGGACAATCGACCGATCCGACGCATTGGCGCGCTGAGCTGCATTACACAAGTAGAACAATGAAATAAGGCAATAACCCCAAAAATGGCATTTTTCATTATACAACGTGAAAAACTGCTAATTAATGAAACTTCCTGCACGGATCCTTATGACGTTATAAAGCGAACACTGCACACTAGTACAGATGCGCAAAGAAAGGTTCCTTAGATCTCATCCAAAATGTGTGTTATTGCTGGTGGATGTAGAATTTCTTATTACATCTCTGAAATTTGTTCAAAACAAAAAGCCGCAAATGGTTGGAAATGTACGATTAAAAGATATTAAGCAACCCCTGATGTGTAAAACATACTTACGTTTATTGTGTTTATTTATTTTTTGTCTATTTATTTAATTCATTACGTGTATTTTCTTATTTTCTTGATTTTAGTTTTTCTATATTCATATGTGATAGTGCATGTAATTATATTTTGCAGTGTTTTCCTTCGATATCTGTTTAGGTGATATGGTGATTCTTTCTATTTGCCAACTCCTATGTTTATCTACGATAATGTTAATAAAAAATAAAAATAAAAAACATAGGTTAAAGTGACTAGGCGGGACGTCATCAACCCCCAAGCCAGTGCGTAGTATGTAGTACATAGTATGCCATTCCAAATGCAGCATAGGACATAGGGCATCATTCAGTTGTGCTTATTGTCATAATAAATATATATATATATATATATATATATATATATATATATATTTATATATATTTGAGACATTGCACAAATTAACACAAATGATCCAACCGCAGCATATTATTTGTGAACAAACTTGAATTAAAACTAAAGAGTATATATATATTTTTTAATTCAACTTTGTTCTAAAATATTTATTAATATACTTTATATGGAATCATGGTTTTAAATCTATGATTAATGGAGCAAATATTTTATTTTCATTATATGGCATAGAGTAGGGCTAAATATAACATATTTTAATAAAGGATACCATGTTTGGGTTTTCCCAAAATCTTATTTTGTTCTGACATTTGGACCTTAAGGGTCTACTTACATCTATTTCACCTGATCTACGATTCTCAATTATAAATGACCATCAACTTTATGGTCATATATTTATGAAAATTAAATATTACACATTTTTTTATTGGATTATTGGATTTCTTATTGACTGGGATTTACCAACACTCACATAATGCGGAAGTTGTAATAAATTGCACATTCCAAAAGTGCTCCTTAATGTGGAACAAGTTATTATTATGGCAGAGTATTACAAGAAATATCACACAAATATCACAACAAAATGATTTATACAAAACTGATTTATAATTGAGACCAAATATGTGAAAAATTTGTACTAATTGAAGAGTTATGATTTAGGAGCTTCCAAAGGGCAAATTAGCTGGAGAAAATGCAACAATTACAGAAAATGAAACGTGAGGTCAATATCATCATAAAACAGAGGCTGAAATTATTATTGTTATTATTATTATGATCTGCATCATCATCATTAACACGTCGAGAGCTTTAAGTATCAAACAGAAACTGCTTTTCAAATTATGTTTTTTAATTGAAACTCCAAAAATCTAACCAAATCGACACAGAGCGGAAGCCCCAGAGGAGCAGCATCATCTATTAAAGTGGTGGCAGACGAGTGTACACAACAGGATGTGGCTCCAAACGCACCAACGCAGGCACTTGATGGCGGCGGCGGCGGCGGCCATGGCGACCCAGGCCTCGCGTCAGGTGACCGCGGTGAGGCTGGCCCCGCCGTCGCCCGACGTGAGGAACTGGACCTTGGGGACGGCGAGGGCCGAGTTGTTCCTCCGCAGCCCACCGCCGCCGCCGCCTCCTCCCCCGCCCCCGGCTCCTCCTTTCCGCATGGAGTTGTTGCGCCTCATAGAGTTGCGCTTGCGCAGAGAGTTCTGGTGCGACAGCTCGCTCTTCTGCAGCGTCTGGATCAGGATGGACGGCTTCTCGTCCAGCTCCCGGGCGCTGCAGTGTGGCGTCGCTACCTGCAGGGAACGGGAACTTTCGCTTTATGCCGTTTCCTCAGTTTCCTTTTCAAGGGACTTCAGCCTGATTCACACCGACGGCGTTTCCGCATCCGACAGTCGGAGCCGCCATCCGGATGAGACCGCGTCTCAGTTTTGCGGGACAAAATATGTCGGGGGAAATGGCAAAGCTCGGTTTTTCCAGTACGACGGCGAGCAGTTTCCCATTTCCCACGAAGGAGCGTTTAAAACGCCCTCTGTATAGTGTTTGCAAAGTGCGAACAAAAATAAAAATACATACATGCAACATCCGGTCGTACTGCCGGACCGAAACTTGTCATCTGAGTTCGAAATTTTGAACGCATCCCGGAGCCTCGATCGGACGCGGAAATCCCGCAGCACAGCGCGTCACAGCTCGTCTTATTTTGGTATACTATTTTAAAATTGACATTGGTATTGCTACCCAGATAATACCCATCCCTATTAATAATATCTGTTGTAATTTACATTGAAACCACAGCCAAAAATGATAAACACAGTGTCATTCATATTTGCGTACTAGCATTGTAATAACATTGTAGACACTATGATAATGTTGTACACAATAAATTATGTAATAATTTAGTAATAACATAATTTATACCTCCTCATCCATTATTATAAATAATGCTATTGTATACAGATGTATTAATCCTGCACAGAACATCCAATCTATATTTATATCCACAGTCAATACTGGCAATAATACTGGCCACTTAGCCTCCGCCATAGCCTTTATCCATAACATTTATTCTCTATACTTTAATAATTTGGTTCTTTACTGTTTTCTTTTCTATGCTTATTGTCTGCAATGCGACAACCCTTGCCAAGACAAATTCCAAGTGTATGTAAAATGTACTTAGAATAAACTGATTCTGACCGATGTGCGCAAATAATAAAATAGCTGAAAGGGTTTAGCCCGTCCGTTACCTTGACGGTGTTGCCAAACTTGGAGTAGTCCACGGAGTACACGCCCTCCTCCTCCGTCACGATGGGAACGAAGCGGTGGCCCCACTGGATCTCCTCGGAGATGTAGGAGGTGCGGGCCTGGGTGGTGATGCCCGTGGTCTCCACCACGCCCTCCAGGATCACGATCACCTCCAGGTCGCTGCACTGCAGCTCCATCGCTGACAGGTCGTACAGGGGGCTGATGGCAAGACATGTAGCACGCCATCAAAACCAAACGCACGCCTCTATAACACTGGCTTAAGTGACCATCGGGGGAGAAGTTTGGCAATTTCGATACAATTGTTCCAACTCCCCCAAATTTCTTTCCATTGAGTTGCATTGCCCTGTATTGAGACTTCAGCTAAATTCCATTTTTTAATTCTCAGAAACAGCTATTACAATCCTCACACACATATCCTGGTGTATGTGTGTGTGCGCCAGTATCCTTTAAATCACTCAAAACATCAGAAACACTTATAACGGGGCTTATTATGGTCTACTAGTAGTTAGTGATGCAGGATTCATAATTGATTTGCTCGTAGCGAACAACCCTTTTAAATAATCGGGAGTCACTCTGACAAAAGAGCGGGCGGGGATGTGAATTCTCAATTCACAATTCACCATCAAATGACAAATTTTAGTGAGTGACTTGTCGAGAACTGATCTTAAAAAAATAAAAATTAAAAATTAAAAATTAAAAAAGTCGAACCTCTCATCACTACGCCTAGTCCACACATTCAGAGTTCGACAGGTAAGATCGGATAACTGATGTGGGGAGGGAAAAATCATTTATAATAGAATATGATGTCATATTTCCCTGTCTACTACCTACCTGTTCTTGTCGATGACGTGGCAGATGATGAGCGGTGCCAGGAGAAACAGGCTGTTGCTGGCAACGGCGCTCTCCGTCCGCACGTCGATCTGGTGGATGGGGATCACCTCGCCCTCCGGCGTGGTCGTCTTCCGCACCACCTGCAGAACGGGGAGCGACGCTTTAGTACCGCTGTCCGTCCACGATTCTACATGAGCTATTCGCTAAAGCTACTCGGCGCAGAATTCCGTCTCCGGCAACACCTTCCCGTGGCCTCCGCTCTAGTGATGCGAGACTTGCGGAACAATTCGTTCATATTGAACAAAAGTGTTTAGGGGTGCGCCGATTTATCAGTATCGGCCGTTATTTCGCCTTGTTGACTGCCATCAGCGGCCGATGTTTATCCAGTGTTTCCCCACACATAGACTTTACTTGGGCGGGCCGCCCAGATATATTAACGGCCTCCAAGCATATCTGGCAACCTTTTTGTTTTATCCGTCCGAGAGTACGGCGGCATCTGCGAAAAGCTTTTCAGAGGACGCGGACACGGCTCTCTGCAGCGCTCCCAGCAGTAAGTGATGCCGCGTTCAGGGGCACTCGGAAAAAACATTGTTTTCGGAATCGGCTATCGGCCAAATTGTTATTTTAAACATTGGAATCAGCCCAGAATTTCACGATCGCTGAATCCCTACATGTGATAAATGACTCTGAAGTCACTTCGTCAGTCAAATGTTTTGTTTTGTAAATCGATTCGTGTCGCCAGCTACACAGGCCTTCACAGAGTCCGAATCTCAGATAAGAAAGCTCAGGCATTTGAAAAGAGCCACTCCCTCTTTCTAGTTCTAGTCCGAGCACACAGTGAGTGGCCAAAGTGTTTCTAGATATTTACTGACCAATCAGGGAGGGGGTAGCAGAATGTTGGGAGGAGCTTAGAATAGAACCTATTACCTGCAATCTGGCAGCGGCTCCGATGATCATGCTCTTCCTGAGGTCTCCGATGCGGATCATGAAGCAGAGGCTGTTGTTCCTCACAGCGATCACGGCGTGGCGGCTGAAGATCAGCGTCTCTGCGCGCCGATTGGACTGGGCTGTCTTCATGAAGATACACCCTGCGGACACAGACCCATCAAATCGATCTATCTATCTTACCTTTTAACTGTACGTGACCTAATCGAAAATGGCATTCCCTAATAAAAGTTATTCTCAAATCATTCTCATATGCTGCCATATACGGCTGCGGTGGTCAACTTGGGGTCAAGGGCCTCCCAGAAGGGGGCGCCAAAGATCATTCTCCCCCTTCCACATGCATTCCTCAAATCTGCCACATTAGTGCAGCCTGTTCAAAACATGCCTCTTCGGAACGGGCTGCGCTGCGCACGTCGGGGACTCAGTTGCAGAGCCCCGAAGCCCCGCCGCTGCACAGAGCTGCGCTTGCTTGTTTATGCAACGTTTATCAATATTACACGTGCCGCGCGTCCAAATTGCACCGAATTAGACACTGCACGTCCTGGGGTCCGCTCTGGGGACCCGTGGATTTCAGGGTGAAATAATGAGCGACGTCAAGCTGCAATGGAATGCAATGTCAATCGAGTCATTTTATTCACTCGTTGACCAAACTGACCGTGATCCATCGGCACGAGTCCAATCGGGAATTTTAGATTTGCCGCCGCGGATGAACATTCGACGACAGAGTGACCAGCGTGGCAGGAGGCCTCTGCTGCCAAACCTCATGGACGTTTTGGCCATGTTGGTGTAGTTTCTACAGCTTCCTGTGGAGGTCGTTATTTGTCTCTAAATGTCCGGTGCTACCGATTATACAGGGTGTGTGTGTGTGTGTGTGTGTGTGTGTGTGTGTTTGTGGGGTCGGGTGGATTTTTTGTGGCTGCAAGAAGCAGGGTCTCCAGCGAAGGCAGAGGGTTTTGGGAACCAAAGTGTTCTAGAGGAATATAGCCTTGAGAAATTTCATGAGGAACTATAAAAATATCCGCAACCAAATATCGGGGATGTTTTAGTGCAGTGAATACTTTTTCAAAAGAGCCCTCCTTGACCTTTGAGTCATCCATCATGTCGGACCCTGGGGCTCTCCCCCCCCTCTCCCTCTCTCCCTTTCTCTCACCCAGCATGATGGCGTTGATGATGAGGCCCACGATGTTCTGCAGGATGAGCACGGTTATGGCGGTGGCGCACTGCTCTGTGATCATGCGCCCCCCGAAGCCGATGGTCACCTGCACCTCGATGGAGAACAGGAACGCCGAGGTGAACGACCTGGGCGGGAAGCGACGCCGGAGCGAGAGGGAGGGTTAAAGGGGAAGTACTTTGAGGGAGCGTTCCTTTGCCGACACGCGCTTGTTGATGTTTCAGGGGTTTGAACGAACGTGGCCGCAAAGAGGGCACTTTGGACGGAGAAGGGGAAGGGTGGCGAGGCGGTAAAATGGGCTGCGCAAAGGTAGGGGGAGTGAAGAAAGGCAGGAAGAGGGGTGATGGAGGAGACAGACAGACAGACAGACAGACAGACAGACAGGTCGATAAATACTCACAATATATAAATGCAGTCGAATGGGGGCAATTGTTTAAGCCTTGAAAAACATTTGAAGCCTTTCTCACTTACTTTTTAGCACCTACTCACGTCACCTTTTGGCTCTATCGGCGGCTATTACATTCGAGACTAGAAACAGGAAGTTGCGCCACTTCCCCCTGCAAACCTACAGTGGCAAACGTTACGCAGTGGCTGTACTGCAGCGATCGCAAAGAGTCGTTTTGAATGTGATACTCATGCCATTTGAATAAAAACAGATAAGCGTATAGGTATTACTGTTGTTTAAAGCATGTTCCAACAATACATACGTTGTCACGAGCTTTTGGAAAGGGCATTCAATGAAACTCGCCTCATAGCCACGCCACGCGTACCCGAGTGTCGCTTTTTTTTTTTTTCCCCCCCACGTTTTGAATAACTTCGGCAACCGCTGCTTCTACGCCCGACAGCCGCGAAGGTTTTGCTCCAGCAGCTTGGCTGGAGGGAAGCGACGCAACTTCCTGTTCCTAGTCTCTCAGCCAAACGAGCCAATCGCCAAAGCCTCAATAAAACCCGACCAGGCTTTCAAAGTCGTGACACCCGAAGGGCTGCCTGACAACACTGTGTGGGTTGTTTTTTGGGGTTTTTTTTGGGGGGTTTTTGTTTTGTTTTTCCCGAAAAGGAGATTTAACGTTGTAAACGTTCGCCCCCATTGGACCGCGTTGAAGCTGCGGCGGAGCCAGGCGGTCCGCGCCCTGGACAGCGATCAAGATGAGAACGTGTCCTTTTCATCTTCACCACGAATTTAAATTCGAAAAATATATCTATACATATATATATTATTATTTTTTTTTTTTAAATTCGTTTGGATTTCACTCACGTGACCTTGGTGACGCACGGCTCCGAGCTGTTGGGGACGAGGTCGCCGTGCGCGAAGGCCACCAGCCACCAGGACATGGCGAAGAGCAGCCAGCTGCTGACGAAGGTGGTGGTGAAGATGACGAGGGTGAAGCGCCACTTGAGGTCCACCAGCGTGGTGAACACGTCCTGCAGGAACCGGCCCTGCTCGCGGATGTTCTTGTGCGCCAGGTTGCACGAGCCGTTCTTGGCGATGAAGCGCGCCTTGTTGACGCGGTCGCGGAACACCGGCTTGCGGGGCAGCCGCGACACCAGCCCCGGGAGCCCGAACTCCTCCGGGATGATGCTCTTCCGCGCCAACATCTCGCCCGTCTTTATTATTATTATTATTATTTATTATTATTATTTCTTTCCTTCTTCTTCTTCTTCTTCTTTTTTTTCCCCCGTTCACCTGCGGAGGTAGAGGGCCGAAGGGGAAAAGTCCGATCTCCCAGTCATCTCGTCTTTTAGTTTTCCCGAGCACTTGCGTTGCGCGTTGCGTGGGAATTTGGAGCCGCGCCGCACAAAAGTTGCTCCCGTGCAGAGTTGCGGCGTCTGGGAGGTTTCCGGCAGCTTCGGGGCGCATCCCCGACCCCCATTGACGTAGTCCCACTTCCTCGGCTGGGGAGGCTGGTCCCACTGGCGTGCAATATGACTTATAATAATAATAAGTTTTTATTATTATAATATAAAGTATCTTTTTTATTATTCAAATTTTTTTATTATTATTATTTTTTTAGATTTATTGTATATTGCAATTTTTCTATTTTCTTGTATTTTCTTTTGGTTTATTGCGTATTGCCGTTTTTTCTGCTTTTCTATCTTTTTATAAATTATTTTTAACCTTATTTCTCCTATTCGTTGTTTTGATGTGATATGAGCTACTGTAACACTGCAATGGATGAGCGCTGCAATTTTGTTTTTTCAACTATATATAATATATATATATATATATAATCTTTTTTTATTCCAAACCCTTAGACATTAATCTCGAAGCATCTTTTTTTCATATATATCCACGGTATAAGTATATTTTTTATACATACACTTTAAAAAAAAATTTTTTTACAACGTAATTCTTACATTTTAAGTTGGAAAAAACTAAAATGGGGGTTGATCTATTTTCTCATTTCACTTTTTTCCCCAGTGGCGGTTATTCGTCGTTATTATTGCCACAAAGGTGTTTATGTAGGCAAGTAATACACGTAATCGCCAGGTGGCGCCATTTAACAACACTTTGTGTGGGATAGTAAACTGTGTGACATGTTTAAACTATTATGAATAAAACAAGCACAAAGAAGTTATATTATGACAACTTTTTTTTATGAAGATTTTTTTTTATCTTGTACAATGCAAAAAAACTTGTCACTCGAAACTTTTTTTAACTATCATTATAAGTGTAAAACAGTAGGCACACTTTCTATAATTTGCTTTACAGATTATATATTCAGAAAATGAATAAAATGGCTTACTAAAAACATGATGTACACATAAGAAACACACTAGCGACAGATCCTTCAATATATGTTTTTGCAACTGTCTAAAGCTCATATTTATATATATATATATATATATATATATATATATATAAGCAACAAACATACAGTATATACTGTAACAGAAGTACACACACACGGCCACACACACACAAATTAAGAGGAGGGACTATACACGGAGTATAAAGAGGATTGGGCTTCAGTACCTGCAGGCAAACACAGAAGAGTAAAAGACCCAAAATAAACAAAGAAGTACCCCTGCAAAATGTAAAATCTGCCTGTTTCAACAGTGTGTCGTGGTGTTTTTATTCACACCAATGATCATTCTTAGAAAAAAAGAAGGAAAATTGGTGAAAAAGATTTAAAAGCTGGGTATGCCACAAACAATCAAAAAAGGATTTTGACAAGAATTCTTCAATTAAAATTAAATGATTATTTAGATTGATTGATTATGATATGATTATGATTTTGATTATTTCTAGAAACATAATAATTATTTATTTTATTATTATTCATTACATTTTTATCTTTTGGTATGTAAAAATATATAAACATTATTTTGCTGAGAGCACAGGTGAACTATGATTTAAAAAGGTCAGTAAAAGGAATTATTTTCAATACTGAGGCAAATATGGCAGTGGATAACAAGGTAGGGAAGGTCAAAACACACACACACACACACACACACACACACACACACACACACACACACACACACAGTAAGCAAATCACCCTGGGTTGACATAATTTTCCCCTGTCTGAGAGAAAGCGGGGGAGAGAGAAAAAAGCAAATTCAAAGAGGATGAAAGAACAGGATACACTCTAATGGATAAACAACAGAGAGAACAGAGGATGAGAAAGGAGTGAATGAAACAAAGTCCTACAGGGGAAAGGAAGAGCGGGAGAGAAATTGCGACCAAAGGGGTCGAGATGAGGGCATTTACGCCGACGTCAGACAAGCTGAATGGCGTGAGATGATATGATCCACTCCGGAAACACACACACACACACACACACACACACACACACACACACACACACACTTGTACTGGTGTCAAAGTGAGGACCCATGTTCTTGGTGCACTTCCAAACCAAAAAATAGTAAATTCGAAGACCGGTTCTCACAAGTATGATAAAATGAGCACATACACGCACACACACACACACACATACACACACAGAATTGCATTTGGTGTACAGGTTCTACAGTACAAAGTCAGAGTGTGTAGAAATAACTATCCAGTACAATTCTTGGATATAGTAACTGGAAGAGGAAGGCAGGAAGAGGAAGAGAACAGGCAGAAAGAGAGGAAGGCCAAATCGCACCGTGCTGGATGTTGTCCGACCGTTGTGCCCTCAAACAAATCACCTAGAAAGAATAAACATTGTCTGTATTTTTTAATTATTATTGATGTTTAGAAATAAGATGTGCTTACTGTAAATAAATTAAGTATTTATTTTTCATGTATTTCTTGATTACTTTTGACATCCAAAATAACACGCTCTTAACAAGTATCCAAAAGTACAGCCCTTAGTGAGGTTAATGTTTCAATATACGTTTTTATTAGTGTGCACATTTTAGTATTTGTAGTATTTTTAGAGCTTATAGAGCTTATTGTGCGTAATCACTCGGTGTCATGACATTTCACTGCATATATGTATGACTGTATGTATGTATGTATATGTATGTGATGAATAATCTCTCTCTTGACCTTGAACGTACGCTTAGAGCATATTAATGACTCGTATACCAAAGCTGTACTTTAGTCTACGATATCCCGTGTGACACTGGAAGACAATATTAAACAGGGAGAGGATATTTTACTGGCCTTCATCTGACGGGACACAACATTATGCCAGGTTTGGCAGTTACTGTATTGCCAAAAAAAAAAAAAAATTGAAGATAATTCTAGTTTTAAAGGTTTTCGTACTGTGAAGAAACCTACTTGGGATCGGATCCAGAATCGGTGTACTCCAACAGTGTCGGAAAACAAAAACGAAAAACAAAACAAAACAAAACACAAAAGGTCTCTCAGGGATGGGAGCCCGCGCTTTGGGGTCCACTGTCCCAGAGTTTTCAGTTCAGCAATGCATGACGACAGACAGACAGCGGGTCCGCGGGTCTCAAACTGCGCCTCGCGGCACCCTACAGTGTTCGCACTAGTGTAAGCATAGAAATACAATCCATAGAACTGACATTCAGCGAACAGCTCCATCAATTCCAATCCTATGGCAACATGTGACATTTTAAATGAAGCCGGCGTCGTAGATGGAGCTGGGGAGCCCACTCGAGTAAAGGAAATCCTCCACAATTGATCTTGCTTTCTAACAAACATTCCACGACTGTAAAAGAATTTGAAATACTTCCAAGTTTTACCCCCCTCCTTGGCTGGAACATACCGCCTTATCGCCTATGTACATACTAAGTGCTATGGATTGATAAAAATGTGTTAATAGTGATCTGATATAATGCAAACATGAATATTCATTTCCCAGATGGAGAAAGTTAAAGACTTTTAAAAAAGCGTCCGTACAAAATGATCCTCAGGGGGCGTCCTCCTCAGGCCGGGTCACTTCATCCATCCGTTGTAAAACAGCTGCATCCAGGGGCGAGTCAGTGGAGATATCAAAAGCTCGGTGAATACCCATGAGAAAAGAGAAACCGCAGCAGCTGGATCTTGAACGGCAAAGATCCATCTGAAGCGCTCGCCGGGGGACTTTGGGCATCGCAACAAAGCGTGCGGTAGAGGGGGTATCGGACAGCCGCCATTTTTGGAGTGGGCCATCCGAAAATCTCCAAATTTTCCTACGCTCGGAAACGACACCTCGATCGGAGCGTTTCCATTTTGGTGAGTAAATGTCCGCTCCCAGGCAACTGAATGGGGAGTCCTCCTATCCCAGAAGCAGAACCTGAAGCCCTGTGCGTGGATCGTCTCGTGGCCAGTGTGGCCGGCTTTGCCGATGCCAAGTCGTATTGTTGTCTTTGGTGTCGCCATCTTCTGCAATTGAAGGTTTCCCGTCAAAACCTGATGTATGGTATGGTCATAATAAAAGTCGCTAGTTGTGTTTACATTTCAGTTTTATGGCAACATAGGGGGGATCCATGCCCGTCTGATCACACGGTCCACCATAGGGACGCCGATGGCGGATGGTTGGTAATTAATTTCGACCTCCGTCTCCCTTGTGGCTGAGGGTGACTTTCGCGAGCCAGCGACGCCGACGCCCCCTGGTAGACCCCCTCATAGTCCGCAGGGGCCGTCTCTACATGTCGGCCCTCACGAACGAGGCGAACATGCCGTCTTCCTGCTCCAGCAGGGTCTCCGGTTTGTCGTACTCGAGGATGTTCCCCCGTTTCATCACGATGACCAGATCGGCTGTGAGGATGGTGTGGACGCGATGCTGAACAGAGAGAGGGAGGGGCAGTTCATTCACTATTTAACTGTTGGCCCCTATTGCAGAACCAAGGCACATTTGACACATAAAATGGAATAGTAAAACCACGTGTATCCAAATCTCTCCAAAATAGCGTTTCCGCCCCCTTTGCCACCAGCTACATCGGTTACGAAATGGCAACTGCGACCTGCAAAGCACATGTCTATCGTCTCTACTGACTCTTATGCACGCAGGCTACAGCTAAAGCTCTAGTTACAAACAGCAAGAATTATCAGATGTTCGGGCGTTTGTATCTGAAAATGTTTCGCATTGATTTTATGATCGTGGAGTAAATATGGGGAATACATGCTGTACCAACCGGACTGTCAGTCGGCGGCAGTGAGGCCCTGAAGCAGAACCTGACCCCAAACTCCAGCCCACAGCCCCCGGTTTTAACATTCCAGAGATACAGCAAAGGGAAAGCAGGAAGAAGAAGAAGAAGAAGAAGAAGAAGAAGTCTGGTGGCGGTGGGGAGGGATAGAACAGGTAAGCAAGAAGCAGAAATAGATAGAAGAGGTCTCATTCGTCAATCTATTCATGTTTGTCCTTTATATACTAAAAAAGTGTGGGCGGAGATAACGTCTATGAATTGATATATTACATTTGTTCCCGATCAATTTGGACCACATACGTACAAAATACAAGTCTTGCGAATGCGGTAATCCAGTGTTTTTAAACCACTGTGAGAGCTCGCCGGGGGTGCCCGTGAAAAGTAGTAATGGAGACTAGCTTTTGTGTCGCAAGATTACTCAAAGATTCATTAAATTCATTCTGAAATTTTTATTTTGTTTGAATGCAAAGAGCAAATCAGAAACATTCGATTAGTTATGTCAAATACATTGGCCTTTTTTTCTATTGGACTTTAGAAACAGTAATTATTTGCAGTTTGTAAGTTGAATTTTCTCGGCCACTTTTTTTTTTTTTTTTTTAAATGGAGTCCCGAAGTCATTTCTAATTTGCAAGTTATTATGGGATTTTCGCACTGGAAAAAGTGCGACGTGGCAGAAAAACGGCTTCGGAAACACTGCCGTGATATTTCCCGCTGATGACAAACCTCTTCGAGTTGAGGAAGGAGACCCACAGGTAGAAGGAAAGAAAGTAGGGAACCAAAAATGGAGGGTGGGTGGGGCTGAACCAGAGGGAGGGGGCTGAGCCGGGCCAGGGGGTCGGGTCTACTTGTGAGTTCTCACTAGCACACTGAAGAGGCTGTCCTCCTGTGCTAGCAGGTTGGGGGCCGAGTCGCACTCCACCAAGATCCCCGAGGAGAAGACCAGCACCTGCTCAGCGTCCAGGATGGAGGACACCAGGTGCTGGCGGGACAGGGACAGAGACAGGGACAGGGACGGGAGGAGAAAGGAGGAGAATGGAAAGAGCAAAGACGATGAGATGAAAGGAGCGGGGAAAAGAGTCCAGAGAGGAAATCCACAAGGGAGGGCGGGTTAACGAGCGGACAAACAGGACAGAAGACAGAATCGGGGAGGGAGAGAAAGAGGAGGGGGAGAAAATGGAGGCTGATCAATGAGAGAGTTTGAGGGGAGGAGTAGTCAACCAGGAATGAACTCGGAGAGCATTTACGATGGTTAAAGATTTGGAAGAGACAAAAAGAGTTCTCAGTGCAAATGTACCAGAGGAAAGAGGCAGAAATACAGGAAACGAGCAGAAGTGAAGGAGAGTTTAAGGAAAGCAGCCTCTCTCCTATGGGATGCAGAGAGCTTATCGGGGATCCATCTGCATCTATCAATGCAGGAAGAAGGAGCGGTTCCAATTGGACAGCTCACAGGTTACACTTTGGACCACCCATAAGCATCACCCACTGGCAACTGGTGTTTGCCAAGCAAAAAAGATTGCTATTTTCGGCCATAGAAGTATACAGTATGTACAAAAAATATAGCATTGAAATGTTGTTGTTTTTGGGTTTATTCAAAGCGCGGCTTTGAAGAGCCTCTCGAAAGGTCCTCCGAAGGTACAGTCTGTCCAAATAACAAGAAGCAGAGAGAGCTCTGGTTCAAATCCTGGGAAACACCCCCCCCCCCCCCCCCCCACAGTGTCTTCTGAAACCTAAAAAAGACTGGGAGGGTGGGCGGGGTGAGGGCTGACTTACTGCAATGATAACGACTGTTCTGTCTGCGAATGCAGTCATCACAACCTTCTGTAGGATGTTCTCCTGTGAGAGAAAACAGCAAAGAAAGAAGAAGAAGAAATAAAGTCATGTAATGCAAGATATGGTACGTTGGATAAAGAGCGTTAAAGGATCATGCCATGAAAGGTTTCCTTTTTTTGTTGCAATAAATGGATTCTAGACTCACCTACACATGACTGATTCTAGCACCAAAGGTTCAGACTTTCGAGCTCCTATTAGAGCGAGCGATCGCTATTCTCACTTTCACCGTCCATTTTTGACGTTAGCTGCGAGTGCTGGGGTTGAGAATCTGCTTTGTTTATCACCGGTTGCCGCGGCGTCGCGAAAGCGCGACGCTCGTTTACCAGTCGGCATTTTCCGCCATTTTCAGTTTGGAGAACATTTTCAAGGGGTGAAGCAGGAATGAAAAACGGGCGGGAGGGGAACCTTCAACCCCTTTCGTCGCGGCACCCCTACTGGACGTTCCTGTGAAGGCTCACACAGACGTGCTCAAACTGACCGTGGCCATGTCTATAGAGGCGGTGGCTTCGTCCATGATGAGGATGCTGCTCTTCCTGACAAAGGCTCGGGCCAAGCAGAAGAGCTGCCTCTGTCCCACGCTGAAGTTCTCCCCTCCCTCCGTCACGACCGCGTCTGCAGAGCCGGAAGGAAGGAAAACATCAATGCAAGGAATTGCAGAACGGATGCAAACCGATCACAGCTGCGAGTGACAAGACGTACCCTTCACTACCTAGACATGCGTGCGCACAGCTAAAATGAAAATTTGCTTTCCTGCAGAATTCCCTCACAAGATTCCTTCGCAGATGACATGCAGGTACAATAAGATGCTCAACAGGGCTGAATTCTAAGATGGATTTATTTTCTTACTCATCCTGATGTGATATTAGGCCGGGGTACCTTGAGTTTGACAGCAATATACATTTTTGGACCAATTTTCTGACCTTAAATACAATGCTGAGTTACAAAACAAAATCTGTCCTGTATGTTTTTAAAAAATCCCTTCCAAAAAAAAAAAAATGAAACTAGATGAAACAGTATAAACCTGCCACGTACACTGAAGAGATCAACTCTGCTTAGATATTCAAATTCCGTGACAAGCATCAATGCAATTTGCTCAATAGCAGCAGAAGCATTTGAATTCCGACAGCCAGCCCTGTCCCTAAAGCACTTCGAGCTGTACTGGTGTGTACTGGTGTGTACTGGTGTGTACTGGAGTGTAGACAGACCGAGTCCTCCGGGCAGCGCCTTCACCATGTTCTTCAGCTGAGCGATCTCCAGCGCCTCCCACAGCCTGTCATCCGTGCAGGTCCTCTCCGGGTCCAAGTTAAACCTGACCAGAGAAAGAGTCAAGGCAAGTCTTGTCTCTTTATATACATGCAATAATTAAGAGGCATATAGAGCATTTATGTTTGTGGTCCTCAAAGAAACAAAGAAAGTTAGCTCGCATAATATGACTTCCCTCACCAAAACTAGTGGTCGACCAGTTAATCGGTCGGCCGGTTAATTGGGCCTATATTTGTGCATTTCCAGATAATAGGCATCGGCCGATGCCTGCACTCCGAGGCGATACACAAAAAATGTCTGCAGTGTTGAAAATATCTGTTACAAAAATATAATTTTTTTTTTATACATAGATTATGAATATTTGAAACGGTTTCAACACTTATTTTTCTTACTGTCGATACACCGCTAGCAGCTGCACTTCATATTCTATTTATTTTGTGTGTTTCCTTACTTGTATGAAGCAACAATTTTAAACACAACTGAGTTAAGGAGCAGTCCCATTCTGTCCAGTTACAAAACAAAAACCCTGTGCTCCCCCACTGTGCGGTCTCGCATCACACCGTCTCCCCGTTGCTTTCCGTCGGGACGCAATTTAGTAAAAACTGGATGTTTTTGCGTAAACACTTAACTTGTAAATAATAAATCCTACACTTCTGTAACGGGGAGACTCTATTTCCCGACCAGACTTTAATATGACAACATTATTATACTTGTTTTTTTTTATCATTTGTAATAATTTATTTTTCCATTCCAAATTTTTTTTTTTTTACAAAGTTTTGTTTTTTGATTACCTGAGGACATTTATTGAGCTGATACATTTTTGATTTAAAATAAGCGCACTGCAGAGACAATGCGGACAATAACATTAGTGTTGGATACATTTCATTTAAGTTCAGCCATAAATTACGTCTTTAAAAATGTCACCTGTGGAATATGAGGCTTTTATGAGCTCGGAAACGCAAGGCCCCGAACAAGATGCAGGGTAGCATAGTTCATTTCAGCATTAAGGGCAAAAGTTAATTGTTGAATTAATTTCGTAAGCCTGTCGTATCCATAGAGCTCATTTTCTGCATCAGTTCAAAACTCAATGGGGAAAAAACGCATGGGACAGCCTATGAAAAAGACTTCATCACTCCTGTTAAATACATACTAAAAGCCCTCGGACAGAGGAGGGAAACACTCTCAGGTATCAGCTCTCAGGTATGCAATAGGGGGCCAGAAAAGTCAAATTGATGTAAGCGTGATCGAAAAGAGTAAATGAGGGTCAAGTGGATACGCACACGAGAGGTGAGGAAACAAGACAAGACAACGGGGAGAGAGGGAGGGAGAGAGAGAGAGAGAGAGAGAGAGAGCGAGGTGAAGAGAAACAGATAGATGGATAGATAGGTGGATAGACAAAGAGAGATGGGGACAGGGTGAGGAAGGCAGGGTTAGACCCCCAGAGCAAAGATGACCATAAGAGGCAATGACAGTGTTTTCCCTTCCCGAAGGCCCAAAGCGCCATCGAGAGACACCGCCTCCACCAACTCCACTCTCGTAAATTAACAGTAGAGCACTAGCAATCTAACGTCTACACTCTCTGTGCGCTTTACAATACTGCCACGTGCACTAAAGTGCTTAAGTGCACTATACTATACTGTTTCTTAAGGCTAGACTTGGTCGGTTTTTTATATTAAGTGACAAAAGTGTGGCTCCGACCCATTTTCCAGCCTGCATCGCTCCTCCTTGTCACGTTTATACAATCGCAAAACATTTCCTTCCCCCTCTTTCCGCTCCATTAAGGGTCACAGCTAATGGTCAGCGACGTCCTGCCTGGACGAGGCGCACTCTGCTTGGCTGCCAGGGACAAAAGGTGGGATTTGACGCTGTCGTTTGTAGTTTGCGCCGCAGAGTCAGCAGACATACCGGATGAGAAGGGTAGAAAGTAAGAAAGGAGGCGACGAGGCGCAGAACCACAAGGTCGTGCGCTGGGCTCAAGGAGGTTCAAATGGTCCTTGCCGTGGGCAGTGAGATGGAGCCGTCGCTGAGGCAGGTGAACGAGCGGACATTTTTTTTCTCGTCCCAGCCACTTCAGTAACACCAGAAGAATCGGGAACTCAATGGCCGTGACCCGACGTTGCACCGGAGGATTCAGTCGACGTCGCTCGGTGGCGGACACGCATTCACTCATTAACTTCCAAATAAACACGCAAAGTCAATACAGATACAAGGTCACGGGGCAGATGATTCAGGAGTGACGCAAGACTCGCAAACCATTTGTTCTGAGCAAACAAATGCCTTTTAAATGACGCGGGAGTCACTTGAGCAAAAGGAGTGAATCTTCGACTCACAAACTGAAAATTATGGACTGAGTACTGAAATTAAATCCCAAGGCAGAAAGGCCAAAGCATTTGCTGCGATTCATGTTGAATGTGACTGATTTATTTTCTGCATTCCACTTGTATACAGTAACTCATTTTGAGAGAACCAATTCTTGTGAGAATTCCATTCACCGCTCAGAGCCGAGCGACTCTTCCGACTCGCGTTCGCTGGGAGTCGGAAGCGTTAGGGTTCGACCGGAATGACTCTTTTTACGAATGGCGCTCTTCCAGCGCACGGAAAAGGCTGGAAAAGCTTATCTGGTTTTCTTGGCATCCTTCTTTAAAAGACCCCAAGGGTGATAACAAGCGTATTTTTAACCTTTCTTTAAAAAAAACAAACAAAGTGCTGGCATTCTGATGAATTTGAATGTATGAACTGATCGATTCGATGCATTAGTGCTGCCTTGCAATTTTAATCTGGTGAACTCATTTCCACCCTTGATTTTATGAAGTTTTTATTTTTTTTAAGTGGAATTTGAAACATTTTCACGTGACACCCGGCGAGCTCCGGCGCGGCGGTTTCATAAGACCCCGGCCCCCTGGAGTCGTTGAGAATCTCCTCTGTTTCATCGCCCACGGTGTCACCCAAAGCTAACCACGTGAAACCTCACAAAACTACTCTGGATGACTGCATCTCGAAAAAACCCTTGATTCCCTCTCACTTCCTGGCGGAGTCGCGTGAGAAAGCTGACGTGACACATCGATCCCGATGTGTTGGTTTGGTGGACGGACGGACCGTGTCAACATCCTGTCGTGCACATTTTAACCTCACAGCTCTGAAGTTACTGTCAGTCAGTCGCTGTCGACCGTTGACCCCTGAGAGCCTGTTCACATACTGTGAACCCCGGCTGGTGAAAAACCCAGGGACTCTCTCTCTCTCTCTCTCTCTCTCTCTCTCTCTCTCTCTCTGAAACAGCATATCCGTCCAAACAAACATCACATGCTCTTTGTCTCTCATAACAAACACGCAGGGCTTGTGTTTGTGTGTGAGTGATACAAATATGGGAGATGATAACGGGACACACACAAAGAGAGAGAGAGAGAGAGAGAGAGAGAGACACGCGGGACCCTTCCCGGTCGGTGACGCTGGTCGTGCAGCGTCCCGCTGTGTTATCACCCGGACCCGAACTCAACCCCCTCCCAGGGAACGCCAGTGGGACAGCGTCTCAAAGTGTCCATGAGGACAAAGCAGTGATCTCTGTTGAAGTTTTGTTAGTTTTGTTATCTTTTTCTTTTGTACATGTCAAAGTGCTGATTCAAAATGTCTTTATTTTCCTTTTTTATTTTAAGTTCATTTTCCATGTAAATGTTTTGGTTAATTGCATATTGGAAATTTCTTCTATTTTTATTCTATTACTCATCTATCTATCTATCTATCCATCTATCCATCCATCTATCCATCCATCTATCCATCCATCTATCCATCCATCTATCCATCCATCTATCCATCCATCCATCTATCCATGCGTATGTCTGTTTATTCGTTTTGGTTAGGAATATCTTTGTTAAAAAAAATGGTATATAAAATGTCATTTGGAACGGAGTCATTTGAGGAATTTGGAGTTCCAAAAATAAAACATGAAACCAGAAACTAATAAAACTACTCAACTAAGCTTCACGAGTTACAGAAAGTTTTCTTTGTAGGTTTAAACCGGTTTCTCAACTGCTCATCTCACTGGGATTATCTATTTTCCTACTTTTGTCCGAAAATAATTGATTAATGTATTTGTCTATATATTTTTATTTCCTTATTTTTGTTAGATTTTTTTTTTTTTCTTCTTCTTCTTGTATCCCAAGTAGAATGGACTGATTATGTGTTGGATTTGACGTTTGCATACCTTATATCGTGTAGTAAAAAAAAGTTGGATTTGTTTGCCAAAAAGGTTATTTTATGGCTAAACCACACCGGTGTCTTACCCCGATATGCTCAAATGTTCTGATTAGACAATTGTAACCTCAAATTTCTTTGACGAGATGGAAGTTATTTGGTGAGACAAGACAACAACTGTTAAAGGAATACACTTTCTGCTCTGACTGTGTACCACTGAGCCCTCCATGTGATAAGACCTCCGCTGTGGCGACAATGATATTTGTGATAGAGAAGAGACTTTTATCTCTTATTAGGTTCAAGGGGATGTTTTATTGCTGGGGTGAATACAAGCCATGGATGGCTGCTGGTTCTGAACTCGTCCAAACTCCTCAGTAGGCCTGGCTTTACGAGACAAACAGCCCGATGCAACCCACTGTGGGTACTTGAGGAGAAACCTCTGTGTATTATCGCCGGACAGCTCTGTTTGGACTGCTAAAAGGAATATACTCCAGCTGTAAGTGGGCTGCTGTGTGTGTGTGTGTGTGTGTGTGTGTGTGTGTGTGTGTGTGTGTGTGTGTGTGTGTGTGCGTGCGCGTGCGCCTTTCATCAGGGTTTTGTGTGCACTGGTATGAACGTGCACCTGATGGATCCGCTGAACAGCACAGGGTCCTGAAGGATGATGGAAAGCCGCGACCTGAGCGTCTGTAGAGGCAGCTGACAGATGTCGATGCCATCGATGACAATCTTTCCTACGGGGAAAAAACACAGACGTGAAATATTTTACCCGTTTGACTTTGCTCCCGTCTACATTTCTCGACGTTGGTTGTCAAACTAGTTGTTCGGATGTCGAACAAGGCTAGTTCGACTGCAAAGCATGTACAATCAAACCAGTCAGCCGGGTTATTAACAATGATTTAAAATGCCGTGTTGAAAAAATGAACTGAAAAACGATGGTACAACAGTGTCGAGGAATATTAATAAAATCCATTATTATGTCATTTTGAGTGTCAAAATTAGGTTAAATGGACGTATGGATGTGTTGGCTACACATACAGCATATCAAAATTAGTAATATATCATAGTTTCTTGCCCGAAGCGTGATGGTTTAGCCCTACCATGGTAACAGTGAGGTGCTCGATCCTGTTTTCTCATTGGCGGGGGGTGTTTATATAAACGCATGCCGCTCTTGGATAATCTCATAGTTGATCGAGCACATTTTGCTCGAGGAAGAGTATAACAGAAAAAAAAAACAGGCATTCTACTGTAGTTATAAAAATACATTTCAAATCAATACTCCGTCTCAACATGTTCTTTTATTTACTAAAGCTGTGTAATAAGCAGGATAATGTGCACCCCTCCGGTCACCTCCGCGATAACGCCCAGCTGGCTGTACATTACCCCTCACTTATGAAATCTCCATAGGGTAGTTGAATGGGGAGACGCCCTTTCTGTCACCAAACTGGGTGTGATGGTCTTTCCAGCAATGTGGAGACTGTTCTTCAGCCTCGATTTGCAAAGAATTATCTTCAAGCCACAGGGCATCACCCCAGCTTTCAAACAACATCGTGTATTCCATAGCGTGTATTCCACCCGGGTATAATTGTTTATCATTAAGAAAAACAAATATAGGCTACTGGATATAAACCAGTCGATTGTCTCTTGCCCTTGTTACAATGAAACAAATGCTGAGGTTTACCAATTTGTAGTTTGTTCTTTTTGGGACATGACCTCACATTTTCCATCGTTGTCTTCTCTCTCTCTCTCTCTCTCTCTCTCTCTCTCTCAGGAATATCGCTGCTCTCATTTCGGTTCATGGCTTTATAAGGAAAGCCCTTCTAACGCAAATGTGTCATAATTTACTGGTAAATAGAGTGTCTCACCAGCTGTTCCCTCTGCATACACGTGTGTGTGTGTGTGTGTGTGTGTGTGTGTGTGTGGGGTGTGAGTGCACAGTTTTATCTTGTCCGAATAATCTGTCGGGGAGAAGCTCGTAGTCGAAGGAAAACAGAGCGTTACTATTCAAGCTGCCCTATCAGTGGAAACTTATTTATTTTAGTGATTTATCCTCAGAGACATTTATTTCAAATATAACCTTCACCGTCGCTTTGTAGTACTACATCACGCCGACTTGACGGCGACAAACACTGAAAGCCGCCAGTAATGAAATACCGGGTGATTTATTTTGTGGCGATAACTTTTAAAACCTCTTTGGATTTTAAAAAGATAGCGGACGGAACGGGGGAACCTGACATGACCTACATACACGTACATGTGGCCGCTCCTTCTTCAGCTGGGAAAACAGGTCACGGACGAGCATGTTCACCCAAACCGGGACGCCAGGAGGGGTGATGTTAAATAAGCACATTTTCTCCCGCGTAAACACGCTGGGTTTACGCTTTGACAGAGGCATTGTCGCGCTTCGACTTCTCCAGGGCCGTGAGCATATCCGAAAACAATTTAGTAATGTTTACACAATGTTATCCTATAAGATAAGGTAAAATAATGTTATTATTCCAATGCAGGAATGAATAAATACAGGAAATACTATAGGAAGTGGTCTATACTGTTTCAAAACATTAGTAAAAATTATTATATTCCTCTATTTTGCATCGCTGCCTTTAGGGACCGTTTTCGCGATGATAGGTAACATTTTTCGATTTTTCTTTTTAATTTTCTCGACTGGCCTTTTTGTTTTTAAATAATACGGCGAGAAACCTACTTACTGTAAGTTACATTTTTTCCGTGAGAGCTCGCCAGGTGTGACGTGAAAATCTTTCAAGTTCCACTTAAAAAAAATAAAGAATGGAAATTAGCCAATGTGTTGCAAGATCAAAATTGCAAGACTGCACTAACCCATCCAATTCATCAGTTCCAGACGGAATACGAGCTCCAGCGCAACGAGTTTCACACAAAAGGTTCAACTCTTCTTTGAGATTCCGTTCTTGACGAGTCACTCGGTAAAAAGAGTCGTTCGACTTTGCGTTGACATTCATTCCCTCGCCCACCCTTTTGACAGAGTGACTCCCGACTCCGGAGTCATTTAAAAGATTTGTTCGCCACAAACTAATCTTTTTCGTGAGTACAGGTCTACATTTTTCCAATGTTTTAAATGGTTCAGAGAGTAGTGGTGCGCCGTTACAATTATTTTATTGTAAAAAGTGTGCTGCGGAAGAGAAACATTGTAATAATCCCATGTAAAGGAAACGGCGCTTTTCCCTTTTTAAAATGAGTGACCAACAAAAAATACAGCACAGTCAAGTAATCGAGTAACTTTGACCAGCATAGGTGGTAACGTCTTCCATATTTTTCGAATTTGAGGAAAATTGTCTGGATACTGTGAAATGTGTGCATGCCCATTTATAAAACGCCCTTTAAAAGGTCCGCCGTACACAAGGATGGAATGTTTCACTGGTCTGTGTTGGAAGCCACTAACCTTCAAACATGTCCACCATGTTGAAAAAGGCCAGCGACAGAGACGACTTTCCACTGCCCGTGCGGCCGCAGATGCCCACCTGAAGGAACAAACCACAGAGAGGGAGGGATGGAGACAGAACGAGAATGAAAATGAACACTGGCCTGGGAAATTGAACACGTGCGTGCCAATGAGCGAGTAGCGTGCTCGCACCACAGTCGTGGGGGAGGATTCGCAGTAGTTTGCAGTTTCGAGTACGGCATCAGGGATAAAACATATACGAATGACTCCGAAGCTAAGAGTCCAGTCCATAAAATAAGCTTATTTCATAGTATTCAAAGGGTGAACTTCAATTGACTTCAACTGAACCACCTCCAGGTATCCTCTATGCCAGGAGTTCTCAGTGTGATACCAGATCCACATGGCTCCAATTTGGGTGGACAATGGGTACATATGTCAACTTCTAAGGTTTGCATACGTCCACTTAGAATGTAAATATAGAGATTTTTTAGAGTACTGAGTATCCCACTTGTGTATGCCTTCAAGTCATGAATGTCCCCCAACATTATACAGTTGTTGTTAGCCAAGTCACATTAAGTCAAAGAAAAGCTATCTATCTAGTATCTATCTATCTAATGACTTATGTTAAAACACAAGCTTTATTCATGCTACATTCTAACTTGGAGATTTTTTAGAAGAATCAAATAATAGCGCATGGTCTTCAGTTCAAATGCATCTTTATCATATTTATCTTTAATAAATCGTTTAGCACACTGACTACCATCTTTGTCTCAGTACTTTTGGCTATGTAGTGTAATTGACCCCACAACGGTGAACTTACCACCCCTCTTTTTCCCACGGGGATGTCGTTCAGCTTTTATTAACACGGTGTGATGTGCGCCAACAGCTCTATTATCAGCAGAGTGTGAACCACCAAATATCCTGGAGCGGTTTTCACACACTGGCATGTACAGTTAAAGGATTAAGGTTTAGGCCATTTTTCAACCTCGCTTGACGCTTGCCTATGTAGAAACTTTAAGTGGTAAGTTTCTCAAGAGTTAAGCGTTGAGTGAGGTTGTGCCCTGAGCAGTTACTGTATAAATGACGGGAACCAGCATTTTAAGACCTGGTTTGAAAAATAGCGCACCTATCCTTCCTAAATTCGGCTGCTCACAAAAAGGGTTTTGAGCTTTATTTTGAAAGTGTATATATATATTTTTATAGAACATACAAAACAGTGTAATGCTTTGGTTATTTAATAATGTGCTGTTTAGAGTTGTGACAGTAGGTGGTGGTACCTCCCTTTAACGTCACTTAAACTGCCTGTGCAAGTGCAGTACCGATCTTCCTCCTTAATCCTGACTGGGAGAAACAGAGTAACACATTGTATCCCCGTCTCTTCTTTGTCAACCGCGTTTTAAGGTTATTCTAATCTGCTGTCTACTATAATCGGCGGTGTCTTCTAGCCGGGAGCTGATCCATGCATTATATCGGGGACCGCTGATGTGAGCGTAGATCCTCGGGTTGGAGCAGAAACTGCGCGAGGGAGAGGAAATAATCTACAATGTCGGACACAGACAGGATGTAGTGTGGGACATTAGGAATGGCCTGCTAAGCAGCAGAAAAGCTGTTCCAGATCGCCTTCCTTTATGCACAGTAAGAACCTGCTGCAGTCAGAGGACAGGGGTATGCTTGAGTTACTAACGTTGAAAGAAGCTGTTGATGCCATTATTAAGAACCAAGAGGTTGTGCGTTTTCTCAAGGAAATGGGTGCTTTAGAACTACTTACCAGACAGGGAGATGTTCACACTATAGATGACAATGCCATTCCCTAATGTCTGCCACTATTGAGGCAGTAGACCTGTCAAGTATAACTGTTCCAGTCTTATGTTACAACGTTGTTACTATCCCTACGCCTAATCAGTTAGTGCTACAGCCGTTACGATAGTAGATAACACTACAACACTTGAAAATGCTTGCCAGCTTTGAGGAGCTTACTAAGAAACTTAAACAATGAATTAAAGTAACTGCTACACAATCACCAGAAATCTCACCGATGTCGCCAGCACCGTCTAGTAAGCTTTAGAGTGACACATAAGGAAGTAACCCACCACATGCATCTAGCACTCAGTCAGTGGGGATGGTCTTCTTAAGAGATCTCTCCTACATTCAAGGGAGGGAGGTTAAAGTACAAGAGGGTCAAATTGGTGACCATTCATCAGACATATGCTATAACAATGTCTGCAAGCAGGTCGATGAAGGGATAAAGGAGTGCTTCACTGACAAAAATAGACTGTGGCGTGCTCAGGATAATAAAACCTGATAATAAATAAAGAGGACATAACAGCGACAGAGCTCAAGGGATTTCTCCAGGCCCACCTTACAGAAAAAAAACAGCACAGAATTGTTTCAAGAGCTGATGTGCACCAAACAGGATGAGCACGAAATACCACAGCAATTTCTCTCTCTACTTCTAATAGAACAAAAACAACACATCCTATTGACGTCTTGACTGTCTGACGTAGGCATCAAGTATTCTGCAACTACTGTCCAAGATGTTTTTCTGCACACAGTTTACCAAGGACTAGGACACGAACACACAGTCATATTCAGAGAATTTCAACTGTTTCTGTCAAACTGCAATGTAAGTGACACTATACTGGACCATGTAATGAGGAAAACAAGTGAGGAATACAAGAGGCAGAGGCGGCTAGTTCCTCCCATTGACAAAACACGGAAAATGCACAGAGTGCACAGCTCGAGGTTAATACAATCCGAGGTTCTCATAATAATGACGAAAGGTCAGAGTGTGAAGCAAAATTACAAGTAGAACACTTAAACAACTTGCAACCAAGATAAACCAACTCAAAAACCTGGTTGAGACAATGAGACTGCAGAACCAGCCATGAAGATCTAAACATGGGTACCGATATTCAGAAAATAGGATGAAAACCGAAAGAGAAAAGGCTGTCCAAAATGTGTCTAACTAAATCTCCCGACTGCAGTCATCGTTTCTCGTGTGGGGAGGAAGGTCACAGGGCAATGGGCAGTCTAAAGTGTCAAAGGAACCAGGAAAACCTGAACCAGTCGCTGCAGAAGGGCATCTGGTGACCCGATCAGAAGTGGTGTCCCAATCTCAATGTAAAATGAACAGAAAAACAAACTTTCTATCCACAACAAACAATTAATACCTACCCTTAATATCCTGCTTTGCTTTTTCGAGATCAAACATGCAGCAGGGATCCCTGAGGGCAGGGACTTATCACATTGTCATTCCAGCTGTTCAACTCACCTGGGCGAAGTGCCGGGTTCCACCAACCCTCGACACCTCTGATGGTTTGGTCTTGTTTAAGGGAGAGGAAAGTAGTTTACCCATAGAACAGCTGGATTTAGGACCAGTCTTGTTTAAAATCCAAAACCCTGCAAATCCCTATGTGACTGTTCCAGTTGGTAACACCAAGCATGACAAAACCCTGGCATGCAAGACCGCTTTAGACATCCTGCTGTATTTTTAAAGGATTGTAGACACAGACTCCTCTATCCAACAAAAGTCAACTGTGGTGGTCAATGAGATCACCACTCATACCACTGAGCCAAGTCCACCCCTCCATCCTCCTGTGAACCCTCACTCTACAAGAGGCAGCTAAAAGGATGCTGTACGAGGAGTCAAAGGCCTTTGCGAGGGATGAAAATGACATTGGGTGTATCCCTACCCTGTAAATCGTGATTAACCTAAAAGATGACATTCTGGTACAGAGAGCATACACCTCCATCCCAAAGCCACTCTTTAAGGAGGTTAAAAAGGACATATAGGACCTGCTGGTGAACTGATGGATAGTCAAATCTAAGTCTCCCTATTCTGCCCCCATCGTGTGTCTGGAAAAAGGACGGCACACTACGCCTCTGCATCGACTATCGTCTACTGAATCAAAAGACAGTCCCAGACATGCATACACTGCTGCGAATACAGGACTTAATAGACACCTTGGGGTTCACTCATGGTTCAATATCCCCAAGCTTTATGGCAGAAGGTATAAGCCTTCATCACACCCTGGGGGCTTTACAAATGGGTGAGGGTCCCATTTGGCTTATCCAATGTGCCTGCAGCATTCCAGAGAAGCATGGAGGAGATGTTGAGCTCCCTGAGGGATGAATGCTGTATCCCTTACCTGGACGACATTCTGTGCTACTCAAAGTCATTTGAGGACCATGTGGAGGTGATCCACAAGGTTCTCCAAGCTCTGCAACTTCATGGAGTGAAGCTCCAACCTGGGAAGTGTGAGCTGTTCTGGAGAGAGGTCAGCTATGGTCTGGTGTCCTCTGAGGGGGTTCGAGTTGACCCTAAATACCTGGAGGTCGTAGTGGGTCTGAAAACCAAAACAGCACAGACAGTGGGTGGCTTCCTCAGTTACTACCAGTCTTATATACAAGATTTCTCCAGGATAGCCAAGCCACTATATGAGCTGCTCCAAGCGAAATCCTCAACACCACAAGTCCGCCATCGTAAGAGTAAAACCACAAGTCCAGAGCATATCCAAATTTCAACTTACCATTTGTCCTGCATACTGATGCATCAGAACAAGGTCTTGGGAGTCAGGACAGAAAGCTGCAAGTCACTGGATATGGGTCACGGACCCTCACCCCTGCACAGAGAAACTACAACTGGCACAGTGGGAAGCTGGAGTTCCTTCCACTCAAATTGGCAGTGTGTGAGAAATTTAGGGATTACCTCTTTTGTGCTCTAGAGTTTACCATCTACACGGACAAGAACCCACTGACTTATGTGACTTATGTGAGCACTGCCAAACTCAATGCAGTCGACCACCACTGTGTGGGAGAACTGTCGGACTCCTCAGCATCAAATATAGGCCTGGCAAAGCAAATGATGATGCTGATACATTGTCCCACATCCCTCTGGATATTAACGCCTATGTGGTGACGTGCACAGAGGAGATATCACAAGATGTGATAAATGAAACCTAAGAGGGAAACCAAAATGCACAGAGAAAAGATGTGGCCTGATTGTCTGCTCTCTTCACTTCCTCTCATGATGTAATTCCACAGCCCTCACTTTAACCTGAAATCAGCCAGGATAAGAGGGCAGAAGCCCAAAGAGAGTACACTGATAGGAGAAATCATGTATTTATTTCCGTTTCCGACTTGCATGAATCAAAATTTTCACTTTTCAATTCTCACCACGTAATCGAATGAACAAAACAAAACCTGGCATTAGTGATCAGATCTGGTGATTGGATCACCAAAGAAGCATTTTAATGCCAGGTATAAACGGGTTCAGAGAGAGCAAATACTAACGTTTGAAACACCAACCTCACCTGCAAGAGTATTAGCTCAAACTCCTAAGAGACCTGCTCCGATCCAAAGAGAATATGCCACAAGCATACCTGTTAAAGAGACTAACCCTGTGAATGCATACTTATCTGATGTAATGGGAGCACCTGAAAGAGATGAACAAATTGGAGGACAATACTAACCTGAATCAGACTTCACACCAATCACAGACAAGCAAGGAGAAAACGGTAAACAAGAACTACTGTAGAGGCGAGCCCTGTGACCCCCTGCAGTATCTAGCTCGATGAGGGATGAACACAGGGAGGTTAGACAGTCAGCCAGAGGGAGAAGGTCCAAACAACGCGTAATGCGTAACGCACTTTTTGCGTAACACCAAAGTTACAACGTTTTTGGGGGGTGGGTGGGAATGTCATTCTCGATATAAAAAGTCAATGTACCATCAAAATGATTCTGCTATTATTATTTTAAGGTAAAATGTTACATAGTACTGCTTTAATGATGTGGATTGTGACAGTAGGTGGTGGTACCCTCGCTATAACGTCACATAAACTGCCTGTACAAATGCTGTACCGATCTTCCTTCTTAATCCTGACTGAGAGAAACAGAGTAACACATTGCATCCCCAGCTCTTCTTTGTCAATCTCGTTTTAGGGTTACTATAATCTGCTGACATGGTACCGACCGGGAACCTGCAACAGAGCGTGACACTTCTCAAGTAGGACACTGCCATTTTTTTTTTTTTTCTTTGCTGCAGTTCTGATCCGGAATGCATGAAGTCTCTAATTTTGCTTCTCTGTACAATGTGCAAATACTTACATCTGTAATGTTATAGTGATCCTTATTCCTGCATATAAAATCCATTGAAAAGTCCCCCAAAATAAAGTAATTATTTCAGGGTGACGTGGAGCACAATGACAGCTTTAGAAATGGTCAATTACATTAAACAAAAAATTACATTAAAAAAAAGTAATAAATGCTTTGAATCTCTCTCTCTCTCTCTCTCTCTCTCTCTCTCTCTCTCTCTCTCTCTCTCTCTCTCTCTCTCTCTCTCTCTCTCTCTCTCTCTCTCTCTCACCTTTTGCCCGGGGTGAATGTTGGCGTTGACGTGCTTGAGGACGGGTTTGAGCATGGGATCGTAGCGCACGCACAGGTCCTGGATCTTGATCTCTCCGTGCTGAGGCCAGTCCTCCGGCACCTGGGAGGCATCTGGGAGAAGAGGGAGCGGGATTACTGTATATACCTTTTTGATCCCCCCTTTACCCCCTCATGTTCAAGTCAAGGAACAAGCCTACTAGATCATGTTTATATAAATTTAACAAATGTATTAGCACCGTGGTGCTTAATGTGGGGTCCGGGGACCCCCAGGCTTCCTTCAAGAGGTCCTAGGGTGGTCCCCAGTTAAATGATTAATAAATTAAACTTCCCATTATTTCATTAATGAGGCATTTACTTCTTCACAGAATGTACAATAATGACTGTTTTAATCACAGTTTCAATGGTGTCTTCAAACAGGTGTAGAAATTTGGACTAGATATCTAACAATATATTTCTTATTTAACAATAAAAATCTTCTCAGATCGGGGTCACACATAAGAAATCTTGTGTGTGCCTTGTGTGTGCCTGAAGCTTATCACATTGACGATCCTTGACGAGAATCAGTGTACTCGTGCACTTTAATGACACTGGATTTATTCTGTAACGTAATTTGCTGGGTACCTTCTTATACTTTAACTACATTACTCCAACTACACTACATTTCGTGCCCACAAGAATCTATGCCCAATCCATCAATACATCAGTCCATTTGTGAGCTCATATTACACGACAAAGTACATCTAGCAAGTGTATAAGTACACTATGGTAACACTTTTATAAAAGCACTATTATACTGGATTTAGATAGCTAAAGTGAGGTGCATCGGTGAAGTAGTCTAATATTGACATTAACACGTGGAGGATGGGTAAAAAGATTTGTAAGTACATTATAATCACACAGAAGTACCTAGAGCTAGAGACACAAAAATAGCACACAAGTGCAATTCAGTGTGTTTATGTGAAACCAGATTCCACTCACTTCTGAGTAGTTTCATTTGATACGAGGGCTTAAGACTTCCTGCAAATGCCTTCCTGCCGCTACTGTAAATCTCTCTCCCTCTCGGAGACTTGGGAAACTGAGCTGCTCGTGTGCTCAGGTCCGCATCTGCATCCTTTACCTCTACTCTACCGTACCTCTGCTCTACCTTTATTCAACCTCGACCCTACCTCCCTCTACCTCTTTTCAACCTCCCACTACCTCCCTCTACTCTACCACCCTCTACCTCTGCTCTACCTCCCTCTACCTGGAATCTACCTCCCTCTACGTCTATTCTACCTCTATTCCACCTCCCTCTACTACTATTCCACCTCCCACTACTGTACCACTATTCTCCCTCCCTCTACCCTACATCAACTCAACCTCCCTGTACTCTACCTCCCTCTATTCTACCTCTAGTATACTTCCCTCTACTCTACCTCCCTCTACCTCTACTCCACCTCTCTCTACCTCTAATCTACCTCCCTCTACTCTACATCAACTCTACCTCCCTCACCCTCTATTCTATCTCTAGTCTACTTCCCTTTTCTCTACCCCCTCTACCTCTAATCTACCGCTTTTCCACCTTCCACTACTTTACCTCAAATCTACCTCCCTCTACTCTACCCCCCTCTACCTCTACTCTACATCCCTCTATTCCACCTTGCACTACTTTACCTCTAATGTACCTCTCTCTACCCATCAATCTTTTGAACTTGAACTCAACCTCCCTCACATTCTATCTCTAGTCTACCCCCCTCTACCGCTACCCCCCTCTACCTCTACCCCCCTCTACCGCTAGCTCCCTCTACCTCCCACTACTCTACATCAACTCTAACTCCCTCTCCCTCTCATCTACCGACCTCTACCTCCCTCTACCTCTGTTCTATCTCTACTCCACCTCCCTCTACCTCTATTCCACCTCCCACTACTTTACCTCTAATCTACCTCCCTCTACTCTCTCTACTCCACCTCCCACTACTTTACCTCTAATCTACCTTCCTCTACTCTGCCTCTACTCCACCTCCCTCTACTGCTACTCTACCTCCCTCTACTCCACCTCCCTCTACTTCCACTCCACCTCCCTCTACATCTACTCTACCTCCCTCTACCCCTTCCTCTATTCCACCTCCCACGACTGTTCCACTATTCTACTTCCCTCTACTCTACATCAACTTTACCTCCCTCTCCCTCTACCTCCCTCTCCCTCTATTCTACCTCTACTCTACCTCCCTCTCCCTCTATTCTGCCTCTACTCTACCTCTATTCCACCTCCCACTACTTTACCTCTATCCTACCTCCCTCTCTCTACCTCTACTGTGTAGGGAACAGATAAGGGAGTTTGATTCTCACTAATATCTTTATGATAATACATGATACCATTCAATTGTTATATTCCTCAACACGAAGACATGACGATTGTCGGAAGGTAATGTGAGGTAGATCTTTTGTAACCGTGATCTATTCCTAAACACAGCAGAGTCAGTGAAAAAACATGGCATAAGAAGAGCAAAAGAAAAAAAAAGGGGGGGGCCCTCGAGAGCAACACACTCAGTGCAAGCGCATGAAACAGACTAAAACCCATCACCTGACGACTGTGTGTATCTTAAAGGCCCTGGCTCGTATAAACACCACCTCACGGACTGAGCAGCACACGCCATAACAGTCCAGACAAAGTGAAGTCGCTCTGATAAAGTGCTTTAACAATCTCTTACTACAGACATTACAACCGTTGGTTAAACGCCTTGTGCAGCTTAACTCGGGGGCATGGAACGGCCAATTACCCGAAGCAAAGTGTTGCGAGGCCACGCCCACATTCAATATGAATAATGCCAAACGCCTTGATCTTTTTTTCCCACATTCTTATCAAATAAAAGTCACTATTTTCAGTTTGTGAGTCACCAGTCAAAGATTACAGTATCTCCCTCTGTCGCTTTCTCCATCTCTCCCTCGCTCGCACACTTACTGAATGGAAACTCGGGGAGCTTGCTGGATACGTAGCTGCACTGCCTGAGGCTTTTATGAGAGACAAACGTCGAGAGACAAGCGTCCAGACTCGAGTGAGTGTCGAGTGTGTGTTTGGCCGCAGTTAGCGAGCCTCAAACAAACGAAACAAGGTTCAAACGAGCGACTCCCAGTTCTCGAGTCATTTAAAAGATTTGAAAAGACATTCATCACATGCACTTTGAGGGACCTTGTCTTGGAATGACTATGAACTGGACACAACTGATTTCGTCAAACATCCTGATGCGATAATAAACAGTGAAATGTGAAAACAGAGTTCACTTTACTCTGGAAATCTCTTTATTTTTTCCAGGTGATGAATGATCAGTAGCTAACTTATTGTTTATTATTTTGTCCACAAAATCGGACTCTCCTAATAAATCTACTTGTAGGTCAACTGTTCTGGACGACTCTGGACATGTACCTTTAGAGGGGGAGGGGGTAGTGTCAATAGGGGGCGCCACTTACGATGACCTAACATATAATTCATGGCTTTGCAAATTACGTATGTAAATTCTGAAAACATTGGTCTATTCCCTGACCAAATTAACCCCCAGCAGCACATGCATGTCGTTTTTCACCCGTAAAGCTGTTTAATTTCCAGGTTATAATATTACAACTACTTCCCCAATGAGGCAATTGCATCAAGATGCATAACAAAATGGCGCAGAATTGTAGTTTTTGTATTTTTTTTTTAAATTAGGGTTTACGTTGAAATGTTCAAAAATAATTGCATAAATATTATGCAATGTATATAATAATTATTTTTTGCTCCTGTAGAGGCCACTTGTAGTTCATGCGCATGGGCGTGGTCCTCTTTTGCTAGTGTGTGCGTATGCATCAGTGTGTGTGTGTGTGTGTGTGTGTGTGTGTGTGTGTGTGTGTGTGGTTGTTTGATCGTAGCCTCCAGTCATGTGTTTCCAGCACAGTGGCTTCCTTCTGCACGTTTCCTTCAAACTCCCCAAACACATCGGACGTCTTTAAACCAATGTCGCCCCTCTACAAGTTTTTCCATGATGTCACAGCAGACGAGTCACACTGGTGTCTTTTCTCCACCAGCTCGGGTCACAGTTTACATTGGTAACCATTGGAAGAAAAATTTGACCTCGGTCGTTCCTCTGTAATGGTTTTAGTTCTCTAGGTCTAGTTGTGTTTTGTTTTTTTTTACCCATAGATCCCTCGTAGTTCTCCGACTCTGTGCCGAGGAAGCTGTTGACCTTCTTCACTGCGGCCATCTGGACCTCCAGGTCTGCCAGGTTCCTCACCACCCAGTTCAGGTAGTTGGTGACCTTTAGAAGAGACGACGCACCGGGCATTAGAGTTTCAGAGTTTAAAACAGGGGCTATTCAAGTGTATTCCGTTAGCGACCAGTTTAGGGTTCCTTCTATTTCTTTCTTGAAACAGTGTGGCTACTCGTAAAACAATGAAAAAAAAATGTGAATCACTTTTCAAATATTAATCTCTGATACTGCATAGCCATATGGTTGTGTTTGTTTTTTGATTACTTTATTATTTTTTATTTATAATAAAGCATGATAATTATTATTGTAATTATTATTATTTCATACTTTAGCCATCGGTTATTTCTTACAGTAATCCAACTATCGAACATTTTGTAACTTTTTTTAATCATAATATGTTTAGCCACTTGGTCCTGTGTTTACGAGCCAAATAAAGCATAACACATGCATTACATGCAAGACTATTAAAAAATGCACAGTAGTTTGACAGAAAGTGAGTGAGAATATTGCGAGGTTGAGACGTCAGTGGGCAGGACAGGGAAAACTGCCTTTTTTTTTTAGTCAGGTTTGGTTTTGAACCAGTGATCCAATTTTTGTTGTGTTTTTTTTCCCTTTTTCACTTTATCACTAACCTATCCTATTCAAAAGGCCAATCCACATTGACGTATGGGCTACATTTGGTCCTCAGGCCGCTAGTTGAATCGCCCCGGTTTTCTGACACACACACACACACACACACACACACACACACACACACACACACACACACACACACACACACACACACACACACACACACACACACACACACACACACACACACACACACACACCCCTCAGTAAACGACCTACTTGTTTAACGACCGTTCAGACTTATGACTTATGAACGCTGTGTACAATACCGCGGTGTGCGGTATACTCAGTGTCCGTCTCAGCATCTCATCGCACATCACCCTTTATATACTAAATACACTATATATACACACTATAGATCCTATATACACTATATATATTATATACACTGTATACATCTCATCACCGTTCTCAGTCTTGGTCTTGCAGTCTGTCAGTATTCACTACACTAGCGTTGGCAATGGCCACGCCCCCTTACCGTGAAATAACACAGGTCCTTGCTCATCAACCAATTCACTTAACGACCTGGTCCTAGGAACTGAACTCGGTCGTTAAGTGAGGAGTCTCTGTATATATACAGTATATATACATTGTAGTACCTGTATATACACACACACACACACACACACACACACACACACACCTGTATATATATATTGTGTATATACACGTACTACGCTCCGACCGAGCTCCGTATTGTATAAAGTCTAGTGATTTCCTCGTGAATTTCATGAGTTTTCGTGAAAAAAAAGTCAATAGATTCGATTTTCTGCAATTTTTTCATAATTTTCGAGGGGGGCACTAGAGAGCCATTTTGCCACGCCCACGCACGGGACCCATATAATATAAAATGCCTCTCCGGAACCTACGAGTGTGCCAAGTTTCGTGAGTTTTCCAGTACCTCAAGGCCCCAAAAAAGCCGATTCAAAGAATAAATGGAGCAATAACAACAGGGTCTTGCCCCACATGCTGTGGGCTCGGACCCTAAATATCTTAAAGTAGCAGATAATTGCCAGCTTTGTAATAATGTGCAAGTTGACGTCCCGATAAGAATGTTATCTTGGTTTTCTTAGATTTGTTCAGCTGCTCTTTAGGGATGGAGCGATCCAAATATTAGACCGACAGACAGACAGACAGACAGACAGGTTACAGAGTAGAGTCTCTGGCTCACCGTGAGGGCGTAGGTGAGTCCTAAGCCCACCAGTCCTCCAGAGGGAACGCCCTTCTCTGAACTCCAGATGGAGGTGATGGCTGCCGTCAGAACTATCACTGCCCCGAGGTAGTCCTGGAGAGAGGGGGGGGGGGGGGGGGGACAGAGACCGGACGTCAGAAAAGGTCAAATCACTGGTCAATTTGAAGCGCCAAACCCGTCAAAATAGAAGTAATTTAATGGATTAATTACAAGGCTTCGCTTGCGCTCGGTCTGATAACATTTAAGGAGAGGGTTCGCCAGTTTTCAACCCAGGCCTCATCAAAATGTTGGTTCCCATCGTTTATAACCCTTTAATAGCGCAGCCTTGCGCTTAGCCAACACTCGACTACGAAGAAGCTTACCACTCTGCTGCAGGCTCTCACTGTGCTTAAATACAGTGCAATTGGGCAATCTTACAATATGTCACGATGTAGTCAGGCGGTCTTTAAATGTTATAGCGGAAAGAGAAACCATGTACTTGATCGGGTTTTTCAGGGTTCTATTGACTCTTTTACGCTTCCGCAAATTAAAAAAAAAAAATGTTTTTTTTGGCGACATCCACGCCAACCTAAGAGACTAGAAACAGGAAGTTGCCACGCTTACTACTGGCAACCTAGGCCCGGGTTGAAAAAAAATAAATAGCGCATCTGTGGATAGGAATTAGGAATAGATCGGAAAATGAGCGACATGGAAATATTTGATTGCCGACAACTACTCTATGTAGATGATTTAATCTATCTCAGCATCATTCAACACGCCAAACAAACTAATATTCCATTAGCAAAGTACAGACAGTCAGTCAATATCCATACAATGATATAATAAAATGCACTACGATAACAATTTTACGCATCTGGCATTCCTGTGACCGGAATGACTTTGAAATATCCTTTTCCTCACCGTTCGAACCTCCAGCCAGCGGTTGGCGGCGGACAGGAAGAGGTAAGCTGTGTTGTTGGTGTCTGTCAGCTCCAGCATCCGCTGTTTAAAACGAGCCTCGTGCCTTGGGGGGGTTGCAAAGAAGAGTGGATGTGTATTGATCCTACAGGGAATGCACAGGCTCATTCCAGTGCAGAAAGAAAACACAAAAATTGAGTCAGATCTGATCTCCCATCTGGAATGCAGCCTTCAGTGAGCAGCCAGGGACCCACTGCCTAAACTGGCAAAAATGTGCTTATTGTAGATTTACGAAATGTATTCATTGTTCATTCTTAGCTTTTATTTTCCGTTATTGTTCGATTTCTTTCATTGTTTATGGTTAGGTTATTGCATATTGAATATGATCCATATCCTCTAGTTCATTTGAGGTTAGGTTAAGCTATAGAAATTCATCTTTAGCTTCACTGTATATCGCAAATCCCTTCTCTTGCCAAACATTATCTATCCATCCATCTACATATCTATATATTGATCTATCAACTCATCCTTTCATCCACTCATCCTTCATCCATCTATCCATCCATCCATCCAAAACTGGCCATCCATCCATCTAGCTTTCTCCAATCAGTCAGACAGCACGTGGAGCAAAGCGAGAAGATGGGGAAAGTCAGAGTAATTGAAAATAAATAAAAACCAAAAAAGATGCAAAATAAACTATGAAGTGATTAGCCCTGTGTTCACCCCGTCTCTACCCACCGCACAAATTTAAAAAAAATGCAACATTGCGGACGTGCTTGGGAAAGGGCTCTCTCTCTCTCTCTCTCTCTCTCTCTCTCTCGTTTTCTCTCTCTCTCTCCAATGGAGGGTCCTACATGGAGCCATAGCTGTCAACAGCTTTGTTTCTGTTTTTAATCCCACGGTCGCAAATGAATGTCCATTCTGCAAACTGCCAGAGTCCGCGTTTCACTGTTTTGCAGAGTGCGACAGACTTTTAGAGCTTTTTAGTCTTTTAAAATAAAGTTTTAAGCTCTTTAAGGAGGAGTGGTCCAGAAACGGTTTTATTTTTGGGGTTGGATACTACAGGGCCAACGCAGAGAAATGGCGACTGCTTAATTTTCTAGTAGGGGAAGCGAAGATGGCCGTCTACCTCACGAGAAGGAACAAACTGAGGGGAAAAGGAGAGTGTTTTAGGAAGAGTGTTTGTAGCGTTGGTCAGGGCCAGAGTCTTGATTGATTTTAACTTTCACAGACTGATGAAGAGTCTGGACGTCTTCATCAAGCTGTGGTGTTTTAATGACGCCATCTGTTCCCTGGTGGAGGACGACCTGTGCTTCCAGTCTGTTTTTAACGTGTAGGACTCTGTTAGTGAACCAAGTGTGTTTGTTGTATTGTCTGTAACTGTGAACTAGAGAAATTGTTAAAATAAAGATGCTTTAAAAATCAAAAAAAAAAAATCTCTCTCTCTCTCTCTCTCTCTCTCTCTCTCTCTCTCTCTCCCTCTCTCACTCTCTCTCTCTCATAAATGAAATAAAAAATATAAATGAAAAAGGAAAAAAACAGCAACCTTATGTGAAATATGAAAAAAAAAAAACATTTTTGTTTTTTTTCCTAAGATTTAAAGAGATTTTCTGAATAAAAATGAATTAAAAACCTTTAAACAAATTAGACTGCATCCGGCTATAGGATCAACCAGGGCCTTGGTTTGAATGGAGACCAGTGGATAATGTTATAACTGGTTTGACTAAGTCTCTGACCCGAGATGTGCCGTTAGGAAAAGCTAGAGACTCGGTGAACGTCTGAGGCTGCGTGTATGCGTCTGTGTGAGTGTGTGTGGGGAGGAAGTCCTCTGGGAGAACGAGGGATCTCAGAAAAAACAGTGAGAGCTGCTTTGTGTTGGATTAAAACTCTGGGAACGAGAGGGAGAGATAAATAAGACTATAATACTTCAACTACTACTGCCTCTAGTGCTGCTACTGCTCAGCAACAAAAATGTCGAAGAAAAAACAGAAAATAAAAACTAAATTTAGAAGAAAAAAAAATTTGAAACTTACTTCATTATCTTCCAAAGGGTTGAGGGGATTTATTGAAAGATTTATAGAAAAAAAATTGTGATTGTGATATGACAAAGTAAAACATTTTTTTTTTTTAATTACATTTAGATTGTGAATGGACTGGGAATCCACACTTGGCACCCCACTGCCAAAATCCAACACTGGATTTTTTATTTTTATTTTTTTCACTTTGTCGTAGAACATAAACAAACACATTTTTGGAAAGGTCTCTCATCTTGTGTTAAAATATGAAAACTTGAGAGATTTCAGTGGACCCTAAACTCTGATATTGACCTTTGAACCCTGACCAGAGGCCACCTTTGAAGCCCTATATCTCAATAATTAAAAGAGATATCAAAATAAGGTCAACTGTTCCGGACGACTCTGGACACGTACTTTTAGAGGGGGAGGGGGTAGTGTCAATAGGGGGCGCCACTTACAATGGCCTAACATATAAATCAGGCCTTTGCAAATGACATATGTAAATTCTGAAAACGTAGCTATATTCCATGACCAAATGAACCCCCAGTAACACATGCATGTCAATTTCCACCTATAAATCTGTTTAATTTCCACTGTTTATAATATTACAACTACTTTCCCTATGAGGCAATTGCATGCATAACAAAATTGCGCAGAATTGTAGTTTTTATAGTTTCTTGGCTTAGGGTTAACCTTTGGGTTTGAAATGTTCAAAAATAATTGCATAAATATTACGCAACGTATATAATAATTATTTTTTTCTCCTGTAGAAGCCACTTTTAGTTCATGCGCATGGGCCTGGTTCTCTTTTGCTTGTGTGTGTGCGTGTGCATCAGTGTGTGTGAGTGTGTGGCCTTTACTGTACCTGAACGCTCTGATGGTGGTGAGGCCTTCGGCCGTCTCGGAGAAGTGGCAGAGCAGTGGAAGCTGCGTGGAGTCATCGAGATCCTGTAGATCCCTGAGTTGGTTAGAGAGTGAAAGAGAGAGAAAGAAAATAGAAAGAGCGAGAGGGAGAGAGAGAGAGAGAGAGAGAGAGAGAAAGAAAATAGAAAGAGCGAGAGGGAGAGAGAGAGAGAGAGAGAGAGAGAGCGAGAGAATTTGATGGGTGGACTTACTCATTGAACACTTTTCCGTGAGTAAAGGTGCTCTATTGATACAGCCAGGTTACATGAGAATGTATGTGTTTTGTACTTTGTGGCATATATTGTATATATATTGGACTTATTTATCAATTTTTTTACTTTACTTTATATTGTATTTTATTTAATTATTATTTTTAGATAGAATAAACAGTTTGTGATTCTGATTCTGAAAGGTATCAGGTATAAGTCCAATACTCATGTTAGATGTTGTTTTTTTTAAGAAAGGCAGCAGATAAATCAGTTACTGAAAAATATTTAACTTAAAGGGTGATCAATATCAGTGATGTCACTCATAACCCCACTGACTATTGAAACGTTCAGTGCCCGACATGACTATAACTCATATCAGCTCCCTTTTCCTCCAGACCGCTCACGCATGATCAGAAGTGGATTTGGTGGTTCCCACTCACTTGGAGGCCACGCGGAAGTACTTCTGGATGAAGTAGAAGGCCACGGCCAGGGGCAGCAGAGCGGCCAGGAAGGCCGGGGTGATGGAGGCGATGACTCCGATGGCTGATAGGCACAGCAGGGTGGAGCGCGTCAGGGACTCCAGGGTGGGAGGGATGTGCTGAGATAGATAGATAGATAGATAGATAGATAGATAGATAGATAGATAGATAGATAGATAGACAGACAGACAGACAGACAGACAGACAGACAGACAGACAGACAGACAGACAGATAGACAGATAGACAGATAGACAGATAGATAGATAGATAGATAGATAGATAGATAGATAGATAGATAGATAGATAGATAGACAGACAGATAGATAGATAGATAGATAGATAGATAGATAGATAGATAGATAGATAGATAGATAGATAGATAGATAGATAGATAGATAGATAAAATATGAATAAAGTTCTAAGAATAAAAATTTTATAAAATGGCAATATTCAAATCATCCTAAAAATCAACAATAAAAATAAACTTAAACAATAAACCATATACCGTGAACCACGAATGAATCAATGAATAATAATAAAAAATAAACCCAAACAAGTAACAAAAAAACTTGGAAATATATAATAAACATTAAAAAGATACAATAAACAATACGCAACTGTATCAACAACTCACATTCTGACAGAAACGGGAAGTTGAAAAGACGAATATGTGGAAAAAGGTGAGCGAGTAAGCAAAAGATGAGCTGATGAATGTTTCAGGGTTAAGCGTTTCAAATTGACAAGACCATATTCCCAGTAAAGTCATTGGCAATACCACAGAACAGATTCTGAAACCGACGCCCTCTGGATGATGGGTTACTGTATCTCTGTGCAACTCCCCCTATGCTCCAGGGACAGTCCTCACCCAGTGTTCCCCCAAATTACATTTTCAAGTATTTTTCTCTCGGTTTAAACACTTTGGGTGCAACGTCAAAGTCAATAGACTGGACTGCCTCTGTGTTTCATCAACTGCTGTCAGTTGGGTGTGGGGTTTCTGTCGTCTCTGATCATCTAGTCGTCGCCAATACCCCCATTCCTAGTGTATCCATTTCAAAACGGTAGACTCTAACGGGGTTTGCAGAACCGCTTGGGTTTGAAAAGTTCCCCGCCCGACTCTACCTGGTCGATAATGTTGGTATCGGCCGAGAAGCGGTTCAAGATCTGGCCCAGGGGTGTGATGTCAAAGAACCTAAGGAAGAAGAGAAGACACAATATCATTAGACGCATACTTCTCCACAGACGGTTGAGGTTCCATGTTTAGTTGACGGGACTAGATAATGCTGGGATTGTTTGTGTGTGTATGTGTGCGCCCACCTGATGGGCGCATGGATGATCTTGTTGAGCAGGTTGTGGTGGAGGTTGGTGGCAGCAGACAGACCCAGGAACTCCACGGTGAGAGAGGTGATGAGGCAAAGGGTGATGCCGGCCGCGCACAAGATGATGAACCCCGTGAGATAGTACGCGTCAATCTGCACGCACACACACACACGCACACACACACACACACACACACACACACACACACACACACACACACACACACACACACACACACACACACACACACACACACACACACACACACACACACACACACACACACACACACACACACACACACACACACGAATAATAAATGAAAGTGTAAATCTAATACTGATAGACAGGATCAAATATTCTCATCATTCTCATTATTTCTACTCTACCTGTGCATCCACAGCAATGGATGACGTAGTGTTAGTGCTGATGTTTCCGTTGGCCCATCCCGTTGTGTTTGCTGCGTCTGGCTCCACCCCAATGCTCTGACTGGGTTTGGACGAAGTCCAGAGAGCCAGCCAGTAGTCGATGGCGACCATGACGGAGTGTTTGAGGAGCTTGGAGAACACCATGAGGAAGACCATGAAGAAGCCGCCGGAAGATAAGTAACACCAGCACATCTGAGGGAAATGTGTGGGAGGCACTCATCAGAGAAACAACATGGATGGATGGATGGATTAGTAGATGGATGGAGGGACTGGTACATGGATGGATGGATAGATTGGTGGATGGATCAGTGAATGTATGGATTGGTAGTTGCATGGATGGAGGGATTGGTGGATGTTGGTGGATGGATTGAGAGGTGATAGGTGGATCGGTAGATAGATGATAGAACAGTAAATAGATGGAAATGATAAATAGATGAGTGGGACAAAGCAACATATTGAAAGATGGCCATTTGAATGGTAGGTAGATAGAAAGGTAGATGGAGGATGGATGGACAGATAGATACAGAGATGGAAGGATTAGTAGATGGATGAATGGATGAATGGATGGATTGGGGGATGGCTGGGTAGGAGGACAATGCAATATTGATGGATGGCTGTATGAATGGATAGGTACAGTAGATGGATGGAAGAGAAGATGGCTAGATGGATGGATGGCAGATAGAGGTTGTTGATAGATGGATAGATGGATGGATTTATGCATTACCCTCCATGGAATCTTAGATCGTCTGTTAGTGGTGGTGGACATGTTGTCATCCTCTTCTTCCTCCTCCTCTTCCTCTGGGGGGAAGAAATAATCATATTAATATTTTAATATATGATATTAATATTCAAAACTGTTCAAAAAAGTTACGTAAGCTGATCTCTTCAAGCTGTTTTTCTAACTATACACTATACGCTATATTTTTTCGAAACGAGTGAACTATGTAGATTTTACTATGTAGGGAATAGGAAGTAGTGAACTAATGTATATAGATTTTACTATGTAGAGAGTCATCAACGATATTGATTGTTTTTTGTAGGGAGTAGTGAACTATATCGATTTTACTTTGTCTGGAGTAGTCAAATGGATAGATTTTACTCTGAAGTGCTTAGTGAGTAGTTTGAAACGAAGCACCAGTCAAGAAGGAATGCAGACCTTCATCTTCATCGTCTATCTGGTTCTTGGCCTCTCTGGAGTAGAAGGCTCTCCTCAGCGTCTTCCTCTCCAGTGCCGTCTGACTGTCCACCTCTGTGTCCTGGATATATTGCAGTCCAATAGAGAGATTACATTAAAACATCGCTAAGTGAGGCTTCCTGAGGTGTTCACTAATACTCTCGCCAGGGCCCTAAAGCCTATCGGCCAGAAACGTTGTTTGCCTCCGTTGTTTTTTCGAACACTTTGGTTTGTCTGACTGAATCACTCGGTCGACCAAACCTTGAAGGAATTTACATGAAAACCGTTCCTGAATCAATCCAAGCCAAACTCTGCCGGAAAAACAATCCGCGTGCGCCTTCGTACCTTCTCTAACTCCTGGTCCTGTCTGTTCATCAGGGTCTTCCAGTGTTCATACAGCTCCACGTCGTGAGTCTGGATGTCTTTCAGGGTTCCCTCTCTCAGCACAGAGCCATCCTTCATAGCGATGATCTGGACAGCACAGCAAACATCAACACAAAAACATACAAAAACTTTTAAATGGGGGAAAAAAAAATACATCATCTGCCACCTCCAGCCATTTTCACTTCTTGCTTTTACCATTAAGTTTGCTCAGCAATTAGAAATTAAAATTAAGCCGATTCTTACCAATACCAAGCTACTAACTAGCATCAATAATGAACATAATGACATAACTGTCTATGGTGTATGTGGTGTGGGGCTTGTCTGACCTAAGCAGTCACACCTCTCTTGGGTCTAGGTAATTGGGCCCAGGATCCGTGTGGCTGTATGCCTGTTGCTTGTTAGAATAATCAATAGGAGTGGGCGGCTTGATACCAAAAGTATAGTATAAGTATACTACCGATACTACAAGTACATCTCGTTTTTTCTAGCGTCAATAGGATCGATACCAAAAAAGGGATCAGTTTCTCTCTCCAAAATAATAAAAAAATTAATGATTTATTCTACATATATATTTCCTAACTTGCGCTTGCTTGGTGCCCATCACTGTTCATGTGGTGATCGGGTGATCCTATCCGCACGCGCGTTTCATGAATGTCTGCGTGCAACTTCCTAGTTGGAGTGCTGCGTAATGACGTGTCGGTCTCGAACGAGTCGGTTCTATAGGCCTCCGGTCTGAGAGTCGATTTATTTTTGGCTTTTTTTTTTTTTTTTTTTTTTTTCAAAACAAGACAATAATAGGATGATCCTGCAACGTATTTGTTAAATACAACCTAAAACGTCTCACTTTTGTGTTATCATTAACATTAAGAGCCATAGATGGGAGAGAGACTTTGTATGTTGTGCAGGTTGTTATACAATTAGGATAGTTATTCTTGAACCGTCAATATGACGAAAAATGTAAAAATGTTGTTTTACATTAATTAAGGTTTTTATTGATTTATTGCTGAGCTGTGCCAACTGATCTGGCTCACTAAAAAGAGCCGGAAGTCCCATCACTAGTGCCGCCTCACGCATGGCAACTTAACCCCCGCCCCTATATCGGTGATTATGGCCTTGTATTACTTGGTATTAAATCAAAACCAAATTTTGGGGTATTGCAAACCCCTAGTAATGAATGAGCAACAGGTAAAAACCCCATCCCCACACACTCATGACATGTTTTACATCTGTTCCGGGCTTGTTCCACCTTGCCCACTCACTACAATAAAACTGGTGTGTTTTTAACCCCATTGACTGTGTCTCTCTCCAAGAGGGCCCTGAAAACGCCACTGAAAACACCACAGGTGGCAGGGGGAACTGCCACAGTGTACTTTTCAAGGACTTCTTACCCAGTCGGCATGTATGAGGTACTGCAGCTTGTGGGTGACCAACACCACGGTGCGCTTGTTGTCTTGCAGGAACTTAAGGATTCCATCCTGCATCAGGTGATCGCTGAGGTGGATGTCCAATGCCGAGAAAGGGTCATCCTGTGTGGGAGGAGACAGTAAGAATCATTCAAGAAAAATCCCATTTAATTTATGTACTTCCAACCCACCTAGACCTTGTTTTGGTGCTGCTTTGTGTGTAAGCAATAGACTCGAATGAACAACCTTAAAAATAAGACTTTGGACAACCCTGGAATGGCCATGATACATGAGGTGAGAGAGGCCTTTTACAGAAGGTTTGTGTGGTGTGGGGATTGTGTGGTGAGCAGCCTCACCTGACCTGGATCTAGGTGATTGGGATCAGGGTGGCTGCATACCTGTTGCTCGTTGGTTGGTCTGACGAGCAGCAGGTAAAGCTGCCATCACCACACACACTCAGGATAGGATCCCATTTCATGACATGTTCTATCTGCTCCTGGGCTAATTCCAGCTAGCCCACTCTCTACAATAAATTGGTGTTAACAACCCCTGTCTTCTGTGTCTCTGTGCCGGAGGGCCCTGAAAACGCCACTTGGGTGGCAGGTGCTCGGCGAAACTGTCACAGTTTACTGTGAGAGGTACTTTCTCATTTCAAGGTATTTGTCCTTAAAAACCTGTTAGTTTTAATAGTTTGTTTCCAACTTTGTAGGTGAAAATACATCCATCTGCTTATCCTGTGGCCATTGCATTTTCCTGAATTCACTCCTTGAGTAACTAAAATGTCTCCTTGCGCCATGGTGAGCGCATCTCGTCAGTGACGCATGACCCGATCAACGTGTCTGAAACGATTTCTCATGCTAATTCACATTACACATGACAGTGTTTTGTCAATTATTAAGCTGCTTTAGACAATTAACACATTAGTAAAATATGATGGCTGGCTAAAAGAATGACAGATATACTCTTTAATCTGGGCGTGTGCTTAGTAGACAATTAAAAGATGTGGTGGATGATCAGAAAGACAAATACATGACTGAATAGAACGGAGGAATCTAGGCGCTCAGCGCCTGTTTGTTGACATAACTATTTGTATTGTCCCGAATGCTCTCCACTTAACTTATCCAAACTGTCTGTTGCCATGATGACGGCACAATTACCACAATAACCTCAAGAGGGTCATCCGCAAACCCTCTGATCTGAATGTGTTGTCAAAGACACTCGTACTTAGAAACCCAGAAACCCAACAGCATCCCTGTCCATGACTGAACACATGGTATAGTCAATCAATCAATGAAATAATAAAACAATCAATCACAAATAACACAATGGAGAATAGATATTACGCTGTATCAGAATGTTGGTACCCTTTAAGAGTAGGTCTTCATTCTCTTCTTTGTAATTCATGATGTCGGGATGCACCAGGGAGATTACTAATGAGAACATGGCGGATGACTTCAGTTCTGACGAGTACCGACTTTTTCTTTTCCATTTCACTGAGTGATTCATATGTTTGTTTTGCTTTGACTGGAAACAGCGTAACACCAGATTAGACACAGCACATGCCAAACAACTGAGGCATGAATTAAACTCACCAAAAAGACTATGTTGGTGTTTTGGTAGAGGGCCCGGCCCACACATATCCTCTGTCTCTGGCCCCCGCTCAGGTTAATGCCCTGGAAAACATCATTGCACATTGGGGCGGAGAAAGGGTTTCCAAGGTGTCAGTAGCGAGAAACAGGCACATTGATAGATCACAAGGCAAAAACATGTTATGGCTCCTTTTTGAAAATGGGAAACTGACCCTTTCCCCAATCTCAGTCTGGTCTCCGAAGGGAAGCAGGTCGATGTCCGGTTGCAGAGAGCAGGCGTCAATCACTGCCTTGTACCTTGAGGAATGCAAAACAACCCAGTCACAGACAGATTTAGAATCAATCATTTAGAATAGAGTCAACTGGGGCTCCTCACTGGGGTATTTATGTGACTAGTTTGTATCGTCTTCCCATGTATCGGGATTTCTCCTTGTCCCTGGATGATCCTAGAACCTGAGTTGGCATTTGGGTGTGGCAATATAGTGCTACCCACAACTCCTTGTAGTTAGGAGAGGACAGAGGACAAACAGCGGATAGATTCAATATCTACTTATAGTAAGCTATAATATAATATAATAGTATCATAAATGACCTTCATCTCCAAGGTTTGGAGGAAGTTACTTGACCATACTGAAGGGAGAAACTGAAAATAGTGCACCGAGGCTTTAATCAAACAGCAACTTGTTGGTTCTCCAGAAGACTGTGGCAACATGTGTGAAAGTTCCCTTGGAGCCCTACTGTTGCATTACCTCTGTTTATTAAAGGGGCTTCCGAAGGTGATGTTCTCCTCCACCGTGGCGTTGAGCAGCCAGGACTTCTGGGCGGCGTAGGCCACCGAGTAGCGGTTCTTGCTGAGGTGAGTGGCAATGCACCGTGGGAGACAAGAAGGCACAGTGAGAACTACCAGGGCTGCATTCATAAAGCCTCAAAGAGCAGGAGTGCTGACTAAAAATATAACAATTAATATTACTATTAATACTAACCCTGCATCCCAAATACCCCCCCAATGTCCCAACCTGATGGTCCAGCCATCGATTTTGCATGTTTTTTGTAAACATCTGGCCAATGAAGACCGCCATACCATGTCAACAGGAAATGGTCCCAAGGGTAGTGGTATTTGTACCCCCTCCACTTTTGGCCTTTCTCCTTACTGGAACTTAATTTATGCTGCGTCTGAAATTTCCTACTACGTACTTCATCCAGTGTACTTTAGAAGATGAAGAAAAAGGCTTTTTGGACATTCTACATTGTCATATAGCTGTTCCCTTTAGTACTTTGTGGGTTGATGACAACACTGCACAGAAATATTTTAACATATGAACTGTTCGCACACTATTTAATGCATTCAATTGATTCACTTACTAGGCGTACTACATGGTATGCAATTTTGGATGCTGCATGATAATTTAGAATTTAATGTCACTTCAAAATGAGTGTAAGGGCTTATGGGACGATTTGACAGGCAGGGTACTTCGGCTACTACTACTACTCCAGAGACCACTACTACTATTTTTAATGAATTCATATAACAGTTTATATTACTGTTTTATATAGAAATATAATAAAATATTCATATTACCAATCTTTAGGCAATAGTAAAAACTGAGGAAATAGACAATATTTAAGAAGCTAAGATTGGGCACTGGCTAATTAGATACAAAAGATAATATAATATAAGATAATATATAACCAAGGCGAAGATTTGAAAAATATTTCTAGGCAAATAATTTACAGTTTTTCTTGCTTTCTGTTTTCCATCAGTGGGAAAATAGCAAGAGCCAAACTGGTGAGAATAAACTTCACATCAGCACTCCATTTCCAAGACGCTTTATGTATTTTGTATGCGGAGGCGGAAGTGAGAAACAGGTGGAAGGGGGAGAGGAATTATCTTAAGATGTTGTCAAACTCCAACCACACGATGTAAGAACACCAAATGGGAGACATACGATATGCGGATTACGGAATAATGAGGGAGTTAACGATGAGCTGCCAAATCCATCAAAAACTGCAGCCACAAAATAACAACGCCGGCTTCAGGGACACCAACACCGACACAGACAGGAGATCACCAGCATCTACAGTCCTCTGCTGGGAGCCAGATTATGACACACTGTCATACACGCGATGACCAGCCAAGACGATGGGGAATAGTATTAACTGTGCTTCTCTCATTGCCAGTTTTCCCTAATAGGAGATGAGTCGCTCACAGAATTACATTTGCATGTGTATCTTTCTTTGTACCTGTTTATGGGACAGTCTGATATGAGGCTTACATAACAAAGACAAGAAAACACATTTGCGAATGATTCGGGTTCGACATGCTTGGAGGACTCGCACCCCCACACCCTGCAAATTTAACTGCATTTACCAACAGCACACATTGAGCGCTGGGGTTTCCAGGGTGGCGGGGCGCTGGGGGTTGGTATGGGGGTGTGGTTGGCCGGGTAGAGGTTGAGAAGTTGAACTCCACTTGCAGACTAACTGTGTCCTAGATGCAATGGCATACACATTCTCTGTTTTGTAAAACAAAGTCACTTTAAGCATATTGATTTTTCAATTTCAAAATTTAAACTTTTTTAATTTTTTCAAACATTTTTATGTTGAAAAAGTATTAAGTGGATAGTATAATTTTGCATGTTGGCGATCTATCTATATCTATCTATGTATGTTTTCTTTTTGCATTTGAACCAGCTTTTCTTTTTAATCTGATCATTTGTTTTTGTGGCTACAGCACCAAAACTCGCCTCGTAACTCGCGCATTAATTCAATCTCGGCATAACTGCCTTGTGCGGCAGCAGTACTTCCTGTCAGTGTGCTCACAAGAACAAAGACGCTCAAAATCTGCAAATCAAATCTCATTCCAGTATTCATGTTATGCTGGTGTATTGAATGTTACTGTTTGGTAAGGCAATTGTAAATTATTAGGATTTCTTTATTATTTAACCGCTATGTCTTACCACTAAAGAAAATCACAAGTACATTATAGAGGCACAATAAAAACTGTGAGTTTGCTTTCTGCGAGAGAGCCGCACCAATTGATAATTTAAAGCCTTCAAAGGTTCAAATTTAATTTTTACCACATTATTGTTGCCGTCCACATTGGACCCAGCATTGTGGTCCAAGAAAAATAATTTCCAGGTGTGATAAAACACACTTGGAAATAATACACGTGTCTGCTTTGTGTCTGCTTATTGCTTTTATATCAACAAAAGTATTTCATCATTTCATTGTGGTTTCTCCGTGTTACGGTGGGTCAAAGGCTCCCGACAGTAAAAGCACAAAAAAAACACAAACCAGACGGTTATCGGCTCAAATATCACCTTGGAACAAAGATGAACACAGACAGTGAGGAGGGGCGAAAGACACATTAAACTCTTAAAGTGTTGAAGTAACAGCGAAGGGGTGGGGGGCTGTATCGCTCTATCGGATGCAAATATCCACCAGAGGAGTCAATCTAGAGCTGCTTTCACACATGCACTACAGACCCTAAAAATATCTGGACATTACCCGGAGGAGGTGTATGTGTGAACGCAAATGTCCAGACATAAACCAGCCAGCACCCTAGTACAAAGTCTGCGTAATGTCCAATTGAGCGGTATGTGTGAACAGAGCGGGTGATTGCCCAGAGAATTCACAGCGAGCGAGAGGGCGTGTCGCATGTTGATGATGTCTCTATCAGGAGACTGGTGATCAACACGACCACTCAACGAGGGTGAAGAAGGGATCGGAGAGTGGCTGCTTCGTACTCCTTTCTGCTTTCCTTTATATTCCTTTCCTCGTTTATATTGTGGATACGTCCAAAAACATGGAATATCAAAGCAAAAAAAAGACAATTAATCATAAGCCTGTAGCCTCGTCCGCCATCTTGGGTGTGCTGTAAAACTCTGCAGCGTAATACATCATTGCGTCACGCCCCGTCTCATGCACGCTCTGCCCAGGCTCCGCTCTTCGTCTAAACCGAACAGAGCATTTCCAGTAGGCGTGAACGCGTCTGATATGAATAACCTCCGATTGTGTGCTAAATGTGTTAAAGGGAAACGCTGGATAATGTCTGGAGTTCATGTGTGAAAGCAGCTTAGTTTCAGTTGTAACCGGTCGTTGAGAGAGAGAGAGATACATGCAGTATATAATACATATTATGGGTTATATGGGGGGGCACTGGTATATGCTCTTTTTAAGGCATTGCAAGAAGAGAAGCACTTTATGCAGCCCTGGCAGTAGCCAGAATCAGAATCGAAAGTAAAAATGAAACACAGACAGTCAACCCTGTGGCTATGCACCGTAAAAGATAAATAACACAAACCAAGACATGTATTCCCAAACATACTTGTCGAAGCATGTTTGGGAGAAGTGGCCACCCCGTTACTTCAACACCTCAAAAACAAAAAAACAGACGTATGGGCCAGAGAGAAAGAAAAAAAAAAAAAAGATGACGAAGAAGGAGAAGAGGGGAAAGAGGAAGACAGGGTAAATGGGGTGTCGTCTGGGTGGCAAAGGCGGAGCCTCTACCTCCTGACGTCTTCATCAGACTCCTCTGTCTGTGACCAACTGTCGGGTTGACGGCAGTGCGTTGGGAGTGAAACGTGAAAGGGGCTGCGTTGGTGCACGCCAGCGACTCAAGAGCGATAAACCTCTTCGCGTTCATATATTATCAGTGGTGAAAAACCCCGAAAGAAAAAAAGAATAGAAAAAAAAATAGACGGACCCCGGGAGAGACAGAGACATTTTCCTAAGTGCTGGTAATGTCCGATCTCCAGACAACCATAAGAAAAACATTATCCTGCCAATTCTTAATTAAATCCACAAAGTTTCCCACCCATAAAAAAGTAAGGGTATAATGTAAGTGATTCTATCTGGCTGTCTATCTGTGCTTTTAATCATGTTTTGACTTACCTCCCACCATACTGTGAGTGTGTGTTTATGCTATAGCTTTCGTAGCTTTGGGATAACTCTCGGCGTCTGGTTAAATGGCCGGGACGGTTAAACGGAACATCGAAAAGCTCAAATTCCACTTCTCGATGACGTATGTATGGAAATAATTCATCCCAGCCTATAGCGGACTACTTGATGTTTCCCTCAACTGACATGTATCATTATCAACCAAAAAAGGCATGGTGTGGGAAGTGCTAACCGCTAACCGCTAATCGCTAACCATGCACTTACCCGCTCTTCATGCAGGAGCACGGAATTGTGTTGGCTTCCAACTAATGTATCGTCTGGGTTTTCTGCCCCATTAAATACTCGTGCTTTGGGTCTGATCAAAGATTCTGAAAACATTCATGGCACCCGGTGTGGCAGGGGAGAAGCAGAATTTCCTGGAGCGAGGGTTTAAGATGCTGTCTCGCAAAGTGAGGAAACAGTGCCTTGAAACAGTGGCGATGGGAAATTGTAAGGTCAAAGGCGCAGGGAGGGCAGTTTTCACCTTGAGAGAAAAGTGGACGTCACTAAAGCTACACTGTGGAAAAAACGACTTATAATGACTTAAGAATGCTGCATTTACACGTCCTTCAAGTTTAAAATCCAGGGTCAAGCATCCAGCCTAATGAGTAAACCAATCACAGAAGGTGGACTCAACAAAACTCTGACACTTGCTCAGAACACAGTGTCTCCCTCACATGGCACAGTATGTTTTTTTTAATACTATAACAAATATTTCAGATTCAGTGTCATGGAGATTCATCCATTGCGCCACAATGGAAAACGCAGATTAGTCGTCATATTGGCTGGGAGAACATAACATAGACGTACATTAAAAACATGTAAAAAATATATTATACATTATCAATGACGAGACTGATTTGGCTAAACATCAGACCTAACCTAACCTAACCTAACCTAACCTAACCTATCCTAACCTAACCCTACCTAACCTAACCTAACCTCACCTCACCTAACCTTCCCTAACCTAACCTAACCTAGGCTGGCACTTCCGGCCTGAGTGATGGTGTCATTTGTAGGTGAGGGTGGAGGGTTTGTGGCCTCGGTGAAGGGAGGTCAGATCGGGTGTGTTTAAATAAGGGTTAGAAAGGAAAGACCAGGGAGGATAAGTACCTTATGTTCCCCTCGTGGAGCATCTCACATTCAGGCAGCCTGATAAGGCGATAGAGCAGCGACATGTCGGAACAAGTATAGGTTAGTATACAGCCTTGGTGAATACACATTCTCTTATGATACCAATGTGCATCCTATATACTGTATACAATATGTATATATATATATATATATATATATATATATATATATATATATATTTACTGTATATGCACCCCCATAAATCCAAAATAACAGCAATGCAGTTGTGAAATACAGTACAACATTGGCATCATGAGAGAACCGACAGGGAAAGAACATTCATCAGCATCACAGTGGTAACCAGTGCAGTGCAGAAAGACCCAACATTGCTGAATTACATTCCAAACTCTACTTTTGTTGGCGTGCGGGAAAAAATGATTCATTTCAAACAAAACAAAATTTGGCTTTGTTTGCTGTTTAATAATAATCAAAAAAAAAATGATTTCATTCATTCATGATTTCATTATGAAAATTATTTAAGAATAAATCATTTTTGTAATCAAATATCTCTTCAATCAAACGTTACGGGAGTTATGCTTCAGTTATGTTCAGTTCTTCGTCTTGTTTTGTCTATTTGTAATGAGACTCCATCCTTCCTCGGGGTAGGCAGTGGACTGACTAAATATCCCAAAGGGCTATTCAATTACATCACCGCCATCCCAGGCAATTGAATCATACACTATTGAATGACCTTCCTTGATGACTCGGCAGTAATTCATAGCCAATCTGTTCCCGTTAGGGCAGTGGTTTGCTGTCTTTAAACTAATAATACTCCAAATTACTTGGGGATGACTTCACGGGGTCCCAGCGATTAACTGAGTTTTTACCGGACTTGGTTCACCGTCGAGGAATGCTGTGATTTATCCATCAATCTATGTATCGGCTTGCCATCTGTGAGACGATAAAGATCTCACGACCTTTGATTCCATCTTACATTAACTCACTCACTTGTCACTTTCTCCCAAACAATTCCTCCTTGGGGTGGGACACAAGTGCGGAAGCCGGCAGAGGAAATGGCGGATACTTAAATGTTGGCTATTTCACAATTACCATATCTGTTAATACGGTTGTTTGTGCGATATGACTGGTATGGATGGTTTAGCTTTGATGTGACAGATATTACAGACAAATGAAAATCCACAAATGAAAGGAGCACATCCCCAATTTTCAACCCTCCCTTTCTTAGAAGTTGGGGTGACATGTCCATAATGTCCACGGTATTCGCCAAAGTTGTTCGCAAGCTAGTTTCCCTGCGCCCCCAGGGGCCGCGAGAGTAGTCGAAAATCGTCGCCAAATAATTTGTACTCAATTATAAGTAAAAGTAGATTGACTATCAGTAAGAAAGCACTGAGACACTTCTTCAAGCACTAGTTACATGAAGTTGAATCAGTTTTAGTCTTCCCTGTCTTTACATCATCTTAATATCTTTAATGTTGTAGTATCACAACAACATGGCCTGTCTAACAAATTCTTTCAAGGTATTTTGTGATTTGTGTGAGTGGCACCAAGGTGCTTATAGCTGTAATAGGCTTAACTGGATTGGCTGCCCACAATATTTGCGGCCAAGTTTCCCTTTAAAAGGGGGTGGATCGAACACTTTTTTCCGGGAACCCTAATAATGAAGTTTGAGATAGTTTTCGTTAGTGAATTAGTGAAACTAAGTGAGCAACAGAGATGGGGAGATGTGAGATGGGCAACAGAAGCAACAAGATGGAGGGCGGCACTCCCAAATGAACACACAAACTGCTAGGACACAAAACACACAGGGAACCGCGCGTGTTGCTCAGAAGGACGGACAAGTTGCGATGAAGATGAAATGGCGAAGGGCTTGGTCGGCATAGCGACGATAGCGATTTGGATCAGCATTACCGTTCGTAAATCACGGCCGACACACAAGGGGAGTGGCTCTCGAAGACACGTTGAGATGGCAAGTTTCAATGATGACAACTTGGCAACGTGAAATATGCCAACTGGGGTTCTCATTGGATTACGGCTCAAAACTGCAGCAACTGGGAGGCCCAAAATGGGGGACATTGTCCACCTCATATTTCATCTAGGGTGGACATTGTCACCTTTGGGGGGAAAGTAGAATTTCTCTCTACTTTGTTGGTGAAATGTTATTTTTTCACGTCAATTTCGGTCAAACCCACTGGCCCAGTTTCAGGAGAAATGTAATATGACTCTTGTACACACAAGCAATAGAGCTTGTTCTGTAAGTTGGACTTCATTGTCACCCAAATAAGTGATTATGGTGACTTCTCTATGGGAAAATGAAGGGCGGGGCCTTCAACCTTGGAGTTTGTTTTTGGGTCTCTAATGGCACTTGGTTTTACAGTTTCTGTGACAATTTTAAAGTTCAAGCAGTAATTTTGCGAACAAGCCGCTAAAATGCCTGGGTGCATTCTGTCTTTCTCGCTTTTGTTTTTTTAGGTTGTTGTTAGATACCTCAATGGACCAAGTTCCATTAAAAGAGACAAAAATATGAAAGTAAATACATCGGAGACAATTAGTTGAAAGCTCTGTCCATTTCCTCCATAGAGAAATCACTTTGGACCTTATTGGACCCTACTGTATATGGACTAAAGGTACAACCGTTGACCTTTCTGCAGGTCCATATTTGGACCATGATGATGTCACATTTGACATTTGCCATAGTTTACTTGGATCTTTGCATTCCACAGGTTGAATGGCATTGTATTTTGTTCATGTGTTGGTCCAAAACCTTACTTGCTCCAGTAGACTTTTCCATTGATGGTCTGCATCTCCCCCAACATGGCCAGCAGCAGCGACGATTTCCCACAACCCACCTGGCCCACAATCATGGTCAGCTGACCTGGAAAGACAAGGCTTTAAATGAGTGGAGTTGCTATTCACCCTATATTTATTTCCCTATCTGTTTATAAAAATATCTTCCTATCAATACCTTCTACTTTTGACCATTGTTTCTTGCCAGTGTACTATCCAGTACAGAGAAAAGGTCTCAAGCTTTGTTCATAAACTACAGTACCACAGCAATGTAAAGTGAGGGTTTCATTTGGGATTTGAAGGCAGATTCCAATACTGATAGCACTGAATGTTAATATTTTGCCTTTAAAGGCATCAAGAGTATGTAGGGAGGGACGTAACGGTATACCGTTTAAGGTTTACCGTGGTATCAAGCAACCACAGTAAGCCTTTCCCTGTAATCCCATGCCCACGGTATAAATTTATGTTGCGAGATTGAAGATTGAAGATGATTGAAGATGTAAACTTTAATTCACCCTCACCTTCGTGGACGCGTTCCGCCATCCTTGTTTACAGCGGCAGAACTGCTTTATGCCAATATTTTATGACACTGTGCTTAAAGTTACTTGTGCCCGCATGGGAGCGAGTGTAAACAAACATGGTTGAATGGGGCTTTGGGAAATTACTCATTGGATGGATTATTACGACATTTGGCCGTCTACTACCGTGCGGCAGCAACATAAGCTGAGGTGAATTAAAGTTTGCATCTTCAACTTTGCAAATAAGTCGGATTTGATATATATATCCTTATGTTGCCTCTCCTGTGAATTTGAGAGCCCCTTCCCATGCTGTGCCGCATCAGAGGCTTCACCATGTGTTTTTCTTTTTAAATATCAACTATTTATCAATGGAATATACATAAAACAAAAGGGAAAATGAATACTGTGAAATACAGTATACTGTGCTATTCTGGTAGATACCGTACCGTACTGTGAAATCTCATACCGTGACATCCCACTCGCTGCACACTCGTACCAATATTTTCAACAAGTAGTCAGTTCAGATGTGGAAGGCTTTGCAATAGCGGAAATTCCAGGGTCAGAAAGTAAAGCTATCCCCAGTATTTTGAGTCAACCAGCTAGACATGCTCTCCAGCACAACCCAGTGCAACCGACAAGCGAGTGAAATCAGCCGGCTCAGTAGGTGGATGGAGCAAACAATATGGCAGGACATTTTACTTTCCGAACCCCCAATTGTCTCCCACTGCAAACCCGACCGCATCAAACTGGTTCCCTGTTTCAAATACCAGTGCCACCAGTGATCCCAAACCAAATTTCACCTCCCAGCCCCACACATGCTCTGAGCTAAACTGAATAGTCACTTTCACTCATAGGAATCTGACTCTCACGCACCATACACACACACACACACACACACACACACACACACACACACACACACACACACACACACACACACACACACACACACACACACACACACACACACACACACACACGCGGTTTGGTCGCTTCAAATTACATCAACGCAACCCTTAGCCAACCAGCCAATCATGTTTGTCTTTGTAAAATATCTGGGATAGCTAGCAAGTCACATCCCCAGGGAGGTGTGTGTGTGTGTGTGTGTGTGTGTGTGTGTGTGTGTGTGTGTGTGCGCATGCACGTGTTTGTGTATGTGAGATATAGTACCATGTGTTTGTGGCCTCTTAAATGCGACCTTCCACCTCCACGATTTCCACCGATGCTGCCCCAACATATCCACAACATTAGCAATCCTAGGCAACACCGTTTCAATATCCATCTCAATGCCGTTCCCACAATCAGCAAAAGAATGAAGACGTTTTTTTTTCCCCGACTACCTCAAACCCAAACAAATGTTTCATGTCATCCAGGCTAAATGGCAAATCTGAGGAATCTTCCTTCTACCGTAATGGGAATATTCAAAGTTCAAACTTCTTATTTGTCACATGTTTACTTTATGCTTCTTTGATAGCTTACTTTACAAGCAGCCCCCCCAGCCATTTGAAAGGGCCGGACATAAGAATCCGAAAATGTGACATCGGCCAAATATTCATATCTTTTCCAAGTTTTATAGTATAAACGAGGGTTTTCAAACTGACCCCAATCGCAACAATTGGAACAGATGTGTGCCATCCATACACATCGCCCCACCAGCGATTCCAGTGTGACCTTTAAAAAACCCGACCACAACACATGACTAGCAATGGAATCCGATTGGATGGAAGGCAAGATGGCACGTCTTTCTCCTTGGCCAAGCCTCGTAATCAATTATTGCGTGGCTACTCACCGGTGGGAATGCGGATGTTGATGTCTGACAGCGTCGACAGGTTGCTTCCCCAGGTGAAAAATCCGTTGCTCACCTGGACGGAAAGGAGCAAGACACAAATGTGAAGGATGTGAAACCTAATTGGTGTAGTAGGCCTACTTGCAGAGCTTCCTACATACGACTGACCGATTTACCGTTATTGATGTGAAGTTGTCCATATCCACATTAACTTCTTAAAGTCTTCAATTGTAGTTTCTATGTATCGACAAAAGAGGTCACCGCTAGCTTGTGTTAGCATTAGCATGTAGTGAGTGATACAAGGGATGTGAGTACAGTTGGAGAAGTGACAACCCGCAACAATGGTCATTATCAACAGACAACGGTCATTATTCACTAATAACTGACTCACTGATTGCCACTATTGACTAATCAGAATCCAATATTCCACAGAGCCGTGTAATAAACAGGTTTGACTTTTAAGAAGCCTTATTAAGTTTACATGGTAACTGTTTTTTTGTGGGTCTAAATAAAAAGGGTAAATGGTGATATATGTATGTGTGGCAGTTCCGCCTGCCACATACCACCCGAGTGGCCTTTTCAGGGCCCTCCGGCACAGAGACAGACGATGGAGTTGAAAACACGCCAGTTTTATTGTAGCGAGTGGGCAAGGTGAAACAGGCCTGGAGCAGATGGAATACATGTCATGACAAGTGCTCCTCTCCCATGTGTGTGTGTGGCGATGGGGGTTTTACCTGTTGCTTGTCGATTGCTCGTACGCGCAATAGGTTGTACAGATACCCTGATCCTGGGCCCAATTACCAAGATCCAAGACAGGTGTGGCAGCTTAAACCACACCCATTCAAGGACATGCGTCTTGACTAGTACCACCTGTTACCAAGATGGTGCCCGAGTGACCTCACGTCTCCAAAAGTTACTTACTTATCGAACGCAGCAGTGATAAACAAAGCAGATTGTCACCTACACCACCAGCCAGCATCAAAAATGGAGAGCGAAATTGAACGTGGGTAGTTTTAGACAGATAGATAGGTGGATAATCTTACATAACTTTTTGAGCAAAGTTTTTAATTGAGAGTAATTGGTCAAAATCATTCGACAAATTGAATGGCGGTGACGTAGACAACATTAAATACTGTAGCTGTAAGATGCAAAACATACTGGCCTTTCGGTACGATCACACACACACTTATGCACACACACGGACATACACACGCCATTCCGCACAGCCATCATTTCCACTACAGCCTTGGAGCCCGGTTTTAGTTATACAACGGAGCAGTGCGTGCTACATGGAAGCCGCACATACGGTATTTAATCCATGTTTTAGTGATCCATCACCCCGCTTCCTGCTACGACTCTATCTGTGTTTACATTCCGGCCAGCTGTTGTTTCAGCTTATTCATTTGATGTTTATTTTATCTGACAATTCCCCCACTACCCCCCCCCGCCACCATGTTCCCCTTTCTCACAAAAGTGTGACGAGGACATCATTATTATTATTGTTAACACTAATAATAATGAAAACATAATTATTTAAATTATTGTGTATTGATTGTATATTGATTGATATATATTGATTGATATGATATATTGATATTGATTGGTATCTATACACAATTTAATGGTGATATACTGCTTATATACTGTATATATACATATATACATACATACTTAACTTATATATATATATATATATAGGTACTCCTCACTTAACGACCAACCTGTTCAACGACCGTTTTACGAGCAGCTCATCACCCTTTATATACTATATACACTATATATACTACAGTATATACAGTATATACAGTATATACACTGTATACACTATTTACACTATATATTGTATACTATTTACTATACTACATATACACACTATATAGATCTCATCGTGCACCACTGTTCTCAGTCTCAGTGTCGTTCCTGCAGTCTGTCAGTATTCACTACACTAGCGTTGGCAATGGCGACGCCCCCTTACTAAATAACACGGGTCCTCGCTTATCGACCTATTCTCTTAATGACCTGGTCCTAGGAATGGAACTCAGTCGTTAAGTGAGGAGTACCTGTACATACATAATTTTGTTATGTTGTCATCACTTATAATAATAATAATAATAATAATAATAATAATAATAATAATAATAATAATAATGCATTGTTAGAAAAGTTCAATCCCAAACTGCTATTTGAATGACTCCAGCCCCAGGCCAACTATTTGAACGATACTCTGGGGCTTAGCCATCTTGATGAACAAACCCCTAATCCCTCTCTCCCACAAACCGGAGGAATTGCAGTCACGCTAAGATAGGCTGAACCAACAAACCAATGTCGGAAATTAAGGACAGATGGTGCTACTGTAGAAAAACAAACAAAAAAAGAACAACAACATGGTGAATCTTATAGAAAAATAATTGGATGAGCAGAGAAGAGGCCAGTGAGGCAATGGATGGGACAACAGTTGTTGCGTTTTTTTATACTTAATATTCACTCCACCGTGTGCCATGTGCAAGCAAACTATCATGACAAAATGAACAAAATGAATGGCACATGAATGCAGAAAAATGACATCAATGAAAGACCGCCGCGCTACTATTCGAGGTGAACACAACCAAGTAACCATGGCGATCTGTAATAAGTAGAGCCCAGGTATAAAAATCCGACACCTCTAATTGTACCATCCAAATTGCATTTAGGGTATCAAGTACTGAAACATTCTGTGGCACATCAAATTTGATCGTAGATATTCTTTTCAAGGTCACTGGAGCCAAAAATAAAGCTAAAGGTTCGTATAGTATTTGGATATATAATGTCGTATTAAATATATTATGATGATCATCATCCCTGGTCAGAAGGGGCGGCGAAGTAGTTCAACGAAAGTTGAAGGCACGCCTTTTGGCATCAGTGAAACGCTTGAAAATAAAATAAAACACTAAAAGTGAAGACACGTGACCTGAAGCTCAGACTGAATGTCTAAATTAAGATTTGTGCCAATACAGTAGAGGTGAAGCACTTTTTGATGATTTGTCTTTGAGATGGACATTTTGTTTGAATGATAAGGTTGAGGATAGGTTGACGCACTGCAAAAAATACTTTGGGACAAATGCCGACGGGGTGAGAAAGTTTTACTCAAAATCAAAAAAGAAATCCTGTGTTTGAAGGGTTAGGGTCTCTGTGTTCATGTGTTCTTAAAAGAAGGAAGGGTATTTTAGTGGAGTGGAGAGCACGAAAAGTCGGCTGTTCTGTTGAAAAAAGAAATGCCTAAAATCTGCTATTTTTTCTAACTAAGATAGTTGAAGATTTTCTATCTCAAAACATAAAGAATAATCTTACACGTTAAATTTTAGGAAATGTATCTCAGTTTATCTCAGAAGACAGTTTAGGTTGTCTGCGGATTTCCACAGTCATGGAAAACTCCACTCCCCCAATGCGCTGGTCATGTTTTGAGTATCGCACACCGGCGCAAACAGCTGCGAAGAGAAACTCAGAGGTTGAAACGTAAAAGAAATAACTTCAGCACAATTGATTTCGCAAACTGTACTTCTGTACTTCTTCAACCCATGATAATGATAATACCCCAATATTATACAAACCTTATCACGAATAATGAATCACACTCAGAGTTAATCAAACCTAGTCTTTTTCAACCACTGTGCACACGAGTGTGCCATGAGAGCTTGCCAGGTGTGCCGTGAAAACGTTTCAAATTCCACTGAGGAAAAAGTGAAATAATTGATATAATTGAATAATTGCAATGATGGAAAATTATATCTTGTGTTGCAAGATCAAAATTGCAAGGCTGTACTACGAGGAGGAGGCACAACCGATTTGCCGAGCTATTCTATGGCTCCGTGGAACTATTTCCTGCATAAGTGTAAACTGGGCCACAGAGTGCTTAACTAGAGAAAAGGACAGGATTTGCTTGGAAAGCAAATTGAATTTGATAAGCCTGATAACTCCATACTGGATCTTTTTTTGATTTTTTTTTTTCTCAAAACCTAAAGCATAATCTTACACATTAAATTCTAGGAAATGTATCTCAGTTTATCTCAAAAGACAGTTCAGGTTGTCTGAGGATTTCCACAGTCATGGAAAACTTGACTATCAAACCCCACCCCCCTCTCGCTCTCTCTCGCTCCCTCTCTCTCTCTCTCTCTCTCCCCCCCCCCACACCCCCCCTCTCTCTGGGGCTAATTAGGAGACACGTGTTTAGTGTCCGCCGGGATGAAACAGGAAGATGGGCCCTTGCCGAGGGGCTGAGAAAATGTCAGCCTGATGCGCAGCCCTGTTTCGGGGGCACTGAGTTCTTGTGAGAATCCCACATTTCCTGAGAGAATGGGAAGACACTGTGAGAGAGAGCGAGAGAGAGAGAGAGAGAGAGAAAGAGAGAGAGAGAGAGACCCAGACGCACATACACCCCAGTGTGGCGTGGATGTAATGTAAATACTTACTGAAACAAACAGTGGAGTTTGTGTGTATGTGTGTATGTGTGTGTGTGTGTGTGAGTGTGTGATCACGAACTTCGCCGTGTGAATGAACCCCTGGGCGTGATGAGCTGCAGTGAAATGTTCGGTTTTAGATCACAGAAAGGTCAGTTAAGATTTCTCTGTTGTCACATGACCTCGCTGCTTGAATCCCAAATGTGGAATATTGGGGATATTTGAATATTGTCGTCTATAGACATTCAGGATTATGACATGATGATAAAATTCATCATTTTGTAGGTCAGACTTTATTATGTGTGTAGAAGACGTAACCTGACAATGATGACTTTGAGGGTGTGCAGCGTTTGTGGGAGATTCGTTTGACGAAATGGATTGGGGGTCTGGATGCTGCGCAAAGTGTCAACTGGATTCTTTGACGTCGGATTTTCAATTCACAAACACGATAATTCATCGGCTGCAAATTCAGCTTTAAAATGCTTCAGGCATCGACCCACTGATCCACAACCATTCCGGCCATGGGAACCTTTGATCCATTCAGCACTAAAGTTAAACTATTGCAAAAGTTCTCCGACATTTCAGATGTGCCGATTTCTCACCCAAAACGAGGTCCTTAAATCCATCACTTTAAAAATGAGAAATCACATCATTTCCTTGAGCAGTCGAGACGAAGTGGACCTTCTGACCTGCCATGGTCTGCGGTGGTGTCCCCCACGGTGCCCCCTCGGGACCCATATTTTTTATTTTTCTCAATGGCTAGAAACCACTGGAGACATTGACCTTTCAATCTTCTAACCCCTGAACTTTCATGCCCTGAGTTTGGGTCCCCTTGAAAGCGTGACCCACCCCCCCAAAAATAACCCCTTTTTCTGACCTTGACGGCGACTTCCTCGGTCTCGGTGGGCCGCATCTGTCGCCTGGAGGGCTGTTCGTTGTAGTCCATCTGGTAACGCATGGGCTGCTTCCTGTTAATGGCCTTGGCCTGGGGGAGGGGGGGGTATGAGAAATAAAAAAGGAAAAAAGACATGAGAGGGTGTTTTTCTTCTTTTTTTGTAACAAGTAATAAATGGATGGCTCTTTCCTCCATCCTCTATGGTCCCTTGGGTGTCAGCAGTTGCGGGGTGACGGGGACTCCCTACTCCCTCGTATGTTTGTGGTGAAGAAGGGATTTGGATCCCTGAGGAACCCTTCTATCAGTGCACATCTCGGGTGTTTTTGTTTTTCCGTGACACACACTGAGGAAGTGAACGTAATCTATTTACTGTACTTCTTCCTGTGCAAATTTCACACTAACACTTGGTCAGAGCAGAAACTCGGGAACCATTTAATCATTTAGGGGAGTTAAGATATTCGTGCAGATGGCCTTTATTTTATAATGAATAATAATGAAATTAAGTTACTACATGAAGACCTATCTTTGGAAAGATCCGTCTTTTTGCGCTTTCCATAGCTCATGGTAAACTAAACTATGCTTTCTAAAAATAAAACCTTCTCTACAATTTTGATGATTACCAAAGAACGTCAGACAGAGCTCAGCAGAGGCAGAAGAAGAATTCAAGAAGAATGCAATAACTTGCTCTTTGTATTTATCGATACATAACATGTATGCATCAGAGTGGTAGTACAGAGAACTACCTTCTATTTATAGAGAAGCAAACCTTTCTATTCAAAAACTACCACCAAGAAATGTCCTTTGGTCAGTTCTTTGATACGGATGTCGGTTGTGGGATACACAAGTGAAAATCCCACAAGGATCGGTTGCGGACACTGGTGCGACAGCAAGGCCTGTAACTTCAGACCGGAGAAGATCAGAGCCCCGGCAGCAATGCGCTGGTCATGTTTTGAGTAACGCACACCGGCACAAACAGCTGCGAAGAGAAACTCAGAGGTTGAAACGTAAAAGAAATAACTTCAGCACAATTGATGTCGGAAACTGTACTTCTTACTAGGGCACAACACATGCTCCTGGTCTCAACCCATGATAATGATAATACCCCAATATTATACAAACCTTATCACGAATAATGAATCACACTCAGAGTTAATCTAACCTAGTCTTTTTCAACCACTGTGCACACGAGTGTGCCATGAGAGCTTGCCGGGTGTGCCGTGAAAACGTTTCAAATGCCACTGAGGAAAAAGTGAAATAATTGATATCATTGAATAATTGCAATGATGGAAAATGATATCTTGTGTTGCAAGATCAAAATTGCAAGGCTGTACTACGAGGAGGAGGCACAACCAATTTGCCGAGCTATTCTATGGCTCCATGGAACTACTTCCTGCATAAGTGTAAACCGGGCCACAGAGTGCTTAACTGGAGAAAAGGACAGGATTTGCTTGCAAAGCAAATTGAATTTGGTGATAAGCCTGATAACTCGATACTGGATCTTTTTTTGAGGATTAGGGCAAAATTGTTGAGGATTCATTTGTATTTTTGGGCTGTGTGGTTCCATGAAGAACCATACTGCATAAAGAACCACTTATATTTAGTGTCTCAGGGATCTTCAAGGGCTCTTGATTCTTACTTAATTTACTGGATGGTGCGTGATGATGATTATGAAAATAGCCAAGCCCATCCATGGTGAACAAAAAAAATCAACACAAACAACCATGTTTGGTCCCAGTAACAACCGTTATTAGCCTTTTGTGTAGATGGGAACTGGATTGTGTAGTTTTGCAGCTAGCTCTTCCGTCCTTCGCAGTAATCCCTCAGGACCAGAGCGGTAATCATGCGACACAATCACCTATAACCAGACTGGAAGAAGACTAGAGCCTTGTCGGCTCATTTCGCCACATCTTCGGAGATGTTCCGAACCGAGCAGTTAAGAATGAAATCATATCCAGAGGGAAAATTATTGAAGAGATTGAGATAAATCAGGTCTGGAATAACATGTATCAGATAATTCAGCTCCCCTGGAGAAAATGTCTCTCGAATGTCATTTTCATGAATTCTTTGAGTAAAGTAAGAACAAGACAGAGACAGAACGGCAAATGTTTGCTGATCTCCACTTAGAACTTAAGAGTAGAACATTCAAGGCATCTTTGCTTATTTTAAGACGACACTTTTTTTGGATGTTCTCTCACCATTGGTGTGACATTATAATTATTCATTCATTTTTTTCTTGTTTCTTTCAATATTTATCTTTTTTGCATGTATGAGCTGCACCACTCAACATCTTTCATTGCTTGATCTTAGTAAGCAATGTCTGTTTCAAGATTTTATTTCAAAACTCATTAATGAAAATTGTATGCAATTATTGGTGGCAAATGTGGCCTTGCAGCAGCGACTTCCTGCCTCTTGTAATTTCAATGTATACAATTTAACGCTCACAAGCCTCTGAATCTCCAGCTAATGGCAAGATTTATTGATCGGGCATCGGCGCGGAACGCTCACCAGTCCTATTGGGTTTTTTTTACAGGCGTCCAGGGAAACGGACACGTCTCCGTTTCTCCAGCTGTCGTCTCCGATCTCATCACTCTGGAGAAACTCGCCCAGCTTCTGGACGCTGTGGGAACCACACAACACAGCCAAAGACACACACAAACACACATCGGCAACTATAAATAGGTTGTAACGAGGGTGGCGGCCCCTATTAGCGGTCACCTCTGGGGATCACTGGGGTGTCGCTTTTTTATTCCTGTTCTCTGTTAAATGCTTATTTACAACCGGAGACAAGTCTGGCCTATGCAATCAATCCAATAACTAAATAAATATCTATTAACTTGAATAAGTTGTGAAGTTCATCAGGGTCACAACACTTGATTTCCCAGATTCAGATTACAAACCAACTTGTGTTTACCACCTTTACCGACTGCAGCACTACAAGACATTTCATTCTGCATGCCCATATGCTCACTTAAATACTCTGGTGGGTTATGTGAAATATGTCATTATGTACGATGCATCTACCCGGTCTCACGCTTTTTCGTGCTCATTGTCACGAAAAGGAATGTTTTGAATCGTGTCCTGGAGTATAATAATCCAATTCCCTTGAATGGGGAGATTTTATTCGACTTTAGAAGCAAGGGGGGGGCGTGGGAAAGCATAGGGGCGCAGATACGTACACTAAAACTAAAACTCACCTGACGAAAGTACGCCACCGCGGGGAGGTGGGGACCATGGATGTATTCAAATTTAAAATGCATGGGTTTAAATTTTGTTCTATCATGAAATAAAAGACAATTTAACTGGATATTAATGTCAGCTTTTGTGCGCCTGTGTACCCATCAGCCAGTGCAATTAACATTTCCACGGTAACAGCAAGCTCCACCAATCAGAGACGTCGCTGTTACACTTAGGATTATGGGTAGGGTAGTCGCCATTACATTGGAAATAAGAGATGTTTTTCTTAAAACAAGGTTGATATCATATGGACTTGGGGCTTCTACAGGAACCAAAACAAATTATTATGTACATTGTGTAATATTAAAGCAATTATTTATGAATGTTTTAAACCATAACGGTAACCCTAACCCTAATCCTAGAAACTACAAAAACGTGGGTAAAGTAGATATATTATTATAAACCTACAAATGAAACACATTTATGGGTGAAAAAAGACATGCATGGTTAACTAGGGTTTCATTTGGTCGGGGAATATACCTGCATTCTCAGAATTAACATTATATTATTTGCAAAGCGCAATTATTCATAAATGTTTGAAACCCAAACCCAAGCCAACTACAAAAATTACAATAACGCACCATTTTGTGATGAATCTGATATAATTGCATCATGGGTAAGGTAATCACATTATCATAATGTGTTGTCAGAATTTACTCATAAATACATGAAGTAAAAAGAATCCAACCCTGCCATGGCAATGGGGAAGTGTGGATTCCAACACCATTCACATATATGGACCTTTGAACCCTGACCAGAGGTCACCTTTAAAGTCCTATAGCTCACTAATTTAAAGAGCTACCAAAATAAGGTCAACTCTTTTGGACAACTCTGGATATGTACTTTTAGAGGGGAGGTAAATAGGCGGCGCTACTTAAAATGGCCAAACATGTAATTCAGCGCTTTGAAAATTACATATATAAATTCTGAGAAAGCAGGTAACACATGCATGTCGTTTTTTCACCCATACATTTTTTTATTTTTTTGGGTTTCAAATAATATAACAACCTTACCCACGAGGAAACTGCAACAAGATGCATAACAAAATGGAGTAGAATTGTAGTTCCTGGGATTAGGGTTAACATTCGGGTTTGAATTGTTTTTAAATAATTGCGTAAATATTACGCAATGTATATAATAATTTGTTTTTGTTCCTGTAGAAGCTACAAATCCATATGATATCAACCTTGTTTTAAGAAAAACATGTTTGTATGCGTGTAATAGCGACGTCACTAATTGGTGGAGCATGGAAATGTTTACCGCACTGGGTGATGGGTACACAAGCGCGCATATTATATCGAGTAAAATTGTATCTATGAATGAAATTCATACTGAGGGTCAGACCCTATATCCCTTTTGTAGCCTAACCTTGAATTTAATAGACCATTCAGAGAAAAAGCAAAACCAGCTTTGATTACCTGTCAGAACAAAATTTAAACCCACGTATTTAAAATTTTAATACATCGATCCATCCATAAATTTCGTTATGCGTAGCACAAAAAAAGTTGGACAATCAGACATGATTGAATAGATCAATTTTTGTGACTATGATCGCAAAAAAAGCGTGAGACCGGGTTGGATGAGATGTGCATATTTTCTTATTTTTTCTTCATATTACTTTTGTTGATTTGCTAAATTGATATTACATTCCCGTAGCACAAAAAATATTGCATTAACATTTTAACATAAAAATTACATTATTATAAATAAAATAAAAGTAAATAAATACATACACAATTAAATAAATAAATATATAAACTGGGTTCCTGATGAGTTGTATCATAGCATTTATATATCCAGCCTAATCTTGATCTCATAGTCAAGTACACACACACACACGCACACACACGCATGCACGCACGCACACACACACACACACACACACACCTGACCAGGGCCTTGACAGCGAATCGGACCACGGTGGAAAGGAGGAAGAGCGGGGTGACGAGGATGTGGAACAACGCCAATGCGGCGAAGGCCTCGGAGGGCGTGGGACACTTCATGTTGAAGAAGTGGTGAGCAACAAACGTCTGTTTGGAAGACACAGAGTTGGTCAATTTGCAATTTTATTGACCAGCTACTACAGCAGCTCAGAGCAAAATGGAAGTTGTGGTATGAATATATTTAACTGTATAGGTTCCAACACAACTTATGATTCCATATACTGCTGCTCACTAATATCAAAAGCTGCTGTGGTCGCCCGCTTTCCACTGACTTCCACTGCTTTCTCATACTATGTCTCAAAAACTTACGTCAGACTAAATCATGAAGCCGCTTCAAATGTCCCAAGCAATAAATCCAAAAAAAGACTCCTTAGCACGATATGGCTATCAATCATCAATAAATTGACTATTTCTTATTTATTCCAACAATAACGCTGCTAGCTCAACTGCTTATTAGATTAAAGTCTAATGCACTATAAAATTGTTCCTATTATCAAAAATTTGTATATTGAGCAGAGTAGACTACATTATACCACAGATATACATTGATATACTTTCATGGTTCACGTCAACCTGCTTCATATTTCAGTCATGTTTTCCGATGATGATCATGTTTTTTAAAAAGACAATCTGTGTTCTCTACACAAGGACCGCAGAAGCTTCCAGTAAAAAACAGAGAGGCAGTAAACTCACTTATATTATGGTAAGGAAGATACAGTTTAACTAACCTCCCACAAATGAGGCGTAGCTTGCGGGGCTAGTTCTGTCAGACAACTCGACGGCGCCACACGCTTCCACGCCCTTATGAGCCGGCCTATTTAAGCAGCTAATCCCTCTTGCCCTACCTGCTTTGCTGCCTGCTTTGCTGCCTGCTTTGCTGCCTGCTTTCCTGCCTGCTTTGCTGCCTGCTTTCCTGCCTGCTTTGCTGCCTGCTTTCCTGCCTGCTTTGCTTGCTGTGTTAGTGCGCTCCCTCCACCTCCCCTGCATCCACCTGTTGGGTTCTACTCTTCTATCCAATGGGGGGATTCAGCTCATCACTCCAATATTTCTAGCTCTTTGAGCACGCCTGTGTTTTCTGTACACCCCACTGGGAAGGATGAGCAGTAAATCCCACACGGCCAAACTCAAACAACTCTAAATTAATAAAGGTAATTTAAAATTAGACTTGTCTGTCAGATCTCTTAAAACGCTTAAAAATTTTAACTGGCTTTCAGGAATGCTTAAATTGAGCGGCAAACGTCGGAGAAACTGTGTATACAGCCTATAGAGTTGCAGCATCAGTTTAGCATTTGAAGCATCTTACCGCAAGTACTGCAGCGATGGGAATGGCAGCATTCATGAAAACTGTCGGTTGAGGGTAGAATACCAGAGGTTAGGACAGTATCCACCACGTTGAAAGATAGGCGGACAGACAAACAGTGTGTCTCACTCGACAGGGAGGTATAGAGGGCGAAGGTCTTCAGGCTGGTCAGCTCCTTGCCGCGGGTCTCCTCCACGCTGTGGCAGAAGATGTTCTCCCAGGCGTACAGCTTCAGCAGCTTGATGCCCTTCAGGATCTCCGTGGTCTTCTTCAGACGATCCGTGGAGTGGTCCTGAGAGAGGCGGATACTTGTATTGTACGCTTACGCTTCTTTTCTTAGCTTCTGCTTCTTAGCTGCAGCTAAGAACAACAGTCCACAACAGTGTAGCAAACTTTTCGCCATACGAACAAAGGATTTACCCGACATGTGACTGACCTATTTACAGTTATAAATGTGAAGTTGGACACATAGACATTCATGTCTTAAAGTCTTCTTTTGTAGTTTCTATGTAGTGTCACAAGTTGTCGGCGCTAGCTAGTGTAAGTATTAGCATATAGACGGCGTGTAACTAGGCAGAGGGGTGGATGCCCGTGGCAACAGTGATTATTCAGAAATAACTGACCGTTATTGAATTAAGAATTCCACAGTCATGCAATAAACAAGCACATATGAAACATAGTATGTGTGTAATCCCTATATGACTCATCTATGACTCTTATATATTTGTTTCATGTGGTTCCATTCATCCATCCATCTTCACATGATCGTCTATCTGAGACAGCAACTAGGATTGGATAACCTAACCCAAATACTGTAAGCGAGTCCTACTTACCACTCAGATGGTAAATTCCAGGAGGAAGTTGTTAATTACACTAACTTTCAAAAGACGTGAACAGGGAACACATGACTTTTCATTTCAGTTACATTTGGAACTATCTATTTCAGCAATATTTTGCATGATGCGTGTACATCTACATCAGCTATGTATATTGCATAATTTCTTTTCATATCTTTGCAAATAATTCTAAGGAGTTCCACGATCCAGATTACCGTGAAACACCATACTGACCAGCGTGCTCTTCTGGGTGTCGGCCAGCTTGGTAGCGATGAGGTACTGCACCGGAGCCAGCAGCACGATGACCGTAGCCCCGATCAGGGCACTGTAGCCCAGTAGGTAGTACAACAGGATCACGCCCATCACAATCTAACCAGGAAAAGACAATGAAAAGAAAACACAAAATACACAAAGCCCTCCGTTAAACACTGTACTCAAGTCAAAGTATTAAAGTTAGTTGATATAAAATCTGACCCACTGCAGCAAAACCTTGTTGCGCATTTCTAAAATCGCCAGGAACAGCCAAATAAGTTAAAAAAAACAACTTATTTTTAAAACCGAGTTTGATTTATAAATAGTAGAAAAATGTTAAACCATGGAGTTAAATATTCCTGTTAAATTTACATGGGGAAACACAGTTAACTTACTGAGATGCTGAATAAGGCTGAACAATTGTTTCCGTTAAAGCGAGCGTCTAGGTGAAGATCATGCCTCCATATTTCATGTTATGTGAAGTCACAATGTGAAACCGTTTTAATAGAGTTCAACCTTTATTTCGTACAACTTTTACACATAAACGGAGATGTTGTTGTGTAGGGGGCGTATACCAACGTATACCAACGAAGAAGAAATGCTGACATCACTTCCGTAAACAAGACAAGGATCCCTCGGTTTCACCTGTCTGTGAAAACTTTCATCTCCGTGTTGTTATGGATTACGAGAAGTGGGTGGCAGATCGAAATCATACCGCGGTCCTCAATCTGCCCAGTGCGATAGATCTAAGTCTTACGGTAGTCTTCTAACGGGAGGTTTCTGTTCTCCCTGAGCTCGCCTTAGGACACCTGCGTTACCGTTTGACAGGTGTACCGCCCCAGTCAAACTCCCCACCTGTCACTGTCCCCGGGACGGACGAATAACAAAAAAACACTTTATTTCAAAAACAATGCACATACACACACATACAGACACAGAGACAGACACAGACACACACACACACACACACACACACACACACACACACACACACACACACACACACACACACACACACACACACACACACACACACACACACACACACACACACACACACACACACTCTCTCTTTTTGTAAGCAGCGCATATTGGACTTTTTCAACGATAGTTGAAAAAAAGTTCGATGATAGTCAGGTCCCCGACAGCGATGCTGAATCTGATACCGGCGTTATCCTGGACTTGGAGAACATTTCAAACAGCAGATTTCAACCTGAATGTGATGATGAAACTAAATATTTTCAAGAACCACCGGAGGAGACGGACAATACGCCTGTTGTTGTTACAACGGAAAAAGTTGATGACGTGATGAAGTCCGTTGAGGTTGGTGATGCAGATTATGAACAAGTAGCAAGGCAAAAGATTCTCAAGTTCACCTGCAAATGCAGCCAGGGGCGAAAAGAAAATGAAAAGAGGCCCCAAACAGGCTCTCAGAGTGTCGCTTGGGTTTGGTTGGGGTTAGCCCACATAATAACTCCAAGAACTTTGAAGATATTTGGCATACGCACATTTATAAAATAAATGACACACCGAGGCTGATATACAGAGACTCATATTACTGATAGACTCTTTTGAACTCCTAAATAATTCCACTTTTATAAAACATGTATATTCTTACTGTTAAATAAAAGCTTTATTAAAAACGAAAGATGTTGTGTGTTCCCTCAAAACACAAGCAGGGTGTCAAGTACCCTTTCAGCAGGGTTTGAAGTGGCCATGTGACAAGTAGCCATGAGGCTCTGTTGGTCCTCCAACCTATTTGCATTCTGAGAGCTGGCTGAGTGAAGCCAAGTGTGGGGGAAAACTTTGAATGTACTCAAGTAACAAAAGTGAGAAACAAAAGTTCCTTTTTGCTTTGAACCGACCTGAATTGGCATGGCCCATAGGTTGGGGCAGAGGAACAGGAACCACATCAGCTGGTTGGTCTCTATGGCGACCAGATTGTTGATCTGTCCCAGTGTCATCTCTCCCATGGACATGTTGGAGGTGGACAGATGGAGAATTTTGTTGTAGATCATTGCCTGGATGATTTAAAGGAAAAATAACTTGAGATTAATGTGAAATGTTTGACTTCACAAATGAGTGTTTTAATACATTTCAGAGCAATTTGTTTCTTTGTTATCCGATGATTAAATTGAATGAAAATTACATTATTAGGTAGCCAAATTCTGCTCAGTTTAAAAATTGAGCAAATACTTCCCTTCCCTGACAGCATCTCCGAATTGATCTACTTCATTGTCTCTCGTCACAATCACATACTACATTTCCCACAATCCCAGAGTTAGTGATGCAAGACTTGCAAACGATTTGTTCATTGCAAACAAATCTGTTAAATGACTCAGGAGTCATTAAGTCATTCCTTTGTTTCATTTGCGATCCTTAACTGCAGCCAGACACACGCCCATTTACTGAGTCTGGACTCTCAAATGACTCACAAACTGGAAATATGTAATGACTATGGACTAAATTAAAGTGGGAAAAAGGCATCTGGCCTAATTCATATTGAATGTGACTGATTTACACTTTGCCTTCAACCAAAATTATGCTAGTAGAATCCTCCCTTGCTCACCAACTGTATCAAACGAACGGAGGAGTCGGAAAGTCAAACGACTCGTCGTAATGACTAACTCGTCAAGAACCAAATCTCCGAAAAGAGCCAAACTTTTCACCCCCCCCCCCCCCCCAGCTCACCAGCAGGGCCCCACGCAGGTTGATGCCGGTCTCTATGGTGACATAGTAGGAGGCCTGCAGGAAGGTCCTCTGCAGTATAAGGGCCAGGAAGAGCAGCACAGCCAGCACCGAGGTGTTCTGGAGCAGCTCCTCAGATGACATGAAGTACACGTTCAGGTACCTCTCCTGAGAAAACACACACACGGGAAAGAGTGTTGAGAGTTTTTACTTATTATGGTGGGAACACTGCACCTGCAAAAAGATTAATTCCTTCCGTTCAATGAAGTAAAAATGTATTTATTTGAAACTACGACAAGCTTAGAACTTAAAATCTGAAAAAAAACTCATATTAACATATTAAAGACACATTGTACCCATGACTTCTTGTAATATCTCACAAACAGCACTATGGGTAGTTGTAATTTGTTATTTTCTTTCTGTTCTATAGATATAGAATATTTCCTTTTGTTTAACACAGACAGATAAATGGACAGATGAGCACACTTCCAGTACACAAGTAAACAAATCTATCAATCGAACAAATAATTGGCTTAAAGCAGTGTCCTTTAAATTAATAATTGGCTTTAATCTAAATCACGCGAATGTTTTTGTTTTTTATGTTTATCAATTTGATATAATAGACGCCAATCTCTGATACCAATGTGTATGTGTATGTGGGGAAAACCATTTTAGAAGCTCCTGAAGCACACAAATCTAGGCCAACTCAACGTCTAATTGGCTGTAAATTATCTGACTCACACACACACACACACACACACACACACACACACACACACACACACACACACACACACACACACACACACACAGTCGGCTGGAAACATCAAAAAGCCCAGGGTGATGTTGCCCAGGCCACAGTTCCACATGTCCCGTGTTGAGCGCAGAGGGTGAGACAAGGGGGGGAATTTTCCATGTCACTTAGAAATGTGCGTCTGGTTCGTAGGCAGTCTGCTCGCCGCTCGCTGGCTCCGCCTGCTACTACAGCCCACCCGGCCACCTTAGCCGCCCCCCCCACCCATCGGCACATTCACCACAGCACTGGGGCACCAAGACCAGACCGGGTTACACTACTAACCTAACTAACCATTACTAACCTAAACTTTTTTTTTCCATCTTTGGGAGTCGACGTAATGAACGCGTTCGCCATTGCCGCATCCCACCGGGACAACCTCCCAATCATTCGGGCTGACTCCCAATAGTGGGAAAAATGAGGTTTTGTTGAAAGAAACAGCAGAGTTGTTCTTTAACAGGGGCGGTAGATCAGCAGGTAGAGCATGTCGTCTAGTAATCCAAAGGTTGCCGATTCGATCCCCAGCTCCTCTTGCTGGCATGCTGAAGTGTCCTTGAGCGAGACACTTAACCCCCCCAATGGCTCCCGTCGGTGTATAAATAATTGTTGTTCGCTTTGGACAAAAGCTAAATAAGGATGTTAATATGATGTAAAAACTACAAACCTAAACCTAACCATATACCAGATTAACCACGCTGTGGTTATTATAATTATAAAACTGACATCAACTGACGCTTGATATACTGTAGGTTAGTATGTACATTGGACAATTTGACACTAAGTAAGACCGAAGTTTAGGTGTAAGGTTAGAAGTGGTTACGTTTAAGTTTAGGTACTAGGTTAAGCGGTTAAGTTTAGTTATAAGGGTTGAAGTGGTTAAGTTTAATTATAAGGTTAGAAGTGGTTAAGTTTAGTTATAAGGGTAGAAGTGGTTACGTTTATTTATAAGCGTTGAAGTGGTTAAGTTTAGTTATAAGGGTAGAAGTGGTTAAGTTTAGTTATAAGCGTTGAAGTGGTTAAGTTTAGTTATAAGGGTAGAAGTGGTTAAGTTTAGTTATAAGCGTTGAAGTGGTTAAGTTTAGTTATAAGGGTAGAAGTGGTTACTTTTAGTTATAAGGGTTGAAGTGGTTAAGTTTAATTATAAGGGTAGAAGTGTTTAAGTTTAGTTATCAGGGTTGAAGTGGTTAAGTTTAATTATAAGGGTTGAAGTGGCTACGTTTAGTTATAAGGGTAGAAGTGGTTACGTTTAGTTATCAGGGTAGAAGTGGTTAAGTTTAGTTATAAGCGTTGAAGTGGTTAAGTTTAATTATAAGGGTAGAGGTGGTTAAGTTTAGTTATAAGGGTAGAAGTGGTTAAGTTTAGTTATAAGCGTTGAAGTGGTTAAGTTTAGTTATAAGGGTAGAAGTGGTTACTTTTAGTTATAAGGGTTGAAGTGGTTAAGTTTAATTATAAGGGTAGAAGTGTTTAAGTTTAGTTATCAGGGTTGAAGTGGTTAAGTTTAATTATAAGGGTTGAAGTGGCTACGTTTAGTTATAAGGGTAGAAGTGGTTACGTTTAGTTATCAGGGTAGAAGTGGTTAAGTTTAGTTATAAGCGTTGAAGTGGTTAAGTTTAATTATAAGGGTAGAGGTGGTTAAGTTTAGTTATAAGGGTAGAAGTGGTTAAGTTTAGTTATAAGGGTAGAAGTGGTTAAGTTTAGTTATAAGGGTAGAAGTGGTTACGTTTATTTATAAGCGTTGAAGTGGTTAAGTTTAGTTATAAGGTTTGAAACGGTTAAGTTTAGTTATAAGGGTAGAAGTGGTTAAGTTTAGTTATAAGGTTTGAAACGGTTAAGTTTAGTTATAAGGGTAGAAGTGGTTAAGTTTAGTTATAAGGGTAGAAGTAGTTAAGTTTAGTTATAAGGGTAGAAGTGGTTACGTTTAGTTATAAGGGTAGAAGTAGTTAAGTTTAGTTATAAGGGTAGAAGTGGTTACGTTTAGTTATAAGGGTAGACATGGATAAGTTTAGTTATAAGGGTAGAAGTGGTTAAGTTTAGTTATAAGGGTAGAAGTGGTTATGTTTAGTTATAAGGGTAGAAGTGGTTAAGTTTAGTTATAAGGGTAGAAGTAGTTAAGTTTAGTTATAAGGGTAGAAGTGGTTACGTTTAGTTATAAGGGTAGACATGGATAAGTTTAGTTATAAGGGTAGAAGTGGTTAAGTTTAGTTATAAGGGTAGACATGGATAAGTTTAGTTATAAGGGTAGAAGTGGTTAAGTTTAGTTATAAGGGTAGAAGTGGTTATGTTTAGTTATAAGGGTAGAAGTGGATACGTTTAGTTATAAGGGTAGAAGTGGTTACGTTTAGTTATAAGGGTAGAAGTGGTTATGTATAGTTATGCGGGTGGAAGTGGTTAAGTTTAGGTGTGGTAAGGTCAGGGTATGCATATAGAAGGTAGGTTACCAAAGTAAAATGCATCCAAATACCACCAGATTAAGGGTTAGTTTGAGTCCCTAATGTGCAGACAGGTGACAATCAGATAGTAAGTATTAACTTTGGACAATCCAAATAAAGTGAGGGTTTGAATTCAATACCATCATACAAGTTTAATGCCTGTTGACACTGGAAAAGTGCCCTGTGTCTGTCTCCTACACCATCACACTCCATTAAAAGCCCTTTGTTTTACTCTGGCACAGACTGGCCATAACAATTCCACTCTGTCGAGATCCATTGTCTGTCTGTGTGTCTGCGTGTCTGTGTGTCTGTCTGTGTCTGTGTGTCTGTCTGTCTGTGCCCCCCCACACCAAATTCTTTATTCTGTTAAATTTTCAAGTTGAAATTAAAAAATGGTAAAAAATAAGAACAACTTTAAAGGACACCTCCAGTATGCTTTGCGTCTTTTGAGCTGTTTAATGTTTCTGTATGGTACTTCTTGCTGCACTCCTGGATTCCAGAGTAACCATCATACATTTTGGGGTGAAAAACCAATGTTATCAATGAAGGTTCACATCTTTTAGCAAAGTATTTGAGGTGTGACTCCGATCGATTTCGCTCTTCATTATTGGCACTCGCTATAGTAGCTTAGCGTTGGTGAGAATCTGCTTTGTTTATCACCGCTCGCCATGATGACACTACGATGCGAATTTTGCGGTTCGGTATAAAATTGAGGGGGAAAGCAGGAAGAGAAATTGGCTGGAGGTGGCCTTTAATCATTTTTATTGCGCTTAAATATTTTCAAAATTGTAATTCGTAGCTTCAAATGAATGACTGATCATTACATTTACAAGTGTATTTTTAATTTCTTAACCTGCATACATGATGGGCTAGCAGCACTGACAGTTTGAGTAAAGGCAGAGGGAGCCGGCTCCGCCCCCCCTCGCGCATCTCTCCATTCCAGCGATGGAGCGGGAGAGAGAGGAGAGATGTCTCTTCTGATAATAGCGAAAATGCTCCTTAGACGAATATCTTAATGTTATTGCAAGTTAGAAATGGGTTGTATAGCCGAAATACATAGAAAATCGATTTCTTTAATTTCTCCTATGCTGTTGACAGTACTGGTAACGTCAGACCTATCGATACTACGCTCTTCAATCATTTAGGTTCCTCCGTGCGGCAGGAAGAGCCGGGTTTTCCTTTAAGGCTGGGCTGCCCATCCGTACAGACCTTGTTGGATGTGACGGACGCGTTCTGCGTGTCCAGGTGTCTGACGATGCCGGATATACAGAGCGGCCCGGCAAAGCCCAGCAGGTCGGCCAGGTAGCGAAACATGCTGCTGAGCAGGATGGGATGGCCGAACGCCCGGTACATGGATCGCCAGATGGATGGGGAGCGCTCCGGGTCCTCTGCTGTCTGAACCGTAGGGGGAAAGGAGAAGACAAAAGGAAGGCAGAGAGAGATTGGGTACAAAAGCGAGGCGGCGTGAAGAGTCCTCGAATGGCTGATCTCCCAGGTCCACTCACTCACCCGCTGCTCTTCGTAGGCGTCCTTGAGCCGTAGGTAGTTGGTGAGCGCTCGCATGGCGATCGGCAGCTTGCCGATCTTCTTCAGTTCGATGGGACGCTTGTGGGCGCCGATGATCAGGGGATTCATCCACCAGTATGTTGCCTGGAAGACAGGAGACGGCCAAAATAAAAATAAATCATCTCATATCAATGGTGGTTTTATTGAGTCTCTTGTGCGTTATCTTATCTTAAACCATCTGATGAAATATGCGTTGATTTGATTTAATTTTACCGGGGCTAACAACTGCTGTAGAAAATAGAAAAGCTAGATAAATAAAGACAAAAAAAACAACAACCTTTCATCACATGCACAACCAGATTACATTCATCACATTATGTGGTGGGGGGTGGTGTGGTTAAAGCATCCACAGGTAAAACCACCATCCCCACACACACAGGAGAGGAGCCATGTCCCTCTGCTCCGGGCTTGTTCCACCTTGCCCACTCTCTACAATAAACTGGTACTATTCAACCCTATTGCCTGTGTCTGTGTCAGAGGGCCCTGAAAACCCCACTCGGGTGGCGTGTAGCAGACGAAGCTGCCACACATTACATAGATATGTGGAGGGAAGGATATAGAGTATTAAAAGTTAAAGAAAATCAAGAGAGAGAAAGACAAAAACAGAGAGTACACACAATTATGACAGAACACGCACACTTTTTTTCCTTATGATAATCACAGATTAATAAGCCAACAGAAAGTGCATTTCTATTACTTGTTTTCTAACCTTGTAAGTATTTCCAATGATGGAACTTTTTTCTGAATCTAAAGGGGGCTTGGCCACGTCTAGGGCGATCAAAGTCACCACCCCTCATAACAGATAAAATTGAACCGGAATCTAGCGTACCAGCTCTTAGCTTTGGTGAGTTTTAAATTTTTAAAAAGACCTGTAAAATTGAAAAAATGGGAGATATTTGGAGTGTATGGGAGAATTAAGACCAGATGAGATCGATGGAAACAGGGACCCTCAGGAAGAGCAAACCTTTACCTTGGACAGCAGGTTGACAAACGGCTGCAGGAAGCGCACCCCCAAATCCTGCAGATCCTCTGGCGGCTTCACCTTCTGGGGGTTGGCGAAGAACACATACTTCTACAGAGACAGGAAGTGCATTGATAATTAGAAAGCGTATCGTTATCAAAGATGACGCGCCAACTCAATGTGAACCAAAACTATTTTTCATACTCCTCCACACTTCTCCACATCTGCCTCTATAGCCTCTTCCCCACATAAAATCCTTAACATTGCTGGATAATAAATCTCCGGAAAAGTCAGTAGGTAGTCACTCCCACATGGCATCCTTTACGGAAAAGTTCCGTATGGAGTCTGTTAATGCATAGATGACTGCTCCGGACACAGAATGAAATGCTCGCGCGAGAGTTGTCTAATATCACGTGAGACTAGACAACACAATCTGTTTTTAGACCAGTGCTTCGCTCCCCATCTCCCGCCCCACTGACTCTTCCACCGGCTGACTGAGATGGGACAGAGCCGGACACAATAATCCTAATCCCAAAGTAATTCAATCAGTGTGACCATTTTCAACCTGTCCTACACTCTCTGCCTCCAGAGAATGAACATTCTCCACCCGTTCTCCCTCTCCCTGTCCGCTCGCTCCCTCTCCAGCTCTGCACGGCGGTGCAGCTGGCAGGCAAGTGACGTGCTTGTGCACGATGTCCCTGCTCGGTCGCAGAGCACCCCTAACTGTAAAAGGCACGAAGAAAAAAAGAAAATTATTTTAAGAAGAAAAAGAAGAAAATTAAAGAATATAAAGACCTGTTTCAGTGGAGACTGGTCATGTTCCAGTTTCTCGTCTTTGCAGCCGAGCTCCACGGTTCGGCTTGGACTCAGCATTTATCAGAAAGGTTGTTTTTTTTTCTTCTAATTGATAAGAATAACATATCTTTATTTAACTATTGAATTGCAAAAAGAAAAACCTTTAATCACAGTAGAATATTTACTCATTGATTAAACGTGAGGCCTTGTAATTGTTAGAATCTGAAAATTAGAAATTATAAAATATGCAGTGTTTCAGAAAAAAGTTATTTTTTATAAAAATGTTGCGCACATACGTCCATATATGGAGCTCCACTCCATGTGCTCAGGGACAGCTTTAAGCTCATTGACTTAAAAAACTGTAAAAAATACAGACAGACGCAGTGTTCTGGAAGAGGCTCTGTCCGGACTCTACAGGGCTCGCGGGACGGCAGCGTGGAGGGGGTAAGAGAGTCACTGAGAAAGTGCCCCCATTATGCGCAGGTTCGTTCCATAAGCACTTATTTTGTTACATTAGGAGACGTAAAATAAAATAAAAACATACTACTCTGGCGAGCGATCGCGAGCACCTCATCGCTGACACGTGCATCGCTGACACGCGAATCTCCGCTACCATCGGCCCCGGGATGCTGCACTAGGCGGCCGCCTATCTCGCCTTTAGGAAGAGCCGGCCCTGGGCAGCCCTAATGGTTAGACTGTGTAACATAAAAAGCCCTAATAGCAAGCTTGTGATTCTGATAGCATAGTGACTATCAATGCTAAGTAATGCTGCTAGAGCTACTTAAACCAAGAATCAAATGCTCTTATCCTATTGGCCAAAACATTGGTTGTGGAAGCAGGAGGTGGAACAGCAAGCGATGACGTACCCGGACCCTTATGACGTTGATCTCCACGGCCATCAGGAGTCCGTACAGGACCACCAGCAGGGCCGTGATGCAGAACCTCAGCTGCTGGGGTCCAACGTGGTGCTCCAGAAACTTGCCCAGCTTAATGGATTTGGTGATGAATGCCAACACCCAGTAGATGAACAGGGCTGAAAAACAAAGAACACACTAAGATTGGGAAGAAGGGTGTGGTGTGGGGATGGTGTGGTTTGAGCAGCCACACCTGACCTGGATATAGATAATTGGGGACCCGGGAACAGAGTGGCTGCATACCTGTTGCTCGTCGGTTGGTCTAACGAGCAACAGGTAAAAACCCCATCCCCACACACACTCAGGAGAGGAGCCCTTGTCATGATACGTCTCTATCTGCTCTTGGACTTATTCCAACTAGCCCTCTTTCTACAATAAACTGGTGTCTACAACCCCCGTCTTCTGTGTCTCTGTGCCGGAGGTCCCTGAAAACATCACTTAGGTGGCGCACGGTAGACGAAACTGCCACAAAGGGTTACCAATCACAGAAAACTTGAAACTCCCAATACAAATGTCAGTCAATGCAAAACAGTCACCTGTAGGTATCACTTAATTGTTGACTGCTGACTTGATTCCTGTCATACATTGAGTTGACCCTTTTTGATTCACTTTTTCACGATCTTCCATATTGTCCAGATTGGTCAAAGCCGGAATCCAGGTAAGATAGACAAAAAGTGAATTTCACCAAAAACCTAGTGTACCTTTAACACAAAAACAGAGCCGGCTATAGTTTGCAAACAGCAGCTAATTTGGAAACTTGAGAAAACGTCCAATCCAAGACTCATTTTCATACATTTTGGTTATCCTATGGGAGGGTCACAGCATCATTGTCTGTCAAAGCATCGTGTGGAAGCGTGTGGCACCGTTGAGTTATCTGAAAGAACTAGCTCTGCATCATTTGTCAATGAAATAAAAATTCCAGAAGATGTGGATGCCTCCTACGCAGACGTGGACAAAGTCTCGAAAGTAAAAGCTGGAACCAGCAATGTTCACCTCAACCAAAGAAAATAAAAATCAAGCTTGATCTCTAGGACCACATTTTGCTGGTGAGGTTATGGACATATGCATGTGTCGGCGTGTTGCTCCAAGCGGACAAAGGTTTTGAACCACTGCCCTAATGGTTCCTCTTACCGAGCAGCAGTTTGGGGAAGTTGGAGGTCTCTATGTTGTGGTAGTACACCACTGAAGTGGTGGCCGCAATGAAGCCCATAAACGCTGGCAAGAAAAGATGGAGGTGGTTGGTGTCCATACTCCTAAAGAAAGAGGTTAGCCAAGGGAGAGAGAGAGAGGAAGAGATAGAGAGGTCTAAAAACGAAAATTAACATACGGTCATGGGACCTTTGTGACGTTCGGTAGACAATGCAGAATGATTTCCACTTAGGCTAGTCTATGTTGAGCGCTTACTTGTTGGAGACGAGGCCCTCTGCGAACTCGCAGACGTGCACAAAGAGCAGGGAGAAGGTAAGGATCCACCTGAAGTTGTGGCCGGGGAAGTGTAGCCACGTGTTGTGGTGGATCTGCACCTTGGAGCTTTGACTGCCCCAGCCTGGCAGGGAGAGGGAGAGAAATTCCCCTCAAAATCGTAATGGTAAAAGACATATCCTCATTACTACACATCTTACATACACACTGTCTAGCTGCGCGCTGCCTTTTTCTTCAATGCCAAAATGGGACACTTGTCGGCAGGGCCCAATAGGCCATGTGAGGATGGTGTAACACAAAACTTAGTGAGCTGCAAGACTCAAAGGTTTCACAATGAAAAGATTATTTTATTTTTTCAATAATTGTAAAACGCCACACCACAGCTATATGTGGAGCCTGGAGGGGGAGCAGGGGCAGCAGGGGCTACGGTACATAAAATAGCAGGACAAGCCTAAATTACCCCCTCAAGTCCTTGGGGAAGAGACCCGGGGCTTCTGGTCAGAATCGTTCCCAGAAAATACAACCAAGACACACGCACACACATCCACAAATACACACACACACACAAAGACAGAGATGGGAGGTTGGTATCATCGTCTCACGATACAGAATTTTGTCATCAACACTGTAGAGGATTTTGAGAAAATGCCGTATAAAATTTATAGTATATAGTATAAGGTCTGAAATTCAAAACGAGTTATATTTTGGGTGACCAAATTTTGAAACTCCTGGTACCTTAAGTGTACCGCACGTTCGGCACTCAGTGGGGGAGGGTTAGAGAGTGACTGATGAGCGTCCCCTCATTATGCGCAGCGCTTTTTTGGTTTCATTTAATAAGGTAACAGAGCGGCACGGGGACCCGCAGCGGAGTCGCCTATAGGGAGCTCTGGGCTTTTGTCCACCACCCACCGATGAAGAGAATAGGGAAGGTGATGAAGAGGAGGAAGACGTGGGGGACCAGGTTGAGGGCGTCCACGAAGCAGCCATTGTCCAGCACGCCGTTCTCCACGCTGTAGGGGTTGGCCTTCGGGTCGTTGCCACAGAACGACGGGCCCATGCCGCCGTCCGATTGGTCCACACCACACAAGCCTTTTTGGGGCAGGGTCACAACAACAAATTCAACAGCTGGTGGAAATCCTTATCAGTGGAGTGTAAAGCGTTTGATCGTGCAAGGGATAATATTATGAATCTGTGACCGTGAAGCTCTTATCTGTGTGTATTGTTGATAAGCTCTTCCAAATCGATGGAGATTACCCCGAAAACAGAAAAATATTAACTGAGATATGAGTTTGTGTGAACTCTCCAAATCAAAGATGAGCGTGGGGGAACATTCTCCCCTAGATCCACAAGCCAACTAGGCTCCTACGGCACAAGAACTAAATCATGCACTTGACATATTAGGCCACGTAGTGACAGCTAACACTCGCTGAAACCATTTATTTTAGACTCAAAGGAGCGGGAATACTGGCAGTGCATTAGCAGAATTTTGCCTTGCCGTCTTAATGTGTCACTTGATAACATAGTGAACGTTGAGAAGCGGTAGTCTTTAGTTGAGAACAGAAAATCCGGTTTGAATGAAGGTCAAAGGAAATAGATTTAAAGGGCCGTACATGTCCAATAAAGACACCAATAAAGTTGTCAAATCAAGCGATAAATATCAAAGCAATAGTTACAGCCTTTTCCGCACACACACACACACACACACACACACAAACACACACACAGACGTTACAACACTTACCTCGGAGATGAAAACACACTTATTCACACCGTCTCATTCCGGGGTCGTCCAACCTTATTATAAGACCAAGATTTAGGGAGAAAGACGAGGACCAGCCGGGCCAGAGAAAACATAAAGAAAGGAAAAGAGAAAAAGCTGGATTATTTTTAGCCCCCCCTTGGCCTGTGGATCAGCTGTGCTGCATACTGCCCCCCACCCCCCTCCTCCCAGATCAGGTTTCTAGTAGAGTGGTGGTGGTGTGGTGGTGTGGTGGTGCATGGGAAGGTGGCCGGGAAACGAAGTCACACTCCTGCAGGGTCCTGATCGATAGGATCAATATGATTTTTTTGTTTTTGTTTTAAGATCTAACATGTCAATATGCCATGTCCTCAAGCCATCAAACATGCATAAGCATACTAATATAACCTAATGTTTAATTATAGGCGTTTTTATAGTCATGTTTAGTGCATGTTTCTGAGGTTCCTAGGTACTAGATTCCTTCAATTCCTAAAAATAGTGAAAATCTCCAAAAGCATGGTCGTCACATGGTCATAGTCTTCAGTTAGGATCGTGGAGGTACTAAGGCAAGCATTGGCACATGGGCAAAGCAAAGGGGTCCAGGTGACCCTCTCGACGAATAACTTGAGAGTCTGAATGTGGGCTTTTTCTCACGGTCACACATACACGCTATTGTCCATTCACCAGATAGAAAAATAAAAATTGAAAAGGACAAAAAGCTGACGTGATGGAAAAGACCTTGGATCACATCTGCACCCACAGATCCGAGTGGTCCGGTCAACTGAATAATAATAATAATAATAATAATAATAATAATAATAATAATAATAATAATAATAATAATAATAATAATAATAATAATAATAACCTGCTGTGATGGGATACAAAAATTTGCCACATAACAAAAAAACAAGGACGCATGACCATCCATGTAACGACTCAAACAATGAATGAATACAACAAAAAATACTATTAGCGCGCTAAAGTGTTACCGTTAACGCGTCCTGGTTGATCCGCGCTCGCAGCATCCGACGTCTTGGGTCGTACACGCGGGATGTGGAAGCAGATGATGCTGGAAGGAGGAAAAGGGAATAAGAGGGGGAAAAGAAAGAGGAATAAAAAGGTCACATCCCCGTGCAGCAGGATAGACGCTGACCCAGGATTTCTTCGATGTTATTATGGCATTCCACCACTGGTAGTGGAGTCGAGCAGAGAGCTGCGTGTGTATTTCACCGCAGAGAAAAAAAACCCCAAAACAATTATATTGCACCCATAAAAAAATACGATCAGTGGGAATGTGGGTCAAAACGGCTGAGATAAATTTGCCTCAAAAATAAGAATAATGAAAAGAAATAATCCATACGGTATTGTTCTATTCCCATGCAAGTCCGCGTTGATTCCCGTTCATTTCAGCCTCACGTTATTCAGCTGTTATTCTGCGTGATAATACCACCACCTAGTGCTGTGCCCCCTTTTTTATTTTCTATTTGCTAGTCATTTTTTTTCTCCCTCTAAATTAAGGACAAAATTAGTTAAAAATATTACTATTACATGGATGAATATATATTAATTTAAATGTACAATTTTATTTTGATATATTCCATATCAAAAACATTCCCAGTGTCATTATGATAAATACTTCGTTAGACCACTATAATAGCACATCCTAGTGGTATTATCATGTTCTACACACGACTTATATTTTTTTCGTTACCTTTTTATGTTGACGTATCCCATGGAAAACATATGTTCCAAAAAATGACATCACATATAAATTATAATAATTAGGGGTCCAGGAGCCCGAGTGCTATTCTTGCGCATGCGCAAATGACGGGTCGCAGCGGGCACACGATAACGTTGCAGTCTCGTGATTGGTCCCCACCAAGATGGCGGCAGGTGCAGACGTGACGCCACCCGACTGACGTCAGACTTTTATGGACGTCATGGACCCGACGAACCCGCAGACGGTCCCAATGAGATGTGTCTTCGGGGCAGTTCCAACGTGGCAGCATTGTGGATGGCGTTTGTGATCGACGATCAGTACCTCACCAAGATGGCGCCAGGCGTGGACGTATAAATCCGCGCAGGCATGCGCAAAGTGACGGGGCGCGCAAGACCACGTGATAGCGCTGCGGCCTATCAGTGACCCCTGCACTCGTTCGTCGCCCGCTGCAGGCTTGGGGCGCGGCTTCCGGGTGCTTTTATTTACTCCCTAAACTTTCACTCAGTCCACCAAAAGCTGTGTCTGAACACATCCTAATCGATGCAGTCACTGAATCCTCACTCATATCAGATCCTATAAGGCCTCGTTTAAAAGTTTGTTCCGACTCTGGTGGCCGTGAACGTCAAGATGAGTGCAATTTGTTTATGCCGGAAGTCAGAGACCCTTGAGGTTCCCATGTGGGCAAGCTGTAGAAGTACATAAAATAGGATTGTTGGGAACCATCAGCCTACCTACTGTGTTGTGAACGTTTGCTCTTTGGACCCTACAATCACCGGTGTGTGTGTGTGTGTGTGTACATATATATATATATACACTGCTCAAAAAAATAAAGGGAACACTCAAACACCAGATCCTCGATCTCGATGGATGGAATATTCCAGTTGGAAATCTTTATTTACATAGTGGAATGGGTTGAGAACGAAATAACATAGGAATGATCAATGGAAATCAAAACCATAAACCCATGGGGGTCAGTAGTGTGTGTGGCCTCAGCGTGCCGGTATGCACTCCTTTACAACGGCTGGGCATGCTCCTGATGAGACGGCGGATGTTCTCCTGAGGGATCTCCTCCCAGACCTGGATCAGGGGCATCACTCAACTCCTGGACAGTCTGCGGTGCTACGTGGCGTCGCTGGACGGAACGAGACATGATGTCCCAGAGGTGCTCGATTGGATTTGGGTCTGGGGAACGGGCAGGCCAGTCCATAGCATCAATGCCTTCGTCATGCAGCAACTGCTGACACACTGCAGCCACATGAGGCCGAGCATTGTCATGCATCAGAAGGAACCCAGGGCCCACTGCACCAGCATATGGTCTGATAATGGGTCTGAGGATCTCATCCCGGTACCTAATGGCAGTCAGGGTACCTCTGGCTAGCAGATGGAGGTCTGTGCGGCCCTCCATGGATAGGCCTCCCCAGACCATGACTGACCCACCGCCAAACGGGTCATGCTGGAGGATGTTGCAGGCAGCAGAACGTTCTCCACGGCGTCGTCCCCAGACTCTGTCACGTCTGTCACATGTGCTCAGTGTGAACCTGCTTTCATCCGTGAAGAGCACGGGGCGCCAATGGCGAATCTGCCAATCCTGGTGTTCTCTGGCAAATGCCAATCGGGTTGCACGGTGTTGGGCTGTGAGCACAGGCCCCACTTGTGGACGTCGGGCCCTCATACCACCCTCATGGAGTCTGTTTCTGACAGCTTGAGCAGAAACATGCACATTAGTGGCCTGCTGGAGGTCATTTTGTAGGGATCTGGCAGTGCTCCTCCTGTTCCTCCTTGCACAACAGAGCAGATAGCCGTCCTGCTGCTGGGTTGTTGTCCTCCTACGGCCCCTTCCACGTCTCCTGGTGTGCTGGCCTGCCTCCTGGTGTCTCCTCCATGCTCTTGACACTGTGCTGGGAGACACAGTGTCACAGACACACACCTTCTTGTCTGCGGGTTCCAGACACCGCCTCATGCTACTTCTAGTGGTGAGGGCACTGGCAAAATGCAAAGGTGATCAAAAATCAGCCAGAAAAGATGAGGACAGGGAAATGGTCTGTGGCCACCACCTGCAGAACCATTCCTTTATAGGAGTTGTATTCCAGAAGTGTGATTGACTTGGAGTTACATTGTAATGATTATGTGTTCCCTTTATTTTTTTGAGCAGTATATATATATATATATATATATATATATATATATATGTATGTATGTGTGTGTGTGTGTGTGTGTGTGTGTGTGTGTGTGTGTGTGTGTATACACACACACAAATACAACTTTTGACCAACGGAGGCGATAGCTTCCAGAACTGGGGCCTCAGGAGAGAGGGTCTGTAGCTGGACCATTTTGGAGGAGACGACCAAGGACACCGGGCTCTCCGTGGGTTGTTGTCGGCTCTGATCAGCCTGCTCACTGGTTGGACTTTAATGTGAGTGCAATTTGCCCTTGTTTTTCATCTCATCTCAATTATCCATGTGTGGCAAAGTAAATAATCTGTGCATCCTGCAGATATAGTCTCAATTGGACTTGAACCAAAGGAATATAAGATACAAACTCTTAGCCATACAAAGTTACAAAGTGACAGGTATTATTTGACTTTATGTCAAAGTATTATATATTAAATACGTTAAAAAGTTTATTTAAATATATATAAAAAATGGTATATTCAATAATTATCATACAATTGAAAGTGTTCGATTAATTTTATTGATTTGACCATTTCACTTGGAGTAATTTTGTAGCTGCATTTATTCATCCAGCAAACTAAATAGTAAATTATGAGCCCTGAAGAAAAATCCCTCAATACATGACAGGAAAAGGTGAACTTTTCACAAAATAGAACAATCCCAGAAAATATAAATAATGAAGAAAATTATTCTGATTTCTATCAGTGACAGAAGTTAGTAGTTCATTGGATAAATAACTTTATGAAAACAAATAATAATTAAACTATTCCGTCATGCATGTGTTTAACTACATACAAAGTCAGAATTCTCCATCTTTACCTGGAACACTTACGTTTGTACATTCAAAAAAATATCTATGTATAATAATTATATGCCATATGGCCATTATTTTATAATGGCCATTATCTTATTTTGAATACAAATTGGCATTTATTTGTCACTGGAAATCAGAAATGCCAAGAAAGAAGATACACACAAAATCCGAAGGCAAGGCACTCGCATATTCATAAAACCTATGGAAGCTTTAGCTTGTTCTCATGTCTGAGCCTCGGACGAAAAGCCAAGAAATTATTTGCATTCCACCTCCAAAACATCGAGCGAGAATCAGCGGAAATCCACAGAGGACACTCCTTCTGGGCCAGGCGGTAGGCATCCTGGAGATCGCACTAGAGGGTCAAAGGAGATACGTCTTTGAGGTTTTAATACCTGATCAAAACAAATACAGCACCTGCCAAATATAGTGGCCGCCCGTAAAAATAATAAATGATAAACTCAAACGGTGTTTTTTCAAAGTTCAAGTTCCAAGGTCCTGCGAGTGAGGCGGGACCGATGGGATATTGCAACATTTAATCAAAATGTCATTGGCTAACATCTCGGACATTCTTTGCCCAATCCCTTCGTTCTCTTTTGGCTTTGTTCGAGCGCGGAAATGGAACATGCATACGAGATTTGGTGTTATTTGGAGCCATGGTTTGTGAGGAGGTTTTCGGAAGTTTTTTTTCCAAATTTGTTCAGTGTGAGAAATGACACTAATGTACCAAATTCCAGGTCTCCAGGTGGGAGGCAGGGCGATGACCACATCAACATTAGATGGCTACAGGCGGTGAATGCCTGATTAATAATGGTAAATAGGCCTCAATAAAGGCGAGGCCCGGGCAGTGCTCTAGGTTTCTTGACGTCCGGCTCATTTTCTCTTTCACTCTTACTCGAGGGTTGGCTTCATATACTTGCAGGCCCTTGAATGAAAATGTGTTGGAGTCGCTAGAGTTTACAATACACACCCGAAGACGTCGGGTCAGCGAATTAAATGTCTGGTTCTGTGGAGGAGAAAAACAGATAGGAATGAGATGAATGCGTATCTACTGCGAAGGTCCTTAAAGAGAAAGCAAACCAGGTGGGAAAAATGTTAGTGTGGAATCTGAAACTGTACTTATATTATAGCTATATTTAGTAGGCCTGTCACAATAACTACTTTTGTTGCACGATACATTGTCCCAGAAATAATTGCAATAAACGAGATTATTGTCATTTTAAGACCATTTGTTTCGTCACTGATATAATGATAACAGAGGAGCATGACAATTTAAGTACACCCTTTCAAATAGCAATGAACTTTTCATTCTCAAGAGTATTCAGACATTGTTATGTGAAAAAAAGAAAGAAATATCCTTAGTACATTAAACATACATAAAATAAAACCACACAACCAAAACAATAAAAAAAAAATGGACTCTCGGGCTCAGTTAGCAAAAACTGCACTGAAGCTCTCTTGTGGCCAAATCATGAAATTGCATTTCTAAAAATACAAAAACAAAATAAATGTAAATAATAATAATAATAATAATAATAATAATAATAATAATAATAATAATGAAATCTTACCAATGCGATGAGGCACTGTGCCTTTTGGAAATTATTACATATACAGTATATGCTCTAAAATCACAGTCATGTGAACAAGCACACATTTCCACCAAAACACAACAACCTCCTTAAAAACAACAGTCAGGTGGTGCCCATATGATCCGACGAGTGTCGCCGTCGTGCACAGGCGCTAATTACACATGGAGGTTACGCCTGGAAGGAGGCAGGTCCCGATCGAGACCTGATCTCCGGTCTTCTAGAGCCTTCTTCCTCTCCTCTCATCCCATGGTAAGTGAAATGTGACTCTGCAGACTGTGAGACTCTGCTGTGCGCGCACCAAGCCACTTTCACTTTTGTAGCGTCCGATCGATCACACGCTTAGTATTTTACAAATTGGAGGGTTTTTTTTATTTGATTAATGTCAGCGCTGATACACGAAATTTAACGAAATGGGTTTTATTTCTCGAAAAAAAAAAAGTTTTTAAATGCAAAACAACGGTGGGGACAATGGGCAAGTAATGTAATCGGTGTATGTCTGAACATTGTGTAATATCCGGTAACACCGGTAACTGCGACAACCCTAATGCATAGGAGAAACAGTGACAGCGAGTCCACCGTGGATTGTAGCGCAGATAAATTTGGCCAGGGACCATGATGGTGGTCACTGTGAAAACTCCAAAAGTTAAGGAGGACGTCACCATTTATGCATATCTTGCCCAAAAAACCCTGCTAGCTCCATGGCCATTCACGTTTAAAAAAAACCCCCGCCTGATACAAAGGCCACCAAGTGGTCCATGGGGCATCAAGGGGCAAAGGGGCAGGTGCTCTGCCCCGCCTCCCCCCAAATGTTGTGATTATTCTGTTATATAGCGATACATAAAATAATCTCATAGAGACATTTCAATTTATTTTGTTTCCTTAGTTTTACTTGTATGGAAAATGAAAAACTTAAACCTAACTCAGAGAATTGGAGCAGAGGTTTTTTTTTATTTCTTCTCCAGACAGCGGTGCACCCTACGCAGGTCCCCATGTTTTTATTTAAGGTGTATTTATTTTCATTTGTTTCCTACATGTACGAAACAACATTTTTAAACACAACTCAGTAAAGGGACTCCCGTTTTGTCTTATTCCATAAAGACCCGTGTGCCGCACGTCTCCCCATCGCTTTCCATTGCTATGGGACTTAATTTAGTAAAAACTGGGAAAACTTTTTTTGTGTAAATACTTGACTTATAAATAATAAATCCTGCACTTCTGGAGCGGGGAGACTGTATTTACCACATTACATTATGTTCTATGCATCTCCCGATAAAATCGTCTATTGGCGTGACATACTCTCATACTCTGAACATTTGCACATTCCTGCACAAACTGTACAGCTTTATTAAAAAAAAAAAAAAAAAAGTTTAGGCCCTATTTGACATATTTTTATATATTTACAGATTGTTTTCCTATTCTTCTATTTTACATTTTTGTTTCCAGTATGCACTGAACACCAAGACGTGCTAGTGCTAATTCCAAGTTCAAGTCCAAGTTCAAGTTCAAGAGATTATTTGTCACATACATATACAAACGGTCATACATATATGCAGTGAAATGTCATGACACCCGGTGATTACGCACAATAAGCCTGCCCGTCTCCATGTATTGGCACGTAAAACAGACAGGAATATCCGTGAATCATTCGATCATTTCATATCAGATTTAGAATCCAAAATCTAAGTTATTGACTTTTTTCCCGCATGCGGGACCGGGGAAATGTTTTGAGTGCGGGGACAGCTCCGCAGGGACCGTTTCAAGAACCCCCATGCTCACACCAGAAAAAAAAGAAAGGCATACTCGTCTACTGGCAATGGAAAAGGCATCAATCACCTATTTTTAGCAGTTTTCACACATATACGTGCTAATTTTGGTGTAAAAAAACAGCATAAGTTGTGTAATAAGCGGGATAATTGATTCATTAATAACTCATGACTAGTATATGAAAGCTGTACTTCAAATTAGTACATAACATAAATAAGAAGTACCAAGAATTATACAAACAAAAAGCCCAAATGGGTAGAAATATAGTTTTAACACACTTTACATCACAAAAATAAACGTTTTACTTACAATGAGACGAGAAAGAGACACACAGGTGGGAAGAGGAAATGGAAAATGAACGAAATAAAGAGATAAACTAACTCACTCACCCCAGCGATAGGACTTGGTGTTCCCCATGTGGGTGACTCTGCAGGTGTATTCGTGGCCCGTCTGCGGGGCGAAGCTCACGAACTTGGTCAGGTGGTACTGCCACTCGGGCTCGAAGGTCAGGTGGGTCTGGTTGGCCCCGGACATCACCTTACCGTCCTGCAGCAGATCCATACTGATCTCCGGGGGGAAGAACTTGCTGAGGTGGCAGATCAGGGTGTTGGGCTTGCCCATCTCACCCGGGAGCTGGCTGTAAACCCCCACTATTGGCGCAGCTACACAATTAAAGACACAACAGAGAAGCAACAATTTATATGTTTTCCCCCCCTGCTACAGTATAATGCCAACTTTTTTCAAATGTTTTTTGTTTATTTTTAGGTTTATTGTGATATTTCTGTTTCTGCTATTTTATAGTTCTTTTATAGTTTTTATAGTTACATGTTGTTCTGCTGGTTTTCTGTCATGCAAGATCACAGCAAGTGGCATAAGCACGTTGTACATCCCCTTCTCTTTAGATTAAAAAAAAAAGTATTTTCCTTACAAAATTAGTCATTTGATTAAAACATTCCAATTTTTATTATGATCAACATTTAGAAATAGCCATTATCCCAGTAATACTGCCGCATTTTATTAATTTCATAACAAAACTTTTTTGACAGGGAGCTGTTGATACAGAGGTTTATTGTTCGTTTTAAGGTTTATAGTATAATGTCACATCCTATTTTTTTGTTTGTTTTTAGGTTGAATATTGCTATTTCTTCTATTTTCTAGTCAGTTCATTGCATGTTTTATTTTTTTTCTAAATTTGATTTCTATTAATTTATCTATCTGTCTATCTGTCTATCTATCTGTATATCTATCTGTCTATCTATCTGTCTATCTATCTGTCTATCTATCTGTCTATCAATCAATCAATCAATCAATCAGTCTGTCTGTCTGTCTATCTATCTATCTGTCTGTTTATCTATCTATCTGTCTATCTATCTGTCTATCTGTCTATCAATCAATCAATCAATCAATCAGTCTGTCTGTCTGTCTATCTATCTATCTGTCTGTTTATCTATCTATCTGTCTGTCTGTCTGTCTGTCTATCTATCTATCTGTCTGTTTATCTATCTATCTATCTGTCTGTCTGTCTGTCTATCTATCTATCTATCTATCTATCTATCTATCTGTCTGTCTGTCTGTCTATAAATCAATCAATCAGTCTATCTGTCTGTCTATCTATCTATCTATCTATCTATCTATCTATCTATCTACTGTCTGTCTACCCACCTGTCTATCCGTCTTTCTATCTGCGTATCGGTCGGTCTGTCTGTCTTTCCGTCCGTCTGTCTATCGTGTTCAAGTGCGCCATTACACGCCGCTCCAATACGTTGTAGTGAATATTCCCTAAATATTGTCGATGTTGACAGAATTGGATTAAATTATGAAATAACTGAGAATTATTTCTAGAAGTATTTGGTCGTACAGTATTTTAGAGAGTTTGGTGAGGAATACGTACAGTCTTTGGCCATCGCAGTGCATACAACGCTGAGCAGAAGAGCGGCGACGAGTTCATATTTCTTCATTGTCTTTGTTTTGTCCGTTTTCCCAGAGTAGAATTCAACGACGAACAGCGGAAAAGGTGTCGAGCACAGGCCGTCACACCACCTTCGGCGAAATCGAAAGTAGAAAAAGAAAACTGTCCTTTCTCAGAGGCCACGCCCAGCCCGCCAATGGGAAATTGACGGTACGCTGTTGCTAGGCAGGCGTTTTTCATAAAGCCTGCTTCTTCTCGAGACATTAAAAATGATCTTTTTCATTTCTTTGTTTGACTCACCTACAAGAGACATTACAAACGCAAAGCTTGTGTGTTAAACATCAGTATTCTAATTTTGCTTATTGCCTTAAATATCACTTTCATTATTGTCTAATAAATTATGTTATTATTATTATTTCACAATTGCTTGCAAACGACGACCAACTAGTTAGGGTTAGATAACTATTATTTTATAGAGACGTACCTTGAAATGAATATCACCAAACAAAATGATTTTTCACAATTGGATGTGTTTATTAGAGAAAAGACAATAAATACAGTCGTTTAGAACAAATGAAATCAGTTGGAAATTCTTATAATATATCCAGTTATATTGGACACATCATTGTAAATGTAAGAAAGAAACACACACCTTGGTCAATTTAAGCAAATAAAGACTTCTGGTCAACTCCCCTCTTGTTTTTTCACCAATTTGATTCACAAGCCCACACAAACACACAAAGACATCGTTAATTTTGGACAAAGTTGTATTGTAAATCATGTTGTTTGTTTTAAAATGAAAACTATTCTGCATTTGGAATTACATCTTTCGGTAATAAGTGCTATATGCTGCATAGTGACAGGAAAAGAAGAAGCCCGGCTAAAAATCTGAATTGTTGACGTCGTGGTTAAGGACTGGGTGACGCCCAGAAGTTATAGGACACCAGTCTGGAGGGGGGGGCAGAAAAACAATTAGACGTTGAACAATCTAGCTTTGGAAACAATATCCTATCGCACTCCTATTACCACATCTACTGCAAAAAAACAACAACAACAACTTAAATTCCTCAGGTTTACAATGCTTCATTTAAAATGTTCAGTTTTATTTTCCATTATCCCGCCATGTTGTATTGTGTACAGTTAACTGTTTAGGTTCATTGTATAAACCGCTGGGACGTTGCAATTTCCCTTGGGAAATGAATAAAGTATCTATCTATCTATCTATCTATCTATCTATCTATCTATCTATCTATCTATCTATCTATCTATATATCTGTCTATCTAATTAAATTAAATAACCAACTTACCCCGAAGACTGTTACATGTTGGGCTCTGTAAAATTAAAAAAAAAAGGAAAACAGTGTCTTTAAAATTCAATCCGTAAACATCCAATGAAACAGGTCTTCATTTTTAAGGCACACACCTGTTGCAGGAAAGGGGGAAACAATAATAACACAGTTGCAACTCACCCCAGACATAAAGCTTCCTGATGGAGCCGTGGGTCACCCTGCAGGTGTAGTTGCGGTTCTCCATGGGGGTGAAGGGAGCATGCTTGGTGATGTGGAAGCTCCAGCCCTTCTTGAAGGACAGGTCGGTCTGATCGGCGCCGGAAATGGGCTTCCCGTCCTCCATCAGGTCGATGGCGATGTTGGGCGGGTGGAAGCCGCTCACCTTGCAGATCAGCCTGTTGCCTGTCCCGAACTCGCCGGGTCCCTCGCTAAACACCTGGACTTTGGGTTCCACTGAGAGAGGAAATAATAATAATGATAAAAAGAGACGTTATCATTTCTTCACCATGTCGTTGTCCGTGAAGCTCTCTCTCAGCCCTGCGGGGGGCGCTGTCGCGTAGCTTTACAGGAAAACGAAAGTAAAAAACGAAGGGGAAATTCCACCCAACACATCAGAGAAATTCGGTTTTGATATAAAATCCGTTTAATTATTTTCGGCTCTCAACATGTTTTCAACCATTCTGGCGCAAGTGTTTCCTATTATTTGCATGTTATTTAACCGCCCTTCAGGTAATCATCAAATCAAATCGGGTAAATAAGGTTTTAAATGATGTCGCCAAGGCTAGGTGCAGACGTTTCAAAACTTTGAAAGGCATAGTGGGCCTGCTCACCAACGGTCTCCGTCGACTTCACGTTGTAGCAGATAACCGCCAGCACGGCGGTGCACAGTACGAACTTCATTGTTGGCTTTTCGGAGAAAAAACTTCTTCTGTTCCTCGGTGGGCTCCTGGTTGTGCGTCTGTCTGGCGCCGCTCGCAGAACTGCTCGACTTGGAAAATGAAAGCGCTCAAATATAAAGCTGACCGCCCACTGCGCGCGTTGCCTCCCTGTAGCCAATCGGAATTGCGCTTTTGGTGTTGCCAGGTAGACGATTGTCGGGCAGGTTGCGCTCCCAACAGTTGGAGTAACTTTTGATGCGCAAGCCGCCGTCTCATGCCACTGACACGACACGGCTTGAAAGGAGAAGACGTTTTGGCAGACACACCAAAAAATACATTTGTCACATTTATTGTAGTTCAATATGACGAGGCACATTGACGTATTTCACCTTTGATAAAAACGCCAGACCTGTCGGCTGAGCATGGTTTAGTAGAACGCAACCATAAAAAGATATGGAGATGTTCAAATACACCGTCTGAACATACTTACATTTGCTTTATTAGCTGGGGAAGAAAAGAAACGTATATTTACTTTTTGTTTTTGTTAGATATATAAATATATATATATATAGTATTTATTGTTTTATAATTATATTTGATTATTATTGATATATTCTATTTTCACCGAAATTAAACATTAGAAATAATTAAAACATAATTATGGATCATTATTATTATTATTTTTTGCCTTTGTGATCAGGTTTTTTCCAAACTAACTTTTATGTAAAAAAGAAAAAAATATATAATAGCTTTGTTGATATTATTATCATTATTATTATTATTATTATTATTATTATTATTTGTTTTCATAATTCTACTAGATTGTTATTGATATATTACTTATCCATTTATTTTCACTTAAATTAATCACTAGAAATAATCAAAGCACAAAACTGGATCATTATTTTTTATGTCTTGCCTCTGCGGTAAAGTTTTTTTTCAAACAAACTAAAATGACGGCATGAATGTTCCCTTAAATTGCACATCACATATATGAGAATAACAAAAGAGGAAGAAAAATCAACAAAAACAAAGATTCTAGATACTGTATCACACTGTGAAATTAAATTGTCAGTGGTGTGTGGATGTCATGGATCCGCCCCACTCACAGACAAGATGAATAAAATGTGTATTCAGTGCGGTCGCGACATCTCGTCGTCCGAGTTTGATCCAGATCGGTCCGTTATTGTGGAATTATTTAGTAAAAAACTGTATTTTCGATCAACGCTGCAACACGCACACATGCGCAAATGTCACCTCGCACAGGTCACATGAGAGCACTGCAGTCTAGTGATTGGTCAACACGAAGATGGCGGAGAGTACAGATGTAACTGACGTCAGACTTTGATGGATGTCATGGATCCGACAAACCTACAGATAATCTGAATACGATTCGTGGCAGTTCCAACATGGCGTCGTTCGAGCTTCATGCAGATCGGTTCAGTGGCAGAAGTTTGTGATCAACAATCGCAACCTCACCAAGATGGCGCCATGTTATGTTGTTACTAAAAAACTTGATTATGTTTAAAAAAAAAGAAATAGTTCAAGTATGACCACAAGACAATTGGAAAGAACAAAGCGCAGCATATTAAACATCATAAATATATATGCTTCTGAGGAAGACTGACACGCGCCAGAGTAAGTTCTACAAAATAAAAACCCAATAACGTCACTGTCAGGATTTATAGACATTCCGGTGATATCAATGCATACAAACTTCAATAATAACAATAACCGTGTGGCATGGTGGAATGCTGCCCACTGCTCCTGGCTGCGCCCCCAGAGGAAGGACAAGCCGGGATGGGTTAAACGCAGAGGCCTCATTTCACCGGCCACCATCCAAAGCATGTGCATGTGTTGTAGCGTGGTGTGCTGTGTGACGATTAAAGATTGTTCTTGTTCTTCTTCTTCCCCACAGGTAATTACAAAATACAAGGAACGTGTGTTCATTGTGTTTGTGTTTCGAATTATTTTCATTATTTTTATGTGTTTGGGTTCCCTTCCCTACGGTGGCCCTGACAGCTCAGCGCACTGCAACTTCAGAAAACACATGCAGATGGACAAAACACGAGCAAATTACCAAAAACACAAAGGGGAAAAGAGGGATTCACTCACTTGTGAGTGTACAGATACAGATAAACTCACTGCGAATGTGAGTTATCATTATATTTAATTAAATACACAAAATAATTTAGTTAAATAAATGTTATTTCAGATAAATCAGTACATCAGGTGTGGCCCACTTCTGTAATGTGGTTTCACGGTTGTGTTTTCTGTTCATGAGGTTGTGTTTTCTGTAAATACGGTTGTGTTTTTCTTTACTGTGTTTGCGTTTTCTGTTCATGCTGTTGCGTTTTCTGTTAATGCTGTTGTGTTTGTCTTTAATGGTGCTGTGTTTTCTGTTAATGCTGTTGTGTTTGTCTTTAATGGTGCTGTGTTTTCTGTTAATGTCGTTGTGTTTGTCTTTAATGCGCTTGTGTTTTATGTCAATGCTGTCGTGTTTTTCTTTAAGGCTGTCGTGTTTTATGTCAACGCTGTTGTGTTTTTTTGTTTAATGCTGTTATGTTTTATTTAATGCTGTTATATTTGTATTAAATGTCGTGTTTTTCTTTAATGCTGTCGTGTTTTATGTAAACGCTGTTGTGTTTTTTATTTAATGCTGTTCTGTTTTATTTAATGCTGTTATGTTTTTATTAAATGTCGTGTTTTTCTTTAATGCTGTTGTGTTTTACATGAATGCTGCTGTGTTTTATGTTAATTATGTTGTGTTTTTCTTTCACGTTGTTGTGTTTTTCGTATTGTCAAAGCGTTTGCGTTGAGCTCTCGGGGCCACCGTAGAGATGCCACTTCCGCGTTAAGCCTCCGTCCAGGTCAGGAATATAACGAAGTTATCCGACTTCTATGCAACGCAGCATCGGCTGTTGTAGATTAACATAGTACATGGAAAATTGAAAGAATCGCCATATCACCTCAACAGGTGCCGAATGAAAACACTGCACAATATAATCATACGCACATATGAATATAGAGAAACAAGTACCAATACCAGTACTGTAATAATAAAACTAATACAAACAATGAATAAATTCATAAAATAAACTCAAGTTTTACACATCAGGGGTTGCTGAAAAAAAATTGTTTCATCATCAATCCCCAATCATTTGCAGTTATCTTTGTAAGTAGAGTCAGCTGCCTTTGACGTCACTCCGAGTCGAGTGACGTATGCGGAAAACGAGTTGTGACAATCCAACAGGGCAGCAAGGCTTCGTGAGAAAACAGACCAGGCGGCTTCCACACGTTTTATTCATCGACGAACGCAACGATGAGCACCGAGAAGTACCCCAGATCCTCTATAGAAGACGACTTCAACTACGGCACCAATGTCGCCACCGCAAGTGTTCAGATTCGCATGGGTGAGATTGCTGACAACAAAAACCCCCCAGGCCCAGACGTTGGTTTGGGGAGGATTTCAAACTTTGAAAGCGATTTGGCTCCCACGCCATCCACTTATCCATCCCGTTCCCCCTCCAGATTTCCTGCGGAAGGTGTACACGATCCTGTCGATCCAGATCATCCTGACCACGGCCACGTCTGCGCTCTTCATGTTCTGTGAAACCATCAAGGACTTCGTTCACGCCAGGTACCCGCTGCTTGTCCTTTTTTATTTTTTGGTTATTTATATCAACACCGTATTCGTCATAAAATAAATTAATGAGATCATATTAGAGATTATTTGGGTGAAAAGGGATAAACGCTATACTCACACCTTGCGTTATTCCCCTTTCATCATTTTACATTAAAATGTCTGGTTTAGGGCGTTACTGCATATTATTCTGCATATCAGCCTATCACAGCGCTGCGTGTTGCATAAATTACATAAATTACACAATGACACGCCCCCCGCCCGATCTGTAACATTGGGGATAAAACATTTCGGCCCCTTCATTTGAACACATTAATTCCATTGGTCGAATAAACAAAGCAGACCGCTGTGGAGCGATGAAAAGTTCAGCTCCACATCAGCGAGACGAGCGTTGTGACTCCGTTCAGCCTTTGCCGGATGTCGCCTGTTGGTATCAAGCCTTCCATCGAGTGACTTTACAGTCGGAATTCTCCCCCCCTTCTGCTATCTGCGTGTCACCGTTTTCAAAGTCCTTGTCACTACGTGGATCATCAACAACAAGGATAACAACCTCCGAGCTAGCAACCTACAGGCTGAAAATAGCAAGTTTTCACAAAGTCAACATACGTCTTTTACTGTTTTGTGTGGCAGGGATTTAGCCTTTTAATGCTGTGTTCCAATTGAACTGGGAAGTTGGAATTTCCGAGTTCCCAGTCGGAAATTTCCTGAATTTCATGATTTCTGACTCGGAAAGCTGGAAGACCCTCACCAACCTCAACCTCAAAATCCAAGATGGCTGTGCCGTGCATAAACAATAAGTGAAAGCTGTGGTAACGGCTGTGATGTTCACAATGTTTTTCTTTTATTAAGTCTATTTGAGCGTGAACATGTACGTGTTTGCGAAACCCCGAGAGGAGCACTCCATTCTGTAGTTGTCTGTATTCTGAAAGAGCAAGAACAACAAACGAGGCGTCCATCTTGGTCTGATTCTCCGAATAATGTTTACAAGGAGAAAGTCTTGACTGGACATAAAGTTCTCTCCTTCCCTCAGCATAAAGTGGACATTGCAACATCACATGGAGAGCTGTTTCCAATACCCTACACTCTTCACGGTGACCATTCTTACGCTTTCCAACTAATTCCAACCCACTCCCAAGCCCACGATGCCCCAGGCTTAATCTTGTCAACTTTATATCATCTGCCCGACTTGTCCATCCCCCACTCCACACTCTGACTGACGACTGCGTATTATACAGTTGTCTTCTCCCTTCCTCCCATTCCCTCTGCCACTGGCTATAAAGCCCCTCCCTGACCATGCTTTTACATCTGCTGGGCCAAATGAAACCTCAGTGTCCATTCTTGCCCTTGTCCGACTATCTATATCCATCCTATCTGCTCCCTCACAGCCCTCAACTCCTACATGAGGTGGAACCCATAAAAAACCCGCCCCATACCCTCTTCTCTCTAACCTATAGACTCCCTATCATTATTTCCTGAATAATGTTTGGTCTAGCACTAGCACATTCTCCCTCCAGAGCTACCAGGGCTGCTGCTGAATCAGAGCACAGAACTGCTTCTCTGGGACCCACTTCTTCAGCCCACCACAATTGCCACAGTAGAGCAATTCATTCGGCTGAGTATACTGATATCCCATCCGGCAATCTTCTTCCCTGGTAGATCTGGATTTGCGGAACACAAATGCCACACCCTACTCTTCTACTAACTGCGTCTCTAGATCCATTAGTGTATACCTGTATATGAGGGGCTCACTTCTCCTTTGAATGTTTACCTACTACTAATACTGGATCTCCAGCGTCTTCCTTCTTCAATATTTCTATTAGACTTAAATCTATATTGGGCTCAGTTTATTACCATCGGACTACTACTGGCAGCAAATACCGGCCTCCACTTCTGCTCTTTTAACTACTAGGTTCTCTGTCGACCTCCTTACTGAATTTACAAAACTGCCCCTCTTTACCCTACCATCTTTACCTGGAAAAACTCCCAACATTCAGCCAACAAGGCGTTTGTAGAAAGAGATGTTCCAAATCCTCAGGATTGAACCCAGTAATCCAATGCTAATTTGATTCGACACAGTCTCAGTGGAGCCTCCCCCGCTTCCACCAGCGGCGCTGGAAGTGGAGTGGTACGAAATGCCCCGGAACGCAACCTCAAAGCTTTTGCATGAATTACATCCAGTTTACTCAACGTTGTTGCAGCTGCGGACCCATAAACCAAACAACCATAACCCAAAACTGACCTTATCATAGCCTGATATCATCATCACTGTTGTGCATCTCTCTCTCTCTCTCTCTCTCTCTCTCTCTCTCTCTCTCTCTCTCTCTCTCTCTCTCTCTCTCTCTCTCTCTCTCTCTCTCTCTCTCTCTCTCCTCCCCAAACACACCCTGTCAAACACCTCGTTTTGAAAACCCCATTGATTAGCCCAGACTGTAACTTTATCAACAGAAACCTGCATTTTCTTGAATAGAAATTTCACATTTCGCCCTCTTTTCCATATACATTGTCGGCAAATGAAGACTTGCCTATTCCTTCTCCCACCTCACTGAAAATATAATTGATCATGATATTGAAAAGCACTGGACTTATTACACTCCCTTGAGGTGTCCCATTGTCCATTTCTACAATCTCAGAGGGCACCCCTCCCACTTTCACTTGTATTGTACGTGATTTAAAAGTCCAATTTAGCATCCTTCCACGTACACCTGCATCATACAATAATATAAGCCCTGCTTTCCATAGTGAATCATATGCTTTTTCAGTATCACGAAAGACACTAACTGTTGCCTCCTTATTCTTAAGGGCCTTCTTCACTTCCATGTCCAACATTAAAACTGACTCCATTGTAGATCGTCCTAATCGAAATCCACTCTGAAATGGAGAAAAATAGCCTTTCTTTTCCAGCATACTAACTAGCCTGTCAGTAACCATTCTTTCCATTACCTTCCACATAGCCGTGTCCAACCACTGCAGCATGTTTCCATTCAGGTCGAAGTTGCCCAAGTTCCCACACCATATTTATCATTGACAGTATCTCCTCTAATGCCAGATCCTCCATATGTTTAAAAAGCTCACAGCCCAACCCCACCCTTCCAGCAGTAGTAACTCTTCCTGATCTAATTGCTTGCTTCAATTCATACATAGTTAAAAAGACAAAAAAAAAAATGGTCTACATCACAATTATCTTCATTTACTTTTAACTTTATTTATTTAACTGTATTTTTCCTCTCATGACCATCTGATTTCTTTTAAAAAGCTTCCCCCCCAATGTTACTTGACGCGTGCACTGCTTGAAAGGCTTTAGCACACTAATTCCCTGTCTCACCACGACTCAGTGCTTACCTCCCTTCCTCCACTAGCACAGGCATGGACAGGTCCCTGTATATTCCTGGCATACAATGCACTGCAACTCGAGGCCCAACTTGATCCCTTATCGCATCAAATTCTTTCATATACAATTGACGACAAGGATTGTGCAAATTAATTAAAGATAACCTTCCCCCTATATACAAAATCTCCGGCACAACACATTCAAGACCTGTCTGGATATCAACCCTTCTAGATTGAATCCCTTCTCTCGCAAACGCCGCACAACCCCCTCCTACTTTATCCTTTCGATCCTCACGAAAATACTCTTACCCTGGTGTGACAAGATTCAAACATGGCTTTAACCACGTCTCTTGTACACATATCATCTGAGGTTTATCCCTGAAGGCGTCCCCAAATCTCTTCAATTCTTGACCATTCGCACTCAGGCTACGGGAATTCCCCCGCAATGGATAAAACATCAAAAATGAGCCGTCACCACCCCTCCCCCCCTCCGCTATTCTTCCTCCATTGCTATTTCTGTTGAAAATAAGTAAGTATGACGATTAACCGGTTCCACTTGGTCAAATATCAGCAACACACCCGCCGTTTCAACCCCTATCCTCACCACGTGTTATTTAATTTTTTTTGCGTGTTTGGAGTCTGACTCCCCGGTCCTTCTCTTTCGTCTCTTACCGACCCCTCCTTGTTTACCTTCTCTATAGCGCTGCACCCTCATGGCCCGCACATGTTGACCACAATGCTGGCTTCGAGTTGCATGTCCTCCCTCCACACCTTGCTACTGCTTCGTCCTACTTGGCAAGCACATGTTCACCTCCACATTTCCCCATATCTTAGTAATCCTCAACATGCTGCTGCTATGTGCCCATATCCCTGACATTTTATAACCTCTCAGAGGAGGTCTCCTGTACTGTTGCACTTTATAAGCCAAGTATCCTGATGTCACTCTCTCGGGCAAAACCTTCCTGGAATGTCAATTACACTGTCATGGACGCTTGCTTAAGTCTCTTGATATTTTCAACCGAATAGCCTCACAAACCGTGGCCCCTTCTATGCCTCGGACTAAATCTCCCATCGATAATTTCAGGGAGACCCCATCGATCATTCCTTTTGCTCCCTGGGACAGTACCTTGTACTCCTCACCCTGTCTCTCCTCACGTCTCCGTATGTTTTTTTATTTTTTATTTCCTCACTCTGGTTTTCCCCTTTCCTCTCTCTCCTGCGACAAATTGTTCCCATCCTTTCCCTTTCGATCTTTCTTTTTCAGTATTTCCCCAATCCCCTCCACCTTCATCATCGCATTGCATGTTTGCGCGCTCTCCCTCTCACAGAAATGTTTTTCAAAACCAAGCAAAGTTTGGACAGAGTAGTGGGCAAAATAACCCCCAAAACTTTTACTTTACTTCCGGACTGACACCACAACAAGTTCCCACCCGACACTGTTTTGCAAGGGCGCCGTCGCTGTGGCTTAGCCCTGCCACAGCCAAGACGATTGTGATTGGTTAAAAAAATGCAAACAAGCCAGAGCCTTTTTTTTCCTGCAATACCGGAATGCCAGTTGGTTGCGCCACACCTTTCTCCAGCGCTGGCACAGCACTTAAACAAACATTGCAGTGTTACAGCAGCTCACATAAAAACAATAGGCAAATATAATAATAAAGTAATAGAAATATCATTAGGTTTAGTAGTATACATTGTCCTATATTATTATGTACAATCAACCTTTAGGTTTTTATTGTATGTTTCCAATTTTCTCCATATAATGGCATTATCCTTTTTTTATGATCTTTTATTCCATTGCTTTATTAGTGATTTTTTTTTTAATGTAAGCTGTTGCTGACACTGCCATTTCCTGTCCGTCTTTCAAAAATGGCAATAAACAAAAAATCCCCAAAAATGACCCCAAAAAAAGGGGGAACATACAATAAAACCGAAAATGATCAATATGTATCAACAATTCAGAATGAGTTTTATTCGCCAGGTACATTAACATATACTAGAAATGTGTTCTGGTGAGGTTTGGTGCGTTTCACGACAGACCATTAGCATTAAGATAAAACATAATAAATTGAGAATAAAAAAAATATTTTAAAATGGCAAAAGTGACTTAGAATAAAACATATAAATTGGCAGATCTACGAATAGTAAAAAAAAAAAAAGTCATATATAAAAAAAAAAGATAGAATATTCAAAAAAATGTGTGTGTGTGTGTGTGTGTGTGTGTGTGTGTCACTTTCCCTCCACCTAGTCCTGCGGTGGTGTTGGTGTCGGCGCTGGGCTCCCTGGTGCTGCTCGTGGCCTTGGCCGTCTACAGGCACAAGCACCCCGTCAACCTCTACCTGCTGCTGACGTTTGTAAGCAGAAGCACGAGTTCAGTTCCAACAACGGAACCATTTTTGGTGTCAAATCAAGCGCAAGCTGAAACCTGAAAATCCTTCCGCCATTTGCCGGCCAAAGCCTTATTTAGTCTTCTGTCTTTTTGTCGTCTAGACGTTGCTGGAGGCGATTTCTGTGGCGACGGCCCGTGAGTTCCCACGATCCATTACTTTTCAAACTGAAAACGATGCGTGTTTCAGGGATCTACCCGCTAATGTTGTTTTCTCGTTGTGTCGCTCCCCACAAAAAAGTGACCTTTTACGAGTACAACGTCGTGCTGCAGGCCTTCTTCCTCACCTGCGCCGTGTTCGTGGGATTGACGGCCTACACCTTCCAGTCCAAGAGGGACTTCAGCAAACTGGGAGCAGGGTGAGCGTGGTGCCGCCGCTGGTATCGTATCCCAGCGTGTGATCTCCTTTACCGTTGTGCGACCAACACCATCATCCACTCATTTCAAAATGTTCACATTCCACTTAAAAAGAAACACAAAAAAAAAAAAAACCCCAAAAGAACGGAAACCGGCACTGAATTCATGTCATTTCATCAGCTCCGGCAGAACAAGTTTCGCTCTGAAAGTGAGAACTATTCGTCGCGGTGAAAATATTGACTCTTTTTTTAATATTTATTTATTCATTTTTATTTGGTTCTTGACGAGTCACAAGAATCGCTTCATTTTCCGACCCTTGATTCTCTCGATTGGGTTGGTGGAACGCACGGTCAGCGAGGGAGGACTTTCCGAACGATGACCCAGAGTTGGTTTGGCTCCGAGTCGCAAAAGGGAGTTCTCACAAGAGCCGTCCTGTCAAAGTGAATCGTTTTTGGTGGACTGCGAAGAGTAGATCGGTCACATTGTATATGAATTGCGGCAGATGCCTTGGACTTAAATCTATTCCTCAGTAATTGTTATTATTTTCAATTTGGCGCCTTTTTTTGCTCGAGTGACTCATTTGCTCACTAGGAATGACTCCTTTCTGAGTCTTGCATCACTACGAGCGGGCTTTAATAATAAGCACAGTTCTACACGTTTCTGGTGATTTTAGTGATGAACAGAATAGTAGTGTAAACATTGTTTAAAAGGGAAAACCCTGGTCTAGCGATCCAAAACAGGATTGCGGGATGGTTGAATTCCTCATTGTCTTTTCCAGGTTGTTTGCGTGCCTGTGGATCCTGATCATCGCCGGTTTCATGAGGGTGAGTTGCAGGTCTGGAGTTTTAAGGATTTGAACAGTTTTCAGCGACTACCACGTCAGGAAGAACCCAAGTTACATTTACATTTAGTCATTTAGCAGACGCTTTTATCCAAAGCGACTTACAAGGGAGAATAACATTCAAGCTACATTGCGACAGAGACATTAGTGTAACAATAAATATTGCTAAGTAGTGCTAAGTGCTGCTAAGTAATTGTAGGTTAGGACAGGAGGTACTCACTGAAGAGCTGGGTCTTCAAGTGCTTCTTAAAGACAGAGAGGGAGGTCCCTGCTCTGGTCATTTTTGGCAGCTCGTTCCACCAACGTGGAACTACAAATGAGAATAGCCTGGATTGCCGTGGCTGTACGGCCGGCAGAGCCAGGCGACGCTCATTGACGAGCGCAGCATCCGGGGGGCAACATGTGCTCTTACAAGAGCATTTAAGTAGGCGGGAGCATTCCCAGCAATCACTCTGTAGGCCAGCATAAGAGACTTGAACTGGATGCGAGCGGCTACAGGTAACCAGTGGAGCTCCATGAGCAGCGGAGTGACATGTGCCCTCTTTGGCTGGGTGAGCACCAGTCGCGCCGCCGCAAGTTGGAACCATTGAGAGTGGAAAACGCCCAAAAAGAGAGATTTTAATGGCGAAACAGTGCTGATACTTACATGAAGGGGTACTCTTCTAGGGACAGTTTCTTCGGCCTAATCTTAGACTAAATCACACTTTTAAGCTGGACTAACTGAAATGGCCTTTCTCAGTCACAGTTAAAAATAGTCAGACTTTATTAAAGCTACTTAATACTACTACTACTACTACTACTACTACTACTTATGACTTATCTATATATATATATATATATATATATATATATATATATATATATATATATATATATATATATATATATATATATATTCCAGAAGGAAGATAAGAGCTAATCTAGGTCTAAATGAAAGCTTAAATTAAAACCTGGCCAGAGGCAGGTATATCTTTGGATGAATGGACCGTCGACCGTACTCGACAGTGGTGAAAATGGTTGATCTGGACAAAGACCAGCACCAAGACGAGACAGAAGCAGCTGAATACACCTTCATGACCTTAGTCTAGGACTTCCTAGTCTAGAACTAATTCATCTTAAATCAAGCAACGTATCAGAAAGGCATTTTTCAATTTTGCATAAATTTAAAGCTAGTTAACTGGCTTAGTGCTGATTTTGATTGAACCCCTGTCTGCGAAACAGCCCCTTAATAAAACCTCATAACTCCTGACAAAGTTTTGCATGGCGCGATTAATTTATTTACTCGATTTCTTCAAATGCTTTTTCGAGTTGCGCCTCGCGCGTGTCGCAGCGCGTCCCCGTTTGTCTTAAATCCCCTCGCACTTTCCCCTTCAAATCGTTCTGTGCACCCAGCTGGCGTTCAGCAGCGACGCCACCGAGCTGGCGTTCGCCGGCGCCGGCGCGCTGGTCTTCTGCGGCTTCATCATCTACGACACGCACCTGCTGATGCACCAGCTGTCGCCCGAGGAGCACGTGCTGGCCTCCATCAACCTCTACCTGGACATCGTCAACCTCTTCCTGCACATCCTGCGCATCCTCGACTCCATGAAGAAGAACTGAAACCGAAACGGGAAAAAAGTCCGAATAGGTGTTTACCAAGTGGCTGTTGTTGTGTTGTTATGGGGGTATTTTTTTTGTTGTTACTGTGGTCAAATCCTTTGACCCAATTAACGTCGCTGAGTGTACAGGTTATTAATGTCCTTCTAAATGAAAGTACTAATTATATTTGGGGGAGAAAATAGTAGAGTCCACTTTTTTTTTTTTTTTTTTCCTTTTTAATGTTCATTTGGTGTTGGACTATTTACAGTATTTACATTTATAAACAACCATCGCTCCGATTCCAATTTCGAATGTGACTTCTTTAAAATCACGTGACCTGGACATTGTTATGATGATGATCTCAGTCAAAAATAATCCAATCCGTCAAGTCCCAAACAATCGTAGCGGTGCAGATTACTTTAGCATTTTGGCTGACAATATAATATCAATATCTTTTTCAAATTGTTAGAGGTTTCATTTGGAACGTATGTTTGGTTTTTTTCCTTAAAAATGTGAATCATTTTGTTTTCATGAGTTTCTGGGAACATAACCTGAAGTGTTTATCCAACAGAATTGGTGTAAATACAGAAAACCCTTTTTCCTTTTCTCTGTACTATGAAGGATCACAAACCTACTTAAAAAGAAAGATCAGATTGTACTTTTGTTGTGTGATTAATTTATTGAGACCACAAGTGCAATGGCATCTACAGTTTTAAAAGCAGGCGGTGGAGTGGGAATGAGTATTTAATTTTGAGATAGAGATATACTGTACACACATGTAAGTGTGTGTGTGTGTGTGTATATGTATATATATATATATGTATATATATATATATATATATATATATATATATATATATATATATATATATATATATATATATATACATACATACATACATACATACATAGACACACACACACACACACACACACTGTATATGTGTATCTTGTCATTCACTGTTGTGTTAGGCCTGTTTCTCTGCAGTAATTATCATTTGTGTCGTAAATATCTTTGTCGATGTGGATTACTTTATAATATTTTCAAAAAACATGATTAAATTATTGTCCATTCAGAGTTCACTGGATTTCTTATTTTAAATGTTTTATGTTGAAGTTATGTATATTATATAATGTGATTTAATGACAATCCCACCAATATCATGCGATTCATTATGATTAATCATTTAAATTGTCGGACAGCCCTAAATATAATATAGTGTTATATATTTTTGACAAAAGAAAGTCTGTAGAATAGTGTTTGATTATGGGGGGTGCCCTGCCCTCTGCTGGAGGGCAAGGTTCTGGAGGTTGCGCTAGCCGGAGGAAGGGGAAGGCCCGGGGCGTCCACGGGTGTGTGAGGCCCAGCTCCTGAGAAAGGCTGTCGGGGTGAGGCTGAGGAGGTGGGGGCTCCACGGAGGACGAAGTGGCCCCGGCAGATCTGGGGGTGACCTCCAGTCACCCCACAGTCTCAAGCTCCAAGCCAAACTTTTCCACTGAATCAATTTGACCTCCAGAAATATCACGGGAGAAAAAGGGCAATGAAATGAAAAACAAAAAAAAAAAAATGAAATAAATGATTTTTTTTTGTTTCAAGTATTGTCTTTTATAAGGCATTTACAATCTTCACGTTTGAAATTCCTCAGGACTTACGCATTTTAAACTTCCGGAGACACACTTTGGTTAAACATTTTTTCGATTTCCAACTCATCTTAATCACTGGACACGGGGCCATTTAATAAGAAACGCAGAACCAAGTTTACACAAGATATGAAAAACAACAACAAACACTGTTACAACAGGCCCTCGCGTCCATAGAGATACGCTTTTGGGATTCATAACCTGGGAGTAAGACTGCGCAGCCAGTTGTTGGTGAGATCATCCCGGATTTCCAAATTCTGTTATTCTTGCAAGGTCCGTGTAGGAGACCGGTCTCGTAGCTCAGGAAAGGTCTTGCCGTTGGATCCCTTCATACGATGTCCCATCTTAACTGTTATGAACACACGTACACAAACTCAACTGTCCTGCAGAAGGTCGTAGGATCCGCCGCTCGCCACCTCGTGCTTGTCTTCTGTCTGGAAACACAAAGGCCCAAATTGGTTGGAACGGTCCAATTGAAACACCAGAAACAAAAAAGGTGGATATGTAAGGGACCTAAACGAACCCCCGACAGAGTGATCAGGTCTTGTATCACCCTGAAGGGGGTTATTGATAATTTGATAAATGATTTCATAATTAGAATGCATCGTGTCAGAGCTAAAACGACATGGCAAAGTATTTGCACAAAGAAAACGTTGCCCTATGTATGGCTAAAATTTTTACCGTTATTAAAATGAAATTAGACATATCGCTCCTAGTCTTCCATTTCTATGCATCATCACAAGACGCCGTCGCAAGCTAAACTAGGTCAGAAATAGACATCTTATCATCCGACAAAACGTATATGTGTAACTGTTACTTTTATCTGTATACTTACAGATTTACTGGAGAGCTCAACGGGCTCTGGGGCGGCGTCGTACACCGGGTTGGCAATATTATGGTTGGACTGCGGAGGCGGGGAAGCCTCTTCCTCCCCTTCGTCCTTTTCAAAGGGCATAAGTCAGCTCAAACACAGCGCATCATACACGCACAATACATACGTGCATCAAAGAATACAAACAATAACACAACACAGCAGGTCTTACCTTAAAGTAGTGGAACTGGAAAGGTTTGGTCCTGTGCGTGTAGAAGTGGTATCCCACAAAGAAGACCGCCCCCACCAGAATCATCAGGACCACCACTCCGATGCCCATGCCCGTCTTGTGTCCCGCGTGGAGCTGGAGGGAGTAGCCGCACACCAGGCCAGCAATTGGTAAGCACATTTTTGGTCGGATCACTTAATGTGCTCTTGAGGCCAAGCCAGGCGTGGCGAGTTCTTAACAATTATGCAATTTCGTTCCAAATTTGGGAAAAACGACACTGAGTGGGATAAAATGGCATTATCCCCTAACAGTGTCCAAAGTGGCATGCTAATAAGTCCACCAAAATAGGGTTTAGTACGTCTGACAGTGGCATGCACAGAGCATTTTTAGGGCAGGGGCGACAATCGTAGGGGCCAAACTGAAGAGCACTTTACACAGTTTTCTGTATTGTAGGGCCGCTCTAGGGGGCACTTAAGGCTTTTCTCTATCATATTGGCACTCTAGAGGGCACTTTACACTGTTTTCTCTATCCTAAAGGGTTTTCGGACCGAACAGTTCTGGGGACTCCCTGAGGGGAACTAGGAACTGGGGAGGTCCCCTGAAAACTAACTTTTCTGGTTGAAATCGCACTGCACTGGAACTCTGAAGTGACGCTGAAGTAACGTCAGCCAACTTTGTTTCAGCATGAGTTCGGTATTGAATCCACGCCTTAACTTTCACTGATTTCCCCTGATCGGTCCACTCAAATCTGTTTCTGAACAAATATGCAATGCAGTTGCTGAAGCTTCACTCATATTAGTCAGTAATGAGACAAGGTCTCATTTAAAAGTTTGTTCCGACTTTCCTGCGGCATGGGCTTCGCGCACCAGGGATTACGGGGCGCACAAAAATTCATTCAATGAAAGTCTGAAAATAAAATAAATGAAATAAATGTTTTTTTTATTGGTTATTATATTATTATCGCTGAGTGTACGCGGGCTGGTCCGCACCCAGAGCGATGCGACTCGACCGGATGGACCGTCCTCAGTCCGAGGGACCAGCGAGGGACCATGGACTGAGGTCTGGACCGATCACCTCTTGTGCCGGTTAGTCCCTGCTCTGAAGTGGGTGCTAAAAAAGTCCGTCAAAACAGGGGGTTACAAGAACTACGAACTTTTGTGTCCTGCAGTGCGGACACAAAAAAAGGGAGGGTTCCTCCGAAAAGGTCTTAGAACTACGAAAAGGTGCTCGCGGTGCCAAAACGCCTATAGAGGCTCTCGAGAAGGCACTTTACACGGTGTTCTCCAACGGAGGGGCACCTAGAGGGAACTTTCGCTGCGTCTATTCGAACAAAGGAGCAACCACCCCCCCGCCCCATGCACGCCACTGATGTTGGAAACCGGCGACTATGCTGGAGCAGTGTTGTGTGTCGGGTGCGCAGGCGCTCACGGCCGGGCGGGGGGGGGGCGCCGCCAGGGGCCCCTGGAGCACGTGAATGACCCCGTTGGACGCCAAGATGTCCGAGTCGATGACGAATCGGTCGTTGATGTAGCGCGACGACTGTGAAGAAAAGCAGACCTTAGAAATGTAATTAAAAAGTCAACAATTATTTTAGCATATTTTAGCTTATGGGGCAAAAGATAACAGACGCTTCAAGCTGCGCAGAGCTGTGTTTGCGCGTCGTAAACGTTTTGGAATGTTGTTCCTGGAAATTCTTAACGCTGTAATTGCAGTACCTCGCATTGTAGCTAGGGGCATAGCGCCCCTAGCTACAACGCAGGGTACTGCAATTACAGCAACAACAGGAAATTGTCAGAGAGCTTCCCAAATCCATCCATTGCTCATTGCGGAAGTTGAATTTGACAAGTTCTTAATCTTTAATTCAAGTCCATTCTTTTCTCTTTCTCCAGTACAATAACACACGATTAGGCTCAACAGTTGACACGTTTGTTTGTGATTGTCGTGTCTATTGTGGATGTCTCTCAAAAAACCAGATCAGATTTGTCGTCTACTGGCCCCCGGTGGAATCAGGTGCAGTTACCTCAACAGGAATGTAGGAGCGCAACCGGACCCCGCGATGGCAGGGCGTAACCCGGCGGTTGCATAGTTAAGTAGGGAACTGTTTCGGCCCTGAGAATCAATTTTCAACCTATCTTTACACCCCGAGGGCGTTAAGGGAAGAAAACAGAGATGTCTGACCAAAGTTTTGGGGTCGAGGAAATTGGCTATTCCCAGGACGGTGAGGCTGCCCAGACGCGTCCGGATGCGACTCCCGTTCTTCAGCTCGCTGAGGACCAGAGCCTGGCCTTCAGACAGGTGGTACTCGATGTCTCGCTGAGTCAGGGTCTAAATAAACACACGGATCACCCTTTACGTGGAGAATTAGCTGACAATGATTGGGAGCTGCTGATGTTACCTGTTCTTATCAAAGCTTTGCTGACGAGGACGGTGACAGCCGGTTCCAATTCTTAATTTAAGGTGCGCTTTTGGTAAAGGTTAAGTGACTAAATGCAAAGTTAATAATCAAAAGGAAAGGAATTTTGTGGCCATCTTAATGTGTGAGCAGTGGGCAGCGATGAAGCTCTAGAAACAAATTGTAGACATTTACAGGTGTGGTTTCTATCACAACATAAATGGTATCCAAGTAAAATAAATATTAAACACAATGCTTTTTTGTTTGCCGGATATTCAAAGAATCGGATGGCTTAATTCAACTAAACAGGAAAAGGCTTTTTTAAGAGATTCATTCATCCATAAAAAAAACTAAGACGACTATATGAAAATGACATTATAATACACGTCTTTTTGATAGGATCAGATGGACAAGATTGTTAGAACTCGCCTTGTTGTAGGGCAGGCCGGTGTTGTCCGGCACAAAGAGAGTGGACTGAATCGTCAGGTTACTGAGGCGCTGCACAAACTCCCTCCCAGATCCAGAGGTCTGCGAGTAGTTCCGGATTTGCTGCAACGGAAAGAAAATAGTTATAATAATAGTAATATTATTATTACTATTAATATAATAATACACCAAACTGTGTAAGACTTTAGATAGTTTAATGCCCTTTCATGTTACTCTTTATTTAAGTCAATTTTTTAAAGTCATTTTTATATGTATAAGCAAAAATAAGCCACAAAGTATAATATATGTATATATATTTTATACTTTGTGGCTTATTTTTGCTTATTGAATATAAATTGTTTCAAATTATTCATTTTATTATTTATTTAATATATATATATATATATATATATATATATATATATATATATATATATATATAAACTACATATTTATACATTATGCAATTATATATTCATTATAAGCTTAATTAATAAGATCTTAATATATTAATCATTGAATTATTACTTAACTTTATTAATGAATTAGTACGTTAATACTTTGTCTTCTAGGAGATTATAAATGTACTTTTATCAGAGTAGTCTCTTAGTATTGACACTTCTACTTAAGAATTGAATAATAGTCATTTTTTCCAACATTTTCCACTTTCCAACACAAAGCTCACGCTGCAAGCCTTAATGCTCAATTCGGATTTATAGCCATGATCACATTTTTTAGTTTGGCTCTTCACATTATTTTTCAAATGTGGCCAATATCAGAGTCCAGCGTGAACTGGTCACGTCCTGAACCTGACCCACATGTGCAGAAGAACAGTAACAAAGACATCACACGCAGCACGCTGTCTCACGGAGGTGGAGACGGCCCACTTCCGCCATTTGTTTCGATATGTTTCCAAACAGACCGGTTACGATGCGACCCCTCAAGTTCTGCTTGGACAGAAGTGTCACCCCAAATACTTATGAGGTCTAACCATAGGTGCTGATTTACGTTTCTGCTGGTGGGCAACCGGGAAATGTGGTAAAATGAAATTAGGGAATTTAGTAAAGTTGAATACATCTAAAATAAAAAGACAATGTGCGCAAATTGCGCCCCTATCGCTCCCTCAGAGGGTAGACAGACAGACAGACACACACACATTTTTTTAGATACGGTGCTATTTATAAAACGTGGCGAGCTTGGGTGCCCCCTCGCCCGGTCGGCCTATTTATCCATCCATTCTTTTTTTTCCGCGCAGTATACTCGGCCCTAATTGTGCGACCCTTTATTGTAGATGTATTTAATGTATTTACTTTCCTACGCGCATAACGGGGACACATTCAGTCAGCCCCAACAGCCCAATCCGTGAACATTTTGTGTGCTGCGATCTGTAATAACAAAAAGGTAAGGGCACACCTGCTCTAGGGTGACGTGAGAGTCATTTTTTAGCTTGTGATATCGCTTAAGTTTGCAAACAAATTTGACTTGATGGAAAAAAAACTAAAACGAATGACACTGCGGGATGATGAAATGACAAATGAAAAATTCAAGTCAAACTCCATGCAACAGATATGAGATTTGGATAAATCATTAGTGGTGGAAAAAACTTCCGCGAATTATTTTGTGTGACAGACTCGAAGCCTGAAAGACGGGAAGTGCCATCGTTTGACCGATAAAAGGTCCCTAAATGAGACAACGGCGTCACGTTGTCTCCACATGCAGTCGCTGTCTGAAGCACTTACGGTGAGGAAGTTAGAGAAGGACGACGTGGAAGTGAGGACCTGCAGGAGGTTCCCTGTACAGGTGTAGCCATCTCCGATGTAACCGAGCTTACATTCACACTGAACCTCTGGAACAGGAGGAAAGTTACTAATTACAAATGCTTCAATTGCTCTCTTTACAGTAACCAAGTACATTTTCCAATAGTAATGATTTTTTTTTTTCAAGTATTATTCAACGGGTCTGTGGAATATTCGATTCTGATTGTTCAACAGCCATCAATTATTTCTGAATAATAACTGCCCTCTATTGATAATGAGCAGTGTCACGGGCAACCACTTCATTCCGCCTACTTACTCATGCTAACACTAGATGGTGGGGACATCTTGTGATGCTAAATAGAAAGAGAGAAGACTTGAAGAGGTGAATGTGGATATGTCCAATTTTACATAATAAGGGTATAGATAGATATAGATAGTTAGTCGTATGTAGGGTGAAGTTTTATTTGTGCGAATAGCTTACAATGTTTGTAGACTATTGTTCTCAGCGGAAGCTCTTAAACTTGGCATATTAGTTATAAAATCCTTTCAAATCAATATTCGGTCTCAATGTATCATTTTGTTTAGCTAGTAGCCATGTTATAAGGAATAACCTGCAGCCACTCTTAATATTCGCAAAATAATGCCCATTTGCATTATTATGGCTGGCTGCAAACGATCCCTTATTCTCTAATTACATGTTGGGGCTTCTCGAGCGGCTTTCACACATGCACCGCAACCCTGAAATTATCCAGACATAACCTGGAGGAGAGGTATACGTGAACCCAAATGTCTGAATCAGTTGGACTGGACATTAAACACACTACCCACCCAGCACCCTAGTACAAAGTCTGTGTAATGTCCAATTGAGTGGTATGTGTGAACAGAGCAGGTGATTGTCGGGAGAATTCACAGCGAGGGAGCGGGTGTGGCACGTGTTGATGTCACTATCATGCGCAAGTCACATGATAGTGAGCCTTTATCGCCGAGGGTGAAGACGGGTCATTTACTGGCATAACATGAGGACAAAGAAGAAGAAGAAGAAGAAGAGGTGATGAGATTCGGGAGCTTCTGTCGGTGAGGATCATCCGTCAAATTCTACGAACAGCACGAGACTCGGTTGTTTAGAACCAAAAACCAAACTACGAACCGGCTCTGTGAGCGCGCTGTAATCAGGTCCAGGTGAACGCCAAACTAAAAACACTAAAAAGGCAGTACTTTGAGATCATTGAACACAATGGTCTGCTGTCCTTTATATTTTTCTTTCCACTCTTTCGTTTATATTGTGGATATGTCTAAAAACATGGAATATTAATGCAACAAAACGTCACAATCACTGATAAGTCAGTAGCCTCCTCGGCCATCTTGGGTGTGCTGTAAATCTCTGCAGTGTCATTGCGTCATGTACCCAGGTTCCGCCCCTCTCCTAAACCCAACAGAGTATTTCCAGTCAGTGTTAACAAGTCAGACACGGACAATCTCCGGTTGTGTGCTACATGTGTGAAAGGGCAAGTCCGGACAATGTCCCGACCCGATTATCCAGACTTTGTCCGGAGTTCATGTGTGAAAACCGTTTAACTTTACTCAAGTATATTTTCCGACAACTATTCTATGTGCTTTTTTTGATAACTCCAGCAAAACGTCAATAAAAAGGAATTACATTACATGTGTGCTTGGGTTGGTTCAATTTATTTAACGACTCAAGTTATTATTATTGTACCAGCTATTCAAGGGCAGTGGGCCAGTACAAGGCAGTGCGAGATTAGACAAGGGTCACTTCAGCGGTGAGAAGCTTTGTTTCACTAGGACCGTCACGATCATGACATTTTAAGTGACGATTAATTGTCATGCAAATAATCATGACTAACAATTTGCGATTAACAACGACCTTTAACCCTGTAGCAGAAGGTGTCCCAGGTCTCGCTGAGGTTTTTGCGTGTGCCGTAGTCCACGATGCCCACATGTCCGAAACCGCAGTTGGGGTTGGCGTAAGTGGTGGGGTACGCCACCCTGGCCTGGTCCAGCCAGCTGGCAGTGCATAAGTTGAGGCCGGCCTGGAGACGTAAATGCAAAGAGAGCTTGTGTAAGTTTGAAAACAAACCATTTACCCCCACCCCTTGGAGGTTTTGACCTGCAGGTCCATGTCAGTCCCAGTGTACTGAGTTGCTGTGGCAGAGGTCAAGGAAATATGTTAAAGAAATCTGGGATGGAGGACCAGAATCTCAGGTGGGGCTAAAGTATGTAAAGCCAAAGATCACGTGACCAAAGACATTCACACAGCATAGTACATGTATTTTATGATTTTACAGTGACCAGAGATCTGAGTTGATCGAGCGGTATTTTTTCTTTAAAATATGGTTGGGGAGAGAGAGAGAGAGAGAGAGAGAGAGAGAGAGAGAGAGAGAGAGAGAGAGAGAGAGAGAGACAGAGAGAGACAGAGAGAGACAGAGAGAGAGATAATGGAAGTCAAAGCCCACCTGTTGTGCGTACGAAAGCTGTGTGTAGGTGGCTATGGTGCCCCCCTTCCCAGCACAGGTTTCCCTGGCAGCGGTGTAGTTCAGCCTGTACTGACCCTTGTCTGAACGGACATGGAACACCCCAACTGTGGCGTCTGGATTATGAGAGTCAAGGTACACACGTAGATACAATAATTACCATAACTCTTGCCATACAGTAAATGTAATCCACCATTTTTATGTTCACGTATTGTGTAAGTGTTGAAAGTTGCGGTTTTACCCTCAAAGTGGAGATCGGTGCACTTGGCGTCTTGATGGCACAAGCCGTTTTCTTGGAGACAGCGATTGATCGGCAGCTCTTTCGCCTCACATGTCACACCGTCGCCAATGTAGTTGTCCTTGCATTTGCATTTCTTTTTCCCCTGTCGACAAAAATACACCAACAGATTTGAACCCAGATTGAAATAATAACGCGTCAAATCAAAATGGAAGGGATCGGCCCAGCCACTGGAACCCCAAAATAGAACCTACTGGTCCACTGCAGGTATTACAATCCTGTAACAGGGGAGACAGTCTTTCCTGGCTATATGGGTTAGGGTTAGCGTTAAGCGTGTCACTCTGTCCCTCCTTCTAAAAACCCATTGTCCTATACGTATGTTCCAAGAACAGGGCTTTTGGTGAGTCAAAAATTGGCAATATACATTGAAGTAGGCAGCACACTTCAAATGGAGAAAGCAGTTCTGTTTCATCCTCAGTGTACTTGCACTTTTGTTGAAGGTAGTTGAAGAAATTTTAATGTTGTTACATCCAAACTTCAGACAATGATCTGTGGAATCGATGGAGGTCTACCTCACTAGCCCACCATCTGATTAGCAGTTATTCCGTTACCATGGTCAAACCCTATGCCTAATCCTTTGTACTGATTTAACTGGCCCGTTTGGCCGGCTGTCTTGGGCAACGGGTTAACACCCTGACCTAGTTGATGGTATCGGAAAAAAGCCCTGCGTCATTTCTCACCGGTCCCGTTAAGGTGCAAGTGGCATGCTCGTGGCAGCCCCCGTTGGCCTCCTGGGCGCAGGGGTCTATGGGCTGGCAGGAGAAGCCGTCCCCGCTGTGGCCCTTGGGGCAGGTGCAGCTTACCGTCTCTCCCTTCTGGAGGCACTTGGCACCACTGGCGCAGCCGCCGTTTAGGACAGCGCACCTATCCACCACTATGGGGAGTAATTAATGCCGTTTTGAGATCATTGTGAGTACAACAATCAGGAATGCAAACAGCATAAAAATACATTTGAAACACAGTACTGGGATCTTACCTGTGCACGTGAAGCCATCGCCCTCGTAGAAAGGCCTACACACACATGTGTTGTTCTCCTGGCACACCGCCTTGGGAGCGCATGGCAGGGTGCACACTGGGATCATGGCTGGGAACAGGTGGAGGGGGTTGGGGGAAATGATTGTTGGCAGTGTTGGTTTTACGTTTTTTTTTTGTTTTTTTTTTCTCAATCAAGAGCCACTCTGTACCCCCTGAGATTGGTTTTCAATTTGGCCTTTGTGAGGACATTTCTCTTCTCATCTAAGACAGGGCTAAAGTCATCCGGTCCCCAGGAACTCAATCAATCAGTTTATTTTCATATTTTCTCATCATGTACAATCATGACTGTGCACCATAACACCAACTTCAAATATAAAAGTAAGAAATCAAGTAAACAACATCAACATCCTCACACAATATCCCACAATGGGGGGTTTTTTTGGGCCCTGGGAGTCCAAATTATTTCCTTGGTGTTTTTGTGACTTTCAGAGACATCATTTTGTGGACAACAGCCCTGTTTATTCCTGACCCTGAGTAATTCAGACGCAGTAGATGTCGGCGTGTCGGACCTTGATTGCTCTCGCAGCGCACTCCGGTCCAACCCGGCTCGCAGAAACAGGCTCCCGTCCCTTCGATGCCCTGGTCGCACGACCCATTCTCCAGGCAGTTGCAGACTGTGAGGAGGCAACATCGACAAAAAAAAAAGCACGGTAACAAAATGACACGTAAGAGGAGACGGCAGTAGCGAGGCTGAGAGGCGACTGCCACGCACCCTGGCAGTTGGGCCCGTAGTGTCCCTCGTCGCACAGCTCGCAGGCGTCCCCTCGGAACCCCGCATGGCATCTGCACGTGCCGTTGCCAAAGTGGCCATCGTCGCAAGTCCCCTGGCTGTTGCACATCGCCCCTGCTCCGCCGGGACAAACTGGACCAAAGAAAAAAAAAGGATGAGGAATCTGATCGCCAAATGTGTTACGAATAAAACTTTTTTTTACCACTTTGCCCTAATCTGATTTTGCCACGTAACAGTGTGCGCTGTCGTCTATTGTATTGCTTAAATGCATTTAACTTTGAGAAGTCATAGTCTAATCTTATATTTGATTAACTGGCGACATTGACACATGCATTCAAAATTCTGTTCAAACGTCAACATTTATGGGAGAGTGTTTGTTGAGTCATTGAAAAAAAGGCAAAATTAGGCCAGTTTTCTCCCAAAATACCCCCTTGGGCAGCAAAAGGTCCCTGCTTACCCAGACAGTCGCGGCCATAGTAGCCAGGGCAGCATTTTGGCTCCCAGATGTCCACCATGCACACGGCCTGACAGCCAGTGTTCTTTGTGATGGACACCAGCGGCTGGTCACACTTCAACTTCTCCTGCACACAACATCCATTGTCAACGTCGATCCAAGTAACAACAGCACTTCGCTAGCGAGGATTTGGATTAAAAATGACGTTGGAAAAACAACAAATACGATACTAACGATATCCAGACCCTAAGATAGACGGACGGATGGATCTATTACATACCTTTAACCTGGTTCCCTCTGGGCAGCGGGTTGACTGTGACGAGCAGGAGCCACAGTTCAGCTGTCGTAACAACAGAGAGCTCTGTCACTTCATTCAAAAAGGCTATTGCAGTCTAGACATTGTGGACATTGGAGTATTCATTTTTTTACTGACTGGCCACTACTTTCTTGGCCAGGTCACCCTTGAATAAGAGACATTTCTCAATGGGTCATTTTTCCCCCGATTAAATAAAGAAAGAAAGAAAGGAAAAAAGCACTCACGCGGAAGTCAAAGCTCTTCCTTTCGTCGCAGCGCCCCCCGACGCTGGGCGGAGTCAACATGCAGTCGATGCCGTAAGCCAGGCCTCCGTTGAAGAGCAGGTGCCTCTGGATGATCCGGCACTTCCCGCTGTTGACGAAGACCTCGCCCTGTGTATGCGCGAGCGAGCGAGATAGAGAACGTTGACTGACATGTCCCTGTCTCCCGTCTTTTTTTTTTTTTTGTTTCGATAAAAAAAAAAAAAAATCGGCGGCTACTCACTATGCTGTCGATTCCTCCGCATCTGAATGAGAGCGCCGAGCCCTGGAGGGTCTGGGTGGAGTCCAGGTGGACGAGCTCCTCGGTGAATACCTGAGGGCGGAGGTCTCATCACTTTGCAACTGCATGTTTACGCAAAATATGACATCCGACCAAACCTCTGGTTTTGAAATGTTTCAGCACAGACCATCAGAGTGGGAAAAATGACAACAACCCGCACTCCTTTTACCTTTTGCTGGGGAAGGATGTGGTACTTGAGGTAGTCCAGCAGCTGGGCTCTGTTGTTCTGGTTGTAGAGGAAGTCCTTCTGCTCCTGGGGCAGCGAGGCCATGGCCCGGTCCGAAGGCAGGAACACGGTCATCACTTGGTTTGGGACACTATTCAGTTTGTCCATCACACCCGTGTCCTGGCAGAAAAACAGAAAAAATAGACACGGAAATAGGTGTGAAAGAGTTGTGAAAAAGGCTAAAGCGAATGTTTCCGCCACCATCTCCAGTGTTAAACATATTAATTGAAGGGGAAACGATTGTTTCTAGATGATTTTTATTTTTGAAACCACTTACCTCCAGGAGTTTGTAGAAAGTCGTGTAGCCGTTGCGATCTGCCACGTCCGTCAGGTTGAGCTGGTAGGTTTGGAGGGTCAGAGTTTGAGTGAGAAAGGTATTGATGGACTACAGCCTCACACTCAGGGATTACCAGGAGCCGTGAGGGATCGACCAACTCTCACTACTTGCCGAAATTCCAAAATGAGATGGTAGTTCCTCAAGGCTACTTCCAGTTTCGCCAACAGTTAAGACTACTTAGCTCCGGGTAAATTGGTCCTAAAAAAGGCCCAGTAAGCGTGAAATCAATCAGCTTCTGCTCACTCATTCTAACTTTTTGTAAGTGATTCCGCCTGGCCCTTGATAGCAGGTCTGCTGGGTGAGTCACCCGTCTACATAGAAAGATTAATTTCAATGACGATGGCGATATCACTTTCACATTTGCCTGCAGCCTAGCGATGGTGAGAATCTGCTGTGTTTATCACTGGTTGCTATGGTGCTGCTAATGTGAGCAGAAATGTGATAGGATGTCAATTCATCAAATAATCAAATATAATTATGATGATATCACAAGTAATATTATGAGTAACAGCTTCACACTTAGTGTATATGACATACATGTGTTATACGATTATTTGATTCTGATAAGAATGTATTTACGAGAATCTTGGCACTCCCTATGGAAGTGGAAATATTTTTTTAAATATTACAAAAGATGCCATGATAATGAGGATCCCATAGTGATCGGTTACCGATTTGCTCGTGTCCGAGTTTCATGTACGCACCAGGACGTAAGTTTCCACTTTCTCCATTTTCTCCACGCTGGCTGGCATCAGGATCGTGTCGATATCATGCAAAATTCCATTGGAGCTGGGGCCGTCGCTGTAGGTCACGTTTGCCTGGTTGACGAAGATACTGCCCTGGAAGCACGAGATTAAAAAGAAAAGAGCGCAGACATGACGAATCCCCGAGAACCAACGTTTCAGGAGCGTGGTTCTGAATAACAACCCCAATCTCCGTTTTGCGATGTGAAAGTCATGTGCCCTGATGTGTCCTTGACATTTTCAAGGATCCGGGGAAACTTACAGTTATTATACGGCTCTGTGGAATACTTGCTTCTTATGGTCGATAACGGCAATAAGTGGTTATACTATTATACATATTATTCAGTAATGTCTGAATTATGGCCGCTGTTTGTCTCTCCAACCACCCCTCCCTGCCTGAATTCATGTCCCTCCTATCAATCTGCCTACATGCAAAGGCTAACTAGTAGCGACATATTGTGATGCTACAGTACATAGAAACTACCATGACCACTTGAAGAGATGAATGGATGTCCAATTTCACATTAATAACAGGAAATCTATAGATTTGTCGGATATGGAGGAAAAGTTTTTGTTTGTATGGTGAAAAGTTGACCGTTAGTTTGTGGACTATTTTAAGCGCTGTGCATGCTAAAAGTAGACATAGCTGAAAAAAAAAAAAGATTAATAATGACCAGCTGGCTGCCCATTATCCTTCACATAATGCGATGCCAGATTGCATAACTTACAATTTGCTGAAGGTAGAAAAGTGTCTCAGCAAAAAGAATTCAAGTATCCAAGGCCGACTCAATCTGAGTGCGCCACGCCGGTGCATTCTTGATTCGGCCTCAACCACCCCCCCAACCATTGATGAAATAAAGCCCAAATTTAGTCGGTCACCTGAGACAATCTGGTGGTGAGCACCTCGCCCGCCAGCGTCGTCAGGTTCCTGGGTGTGGCCAGATCGCTGGCCAGGAGGGTGTGGCACATCACAATGTGGTTTCGAAGGATGTTGCTATACATCTCCCTGTTACGTTTCAACAGCAGCTCTTTCATCTAGAGGGGGAGAATTCAAATAACTCTACAGCTCATTTGCAAAAGATAAACATATATATACACAGTGCTTTGCAAATGTTTAAGGCACTTGTGAAAAAATGCTATAAAGTGAGGATGCTTTCAAAACTGATGCAATGAATATTTTTTATTTATAAACTAACATACAATGTCCTGAAACGAGCTGTTCACATTTGCAGCCAACCCCTTCCTTAGGGTGGGCTTCAGTAGAAAGTAAAGTAAGACTTTTAAAAGAAAGAGGAATAAATACCAACTGTCCGTGAAGATACTGCAGACGATGGAAATGTAAGTATGAAAATAATAAAAAATAATTCTGATTTGTTTAAAAAAAAAAAAAAAAAAACCCTCACGGCAACGGTATTCCCTGATGGCAGTGGCCCCTTTCAGCCGGATAATGCACACTGCAACATTGCAAAAGTTGTTCAATTATGGTTTGACTTGGCCTCCGAATTCCCCAGATCTCCAAACAATCAAGTATCTGTGGGATGCGCTGGAACAAGAAGCCTGATCCACAGGGGCCCCACCTTGCAGCTTGGACTCATTTCCCACTGCGCGAAACACCCTGTAACATCCGGCATTTGTCGTCAGTGGCAAAGGTAACACCCGAGGTTCAGTCCCTGCTGAAACCCTGCAGTAGACAGGTTTTTATGGGCTCAACCTCCAGCTCTGATGTGAACAGGACCGGGTCGGGGACCGGGTCGCCCCGCTAATTTTGGCCCCTTTACCGGCGCCATGCGACACGTGTTTAAGTTCCAGACGTTGGCGCGTTAATAGACAGGAATGTCGTTTATCATTCAATCATTTGATATCCAAATTGGAATCTAAAATCAATATCAGAAGTTGATTTTCTCCCCGCATGCCGGAGCATGAAATGTTTTGAGTGCGGGGAGCACAGCGGAGAACCCCCACGCTTCCCGCCGGGCTCTGAGCCACTCCAGCACCACCCCAAGCCTGTCTCTGAACTGTAGGAGCGTCTCCACTCCCCGGCGCCGAAGGACCGGCGTGCGCACCGGCCGCATGCATACTCCATGCTGCCTCTGCTGTAGTGTTGGGTCGTTCATGAATGATCCAATTCTTCCAAACAGCTCAAAATCCTTTTTTTATGTCGTTGTTTGTTTAAGTTGCTGTCTCCTCTGCTGTTTTGTTCCCAGTCACTGGAAACATCACACGCCCCTTTTCCAGCGTATTCGTGATGTCGAATGTCACACACCAGAAAAAAAACGAATGCCTTTTCTCCTGGCAATGGGAAAGGCGTCAATCGCCTAAAACTAGCGGGTTTACCCGGATTTAAAAACCCGGGTTTAAAAAACCCGGGTAAAGCCTAAAATCTTGGTGTAAAAACAATATTACAGGACCTAAAGGATCTGCTGCTAAAGTCTTGGTGACACAGGACACCTTCAGAGGTCTTGGGGAGTCCATGCCTTAATGGGTCGGAGTTGTTTTGGCGGCAAGAGGAGGACCTACACAATATTAGGCAGGTGGTTCTAATGTTTTGACTGATTGGTCTATGTACTATATACAGTATATATGAAGCCATTTCTTACCCTGAGAGGGGCCAACCGGTCCTTGGAAAATGCCTCGGAGGTCGGAGCGAAGACGGTAAACGGGCCTCGACCATTGAGGGAGATGCCAGATATCTAAAAATAAATATATAAATTTATCCGTAAATTCCACCTATCAGATATACTTGTGGTCACTTGACACACACACACACACACACACACACACACACACACACACACACACACACACACACACACACACACACACACACACACACACACACACACACACACACACACACACACAAAGATATTTAACATGACCATCACTTACTATTATGGAAATATAGAAATCCCCTGATTCCCGGAGAGCCAGTGCCTGTGGAGAGTGAGCAGTGGTGATGACCAAAGGGCACCTGTGTCAGCCATTTAAAATATATATTTGGTATTTGAGAGTGGTCAAGGTGTACCAGCCTCACCTTTCCCACGGTGCCTTTGCAGGTGATGCCGTCGCCGATGTAGCCGAGGTTACAGGTGCAGCTCCGATCACCCGGACCGGTCATGTTACACTTGGCAAACCTGTGGCATTCCCCGTTTTTCTAATGACAGCATAAGCGGCAGGTAGCTTTAGGTATAATACTTTTTCAGACACATTTTGGACAAAGTTTCCTCAGGTCGGATAGCAAGGGAAGTGATTAGCTAATGTCACAAATCTAGCCGGTACTTTTTTCCCATAGCACTTTGGACAGATAAGTGCAAGGCTTTTCTTGGATTTCTCTCTACTGGTAAGTATAGAGTGAGTTGGGTTAATCTAGAACCGGTAGGTGTAGCAGGTAAGTATGTACTAGGCCTTGGGTTTTATAACAGAAATGTTGATGTAGAATGACAGATTTTGACAAATATAGGTACACAGATACATAACAATGAATGTTTATGATTGAAATGAAGACCTCATAAATTGAAATTTAAGTCTATTAAGGCTTAAAGTGTCATTCTGACTTTAAGGACGTATGTATGCAATGATGTTTCATGTCAGTGTGTGCGGCATCCCACCTTCCGACACAGGTTGGTCATCGTGCAGTTCTGTCCGACTGGCGAGTAGCCGTGACTGCAAACACACAATGTCTGGAGAAAGAGAGTTTGGGATGAAAATCCTGTCTAGATCACGTCACGAAGGCGCCTCCGCGGGCCTTTCTCCAATGAAGCTGGATGGGAGCGGAGATTTAACACCGCTTTATCGATATCACAAACTCACCCCGTACCCACCTCATATGAGTGTCATCGAAATAATTACACCTTGTTAATTTACGTTTTCAATGCAAACGGTTGTTGGGACTCAGCTGTTCCAAACAAACTCACACCTTTTGGACTTGAATGTTGAATTTGACTCAGTCGATCTAATACAGCGTGTTCCCGATTACATTAGCTTTAAGCTGGGATGTGAACTAGATCTCTTACTTTGAACCTTAACATGAGCCTGATACCCATAAATGATTACAAACCTCAGTGTAAGAGGGAAAAAACTGGAAGAAAATCTGCAACACTACTATATATACATATACACATACATACATACACACACACACACACACACACACACACACTGTGTACATAAGGGCTGCAAGAACAAAATTCAAAATTTGAAAATAATTGGAATATTACAAAATGAACTATTCAAATGCTGAAATTTCCATTGTATTAATCCATTGTGTATTAATTTTATAAATAAATAATTGATCATAAATGTTTTGGCTCACGTTGGCGAATCAATTCACATGTGATGAGCAATAAAGTTCAATATAAGTTCATCCAGTTTGTTGCACACTCAACGCACATTAAAGAGAAACACTCCCGCCATCGTTGCGCGTGCAAGTCCGCGCAGAGAGAGCACGCCTCGCCACCTTTGACCAGAATGGCCCGTAATTCCACGGATGCGACGTTGAAAGTGGGAAATAAACCCCACCATCAACAATGGAATGTCCTGTAGTGCAGAGGTCCCCAACCACCGGCTCGTGACATTTGCCACTGGACCATGAGAACGCGTGTGGGATTCTTTTTCAGGAGCGATCTGCGATCTTCTCCTTGGCGGAGCAGCAGCAGGAAACGGAGTAAATTAAATACATCTAGAGTTTTATTTGCTTTGTTTGGAGAAAGGATCGCTCTGACCGTGCGGAACCCCACCCCCTGCCACAGTACTAAGCTCGAGCATTGGAATTTGTTTTTATGTTCGAATATAAAAAATAACAAAGCATAACATTTTTTATGTGATTATAAAGGAATATCTGCAGCCCTAGTATAGGTAGATGCACACTTGGTGATTAAACCTTATTATGACAAACAGGATACAAAGGGACTTACTTTGTTAGGTCCAGTGTGAATACAGTCTGAATTGGCCTGGCAACCCCCATTTCCTTGCAGACAGGGGTTTATCTCTGGAAAAGAAAGAGCTCGGTACTATTCGGCTGACCCAACGTTTGATCAACGACAAAACCATAAAAGCGACTCTTTAAATATGTGACTACAAGCTGCTCGTAATAATAAAAAAAAATCACAAATTTTTAATTTCCTCCACTTCAGGAGCGTTCCTTACCCAGACACACCAAGCCGTCTCCGGCATATCCTGGGTTGCACACGCACATCCTACGTCCCGGCTGCGTTCTCTTGCACACCGCGTTCAGACTGCAGCCTCCGTTCTTCACCACACAAGGGTCTTTGGCTGCAACGTAAACAAAGATCCATTGAATGACATCAAGCTATTAAAAACCACTCTTTTTTTAACAGAAATGTGTTCTAGAGATGGCCGATTGAACCAAATTGTGAGGATGACACATTATTGTGAGCCTTAAATAACATAATTACATGAACAACAGTTAATGTATTTATTTTTGTATAAATGTACCTTTGCAATAAGTACCGTTGCCCTCAAATCCTGCCGCGCAGATACACTGCGTCCCGGACGGTTTGATTGCGCAACTTACACCAAAAAAATAAATAAAAAAAAGGTTAATAAAAAGGGCTAGTTTTCAATAACACTGAGACCAGCCTGGATGAACCACCTACTTTGCGCTGGTGTGGCACTTCTGCAACCCGCACAGCTCGTCCGCTTTGGATTCGATCTCTGCAACGGAGCAGACACAGCTCAACTCAGTCAAGCTAACTTACAGTATAAGCAAATATTGCATGCTAGTCGATTACGATAAAATATAAGATATCGATACCAATACCTTGACAGCAGGTAACCCTAAACAATACTTTTTCTGATACTTTCTATGATTAAAGTCAGGTGCCGCATCTCAGATTGATTGTTTTCCAAGGAGATTGATGCTGCGTCCAAAATGGAGTGCGAGCATTAGTGTTTGGTATCTCTCAAAACCGATGCGTGCATTAAATAGTATGTGGAGAGTACATGGCCTACAAACTTCATCCCCGCCACGTTGCATTCCGCAATATTGCAGGATGCAAGGTGCACACACTGCACATTAGGGTGGCAAGCGCATCGCAGCTAAAGTCTCAGCGCTAATATGCTAAAAGGAAGTGGCTCGGCTACATGACCGATTGTAGCATGTCTGAGAAGCCGTCGCTGTATTTACTCACATACTTAGTGATCGTAGGAACATGAAATAAATTGTTCATGGTATGTTTTATGCCATTTCAACCTGCAACAGGTGCTGTATTATAAACTGAGACAGCAGTTCAGGCAGAATCTTCACCGAAAGGACAAGGTGTTCATTTTCTCTCAAGTACTTTTCGCAGTCAAAATGTCATGCTTGCATTTTAGCTGACTGAAGGCCAACTGTCCACCGAGGCATCAAATCAAAGAGTCGATAGCCGTTCGATACCCCGATTGATTTGACGTACTCTGATCACAGAAGATGCCTCTCCAGCCGACGTCGCACTCGCACGTCCCGTCCCCCTCAGGCCCCTCGCTACATCGGCCGTTCTTACACGCACACTCTGGGAAGGAAAAGTAAGCAAAAAAAACAACGAAAACCCAACATTGATATAATATCAACAATGTCTCCGATCGTCTGGGATTCAGGTTATTGTTATATTGTTATATCGTAAAATGTTGAATTCAAGTCTGCATTGCAGTGATGTACCATTTTCTGAACTTCATAGACTATGACCGGTGATCATATCCATATCACTACATGACTTTTACTAATGTTCTTGGGTGTAAACAACATATTAAAGCAGCAGTAGTCACCAAAATCACGAATGGAGTTACTTTGATGTTTCGATCGCACGTCCGGTACCTTGGTCGCAGTACACGCTGTACTTTCCGGGTCGGCAGGTCTCGCAGGCCGTTCCATTGAAGCCCTCGTTGCAGCTGCAGACGCCCGTGCCGTCGATCCCGTCGCCGCACGCCCCGTTTCCGGAGCACGGCCGGCCCCTGGGTCCCGGACACGGCTCGCAGTGCTCCCCAAAGAAGCCGTCACAGCACCGGCGTGTCTGCGAGGCGACCCTTTATTTCAATTTTTAGTTTTCACTCTGCTCTCCACCAGTCGCTTTGACGGGTAGCTGACCTGTAGTTGCTGTGTTCCCATTCTGTCTCGTTCTGTTGGTCAACTTTGAGTTTCTGTTGTAATCACAATCCCGAATCTCGAAAAATCATACTTCTGATTGAAAATATGAAGCGGTTCAAATATGAATTAGGCTGAATTTCTCCTTGGGGATTAAAAAAAATGCTTTTTTATTTTATCTTAAATGCCCCCATGCAAGTTTATCCAGAAGACGACCCAGTCGTGCAATGTTGTCGGGTTGATGTATGGACTATTTTTCACTTCTAGCTAGCAAGTAAAAAAAATGTCAGCAGATGTTAAATGTAGGCAGGCCTCGAGATTTGTCATAAAAACACACTCGTTCTAAAGAAATAACAGCATCTTGATGGCCACTCCCAATGACTTTGGTCAAAAGAGATTTTACTCCTCACTTAACGACTGAGTTCCATTCCTAGGACCAGGTCGTTAAGTGAATTGGTCGAAGAGCGAGGACCCGTGTTATTTCACGGTAAGGGGGTGTATCATTGCCGACGCTAGTGTAGTGAATACTGACAGACTGCAGGACCATCACTGAGAACAGTGATGCGATGAGATGTATACAGTATATATGTCTATATATAGTATATATAGTGTATACAGTATATATAGTGTATACAGTGTATACAGTATACATAGTGTATACAGTATACATAGTGTATACAGTATACACAGTATATATAGTGTATATAGTATATATTGTTTATATATAGTGTATAAAGGGTGATGCGCGATGAGATGCTTGATGCTGAGACGCCTTGCACACACCACGCATGCTGCGGTATTCTACTCAGCGTACAATACAGATTGGTCAGAGAGCTGGTCGTAAGTCTGAACGGTCGTTAAACAGGTAGGTCATTAAGTGGGGAGAACCTGTATCATAATTTACGCACTGAAAGAAAACTTGCGTTTTTACTTTTGCCCACTGTGTGAATGATATCCAAATATTTAACGCGCTGGATTGGAGAAGTTCGATGTTTGTGATGGTACTTGAAAAAACAGCGAAAGCTTCTGGTAAAAGTAAGCAGCATTAAATGGACTTATATCGACGATAGGGTACACACATTGTACCCTCTGTACAGTATATTATGTTGAGGCTTAGGAACATATACAGTCAAATGTTTTAGTTCTGTTCTAGTCTTAAAGTGCCCAAGCAAAATGGGTTAAGCAGAAGCAACACATTTTCGAAGAATGAATTTCCCTTACGATGACGGCTTTGAGGCAGATGTACTTGCAGCCAATGTGGTGCATCCTCTCGCCATCAAGGTTCATGCTGACCACGCATTTGCGCTTTTTCTCACCCAACTGCAAATACAGACCAAAATAAAGAGTAAAAACGACAACTCCGATAGAAGACGTGCTTGAAAAAGTCTTGGGGCACATCGATCAGAAATCCCTTTACCTTTCGGATCGTTCCACTTGGACAAATCTTGCCACTTGGGAAAAAGCAATTCTGGCAGGGTCCCTTTCCAATGACAAAGAAAAAGGTGTTTTTGAATATTCAACTTGAGTTTGACTGATTGATCCCTCAGTAGCGGCACAGCATGAATGAAGGCCAGTGTGTATCTGTTTTGTTTTTTTTTGTTTATCTTTTGGCAAACATTGGTTTTCTTTACCAGAATTTCCAAGAATTTTCTGGTGTCACAGCGGTTCCTTGTGATCTCCAGAGCGGCAGAGAGGCCGTGGATCACCCCTTTACCAGTCATTAGGTTGGTCACGTTCAGCTGCGCCTCGTTCACAAACAGCTACAGAGGAGCAAAGGGAGGAGAAAATGGGAGGGAAGAGAAACAAGGGAAAGGAATGGACACCTCTGCAAAATGAAAACAAAAAAGACAAAATCCTGGAGGAAGAGTTCCACCCGTATCGCCCCGGTTTCCCTATTTCAAGTATAAACTTAAGAAGAGCAAGAAGCATACTTATATTCGAGCAAAATAATAATAACAATAATAATAATAACAAAATCTCTGTTTTTTCCGTGTTCAGACTTGAAGTGAAAGATTTCAATGCATCATGGATATGGACTGAAAATCCCCACCCAAAAAAAGCATATTGATACCTTTCCATCCCTGGGGAAGATACCCAGGTGGTATGAAAATCCTAGCATGGTCTCTTTGTAGCCGCCGGCCTGGAGATCCGTCTCCAGTAGCAGCTCAGAAAGCACAATGTGGTAGCGCGTTGTGTTTACATCCTGCAGGCAACCAAGTGACAGAGGCAGACTTTAAAAGCCAGGGAAGGGCCATATTGTAATAGGCTAGCTCATCTATAGTTCAAAATTACAGCAAGACTTAGATGTATGCCTATAAAAGATTCAAGATTCAAGAGGTTTATTTGTCACGTACATATACATACGTCTTTTAACCAGGCTCATGTTGTACCTCTTAGTGACTAAGCAAACCATGGTGACACACCTGGGTAGTGATCAAAGCGGCCCCTACTGATGGCAATGGACTATTTCAACATATCTTTCACGTTCAACATTTTTACTTGAATTGCCTTATCCATCATATAATGTATATGCAGGAAAAAAAGTGGAAGTGTATGGAAAAAGGAGGGAAAATCCATAAAACTTGTGTCTATAGGGGGGGTGACATGTGTTTCAAAGAAAGGAAATGATGGTTCCTTTGCATTTACTTTAAATCAAAAAGCCTTGGCCAAGCCAGCTTCAGATACACAAAAAAAGCAGACAACAGCGTAGCAACACAGTGTATATAGTGTATATAGTATACAGTGTACATAGTAGCCTAGAAATAAGTGGCGCATGCTGACCATAGTGGTGGCTGACGTCTTTTTGAGGTAATTGTTGACAGCGTCATCGGTTGGAGCAAAGATTGTGTATTCATCTGCATGTTCCACCTCATCCGTGAGGTTGTGTTCCTGAAAAAAAAAAACATAAATCAAGGAATGTCTGCTCCCAACAAACATCACCTACGCTTGCCCAAACACCTCATTGTTTCTCTCTCTGTGCCTGTATGGGTAGACTTGATTATTTCTAAATACGTGCATGGCGCCAGCTGATTCCATTCATTTGCAGTAGAAACAGGGTTGTGCTAATTGGAACCTGGAACCTGCCATGTTGCCACGGCGGCGGCGTCTGTACTTACGATCAGGTAGGTCCTGAATAGAGAGAACTCAGGCCTGAGGGCGAGTACCTCCAACAGTCCGTCACTCAGCTTCCTCTCCGGCACCAAAACCTGGACAGGAAGATGGCGGATTGGTAGGTCAGGGGTGGTCACTGGGGGGTGGGTGGTGCAAGGCACTGGCGCTGTACCTTATCAATGATGTGGATCAATCCGTTGGTCGCGGGCACGTTCGGAAGGGTGATGGCTGCGCCGCCGATGGATGTCGTCTGAGTGGATTAACAAAGCATAGGCAGAGGTTCAACTCTGTACAGAGTGTCTGTAGTGACTGGGAGATTTGGGGAAAACACTACAGCGGACCCATAAGAGTAGAAACCAGTCATGTTATGGGCCTCAAAAACCAAGTTTACGTCATCCCAAATAAGGAAAGCGGCGTGGCTTACTTCATTGGTGGTCGAAATGGAAAGCCTCGTCGTGAGAAGGGACACGACTTCAGCAGAGGAGATGTTTCGCAGGGCAGGTAATGGATAGATACCCTGGATCATATGGTTCCTGACAAGGGGATAAAGGAAAAATATGGCAGTGTTTAAGGTGTTTTAGGCGAGGTGTCACTGCAGCTTGTTTCTGCCAAATGAAGTGAAGATCGAATAATTTAAGAATCTGATGTTGACCTGGACTTCTTGATTAGCCGTCAAACAACAAATCATGTTCTTTTACGAAGTGTAAAGTGGCAGCCGAGAAAAGGAATGTTGGGGATGTGAGAAGAGACGCACGTCATCTGGATTACATTGGGGGGACACTGCTGACACATGCTGACACACTGACACATCAAGAACCTTTTTGATCACCGCTCTAATGAGTGACCACTTGGAAGAAAGGCGACAAAAGTTCTGCCAGGCGTTACCTGAGGAGGCTCATCAGGTTGCCCTTGGCGGTCCAGAAGCTCGCGTCATCGCTGGAAAGTCCGCCAATGGCCGCCGACGTGGGCAACAGGAGAGTGATGTTCTGCTCAGACAGTGACTGGGACAGACCCTGAAAGTCCTAGGACGGAACATTCCAAGGCAGAGTTTCAAACTCACAGCGGAACGCAGTTTTTTTTTTATTGTTTTTCAAATCTACGCATTTACTCACGGCCATCCATTTGAGGAACTCCGTGGCTTGGGGAAGCGCAGACATTTCCTGCAGTTCCACAGATGGACGGGCGACATCACTATAGCTGGTATATTCTTGTTACATTGACCAAAACCGCATCATTTTAGGAGCCTTACCTGTTCAACAGTGCCATAGCAAAACTCTCCATTTCCTTGATAGCCAAAATCACACACGCACCGCCACTTGCTGGGGAACAAACGGCAGTGGGCCTGTAGATTGAGGGACAGTTCAATTTAACCGCAATGTTTTTCCCTCTTCTTGGTCAAGCGTCACAATTTAGGTTTATTTCTTAATCTATGAACTGGCTAATTAAGTCTTAACGTCATCGCGGCCCGACTGAACAAGTGGCCCATTGACTACTAATTTTTGAAGCTTAATGACCATCTCACTGCACCCACCATGTAGTGACAGCTTCTTCCACTTTGGGTAACGCAACGATTGGCAGCTTCACATTCTCGGCCGTTGCCTTGGTAACCCGGCTTGCACATGCAATCGCTCTATAAGGTCCCAGAGAACAAATTTAAAATGATTATTAACATATTCTGTTGCGTTGTTAACCCAGGAGGGTTTTGGGATGTCAAAGGGAGTCCTCCTTACCTGCCCAGGACCTATATAGATGCAGGTGGCATTGGAATGGCAGCCCCCTTGGTCTGGAGCATTGCAGTTGTTGATAGGCTGGCAACCCTCCCCGTCCGGCATCCAGCCTGTTAGACACTGGCATATGTGTGTGCCCGGTCCGGTTTTAATACACTTGGCCTGCGGGGATCAGACAGACACAATCTAGTATACATGTACACTTACTACTTACTTTCACCATTTTCACAATGTGTTTGCTCATCTGTCTGTCGGTCTGTGAAAGAGATATCTCAAAAGTAGACTGGGTTGGATTTTGATTATATTGTGTCCAACGGTGATTCTCAAAATGGTGTCTGTGGCACTGAGCAAGGGGGTTGTGAAAAGTGTTTGGGGAACAACTTGTCCTTTGAAGGGTGACATCTTTTCATTTTTAGAAATATAATATTTTTATCCACTATATACGTATATAATTTTGCGCCTTTCTTTACACTACTTGATGTTCATTTAATACATTGTTTTTATATTTTGAAATGGTGCAATAGAAATAATTCTAATACATTTCCCTTGAATGTTTTTCCACATGTAGTAGTGTGAGAAATAGGCCTAATATCTAGGGATGCACCAAGCGTGAAATTCGGCGGATAGCCGATGCCAATGTTTTCTTAGTTCCCCTGAATGCAGCATCACCTCTGTTTAAGGGACGGATAAAAAAATAAAAAATAAAAAAATGCTAAAATGGGTCGCCAAATATACTTTGGCGGCTGTTAATAAACCCTGGGCGACCCACCCAACTAAAGTTGATGGCTATGTTCAAACTGCAAGCCACATGCTCAATCTGGATTTATTGCTCATATCCTATTTCTTTGTTTGACTGTTCACATTATTTAAAAAATGTAGCCAATATCAGATTCCAGTGTGAACCGGTCACGTTTTGAACTGAACCAGACATGGGCACAGTGTTTTTTTGGTTTTGTTTCAAAAAGGACATTTAGTCAAATAAAAACACAATGTGTGCAAATTGCGCCCAATTGGTCCCTAAGGCCCAAAAGACACACACACACACACACACACACACACACACACACACACACACACACACACACACACACACACACACACACACACACACACACACACACACACACACACACACACTCACACACACACACACACACACAGTATTCAAGATCAAGGGTGGGTGCTCCCTCGCCACCGCGCTGTATACGCTGCTTAATGGTGGCGGGCGGCCACGGTGCAACTCGCTCTGCTCGCTGGTCCCGAAGTCGAGGGCGGAATTCCGAGTTTATTCTCGTCTGTAATAATTAAAATGGTTGGGAACCCTTGCTCTAGATTGACGTAAAAAACGCATGAATTCCGGTTTTGACTGTACAGACTGATGTCACATTGCAAAAAATCTTACCTTTATTCAATTTAGGACAACCTACAAAAGTGGCCCAAATCCAAATTGAAAAGATGAGATTCCATGTGATTTGTACTGTTCAGACCATTATGAAAAAAAAAACCAGATCTGAGTCACATAAAAAAATCAGATTTAGGGCACTTTGGTCTGCGGTGTGAACGTATGCGTGAAACACTGGTTAAACATCGGCCACTGCCATCGGTGAAAGTCATCGTATTTGCCGATATGCCGATGGCAGTCAACAAGGAGAATGTTGGCCGATACCTATGTATGGCCGATAAGTCGGTGCATCCCTACTAATATCAAATTATTTTTTTGGACCTCGTGAGGGGGTCCTCAGCTTATGTTCTCTCACGTAAGGGGTCTTTGGATGAAAAACGTTTGAGTACCCCTGGTGTAGTAGGCTTCCTCATCTCTCAAGGAGGAAATTATTCGATTTTCACTGAGTTTCCTTTTTCGGAGCGATTACAACAAATGCATCTCTCTAGAGGCTGCAATACAGTCAACTTCTCAACAGGCCTGTTTGCAAAGTATCTGGGAGGATTTGAAGTGTGCGTAATGCTTTTTGATATGCGACATGTTGAACTCACTAAATGTAATCTTTTTTGATTCAAGATAAAATACATGTATATGGGGACTGTGGTGACTTAGTGGAAATCTGAAATATACTGAAAGCTTTGTAGATGCTTTCCTACTTGATGAGGCATGTTACTCCCATGTCGGCGGTAATTACTTCAACATCAAATATTACATTTAAACCCCGCAGGTTTGGAAACTTTTCACTTACGCTTCCACTACAGCCGCCGCGATGTGGAGGGGCGCACGGGTCTCCTTCCACGCAGGTGATACCATCCCCCTGGTAACCAAGTTTACATACACACCTAAAACAAAAACAAAAATTTGTTCATTCCATGCATCCATCTTTTCAAGGAATGCAGGTCACTGTGAAGCAACAACGCGGTTCTACACACTGCAAGGTCCCCTGGTTGAAGTCGCAGTTGGCGTGGGCATGGCAGTAGTGGATCTGGGAGCCGCAGGCCTGGGTCTGGCGGTCGCAGGAGTGTCCGGTGTAGCCCTGCAGGCAGGAGTCCTGCTTGCAGCGCCCGTCCGCCTCCGGGCGGTTATCGCACATGCCGTGGATGCAATCGCAGGCTGGGAATCCGGGAGGAAAACATGTGTTGTAAAGAAGCTTTTCACTTTGCAATTTTAATATTTCATAATTTTGACATCCATTCGTAGAAACTCTATAAACAAACAAGTCTTCATAAGTAAAACTTGTTTATAATTGTTAAAAGTACCGTGTGTTTTGGAAGATTTATCTAGTCGAAGTTTAAACAATGGTGTATTCAATTCATTGCATTTATCAGTGTGATTTTCATATAGATTACATTATACCATACATTATAGAAAAGTAACTGGGTCCTGAGTAACTGAGTCCTTACTTGAGTAGTATTTTAGTAAACTAATCTTATACTCTTACTCAGTACATTTTCGTCATTGCCACTTGTACTCTTATCTCTGCAGTACCAGTCCTCTTGACCAGTAGGACTTAGTTACACTTGACAATACTCTCTCCACCTCTGCATGTTGACATCATTAGTTTCACAAGTCAATAAAAAAATGTTTTTTACTTTTGTCGCAGTTGGGTCCATATTTGTTGGGGCTGGCACAGTACTGACACCGGGAGCCTCTGAAGTTGGTCTCGCAGACACAAGTTCCGTTACCGTCGATTCCCTCGAAACACTGATTGATGCAGGACACAGAGACGGCGGCATTTTAGATAGATAAATAACTCGGGGCTACGCTTTATGTGCACGAGTCTGACCTTGCCGTGGCCAGAGCAGGGGTTCTGGAATCCTCCAGGACACGGAGTGCATTCCGGACCGTAGAAGCCCTGACAGCACGCTGGTGTCTGCGGGTGGAGGGAGGGAGGGAGAGAGAGACAGAGAGAGAGAGAGAGGGAGAGAGACAAAGAGAGAGAGAGAGAGAGACAGAGAGGCTGCGTTCCAAAGACGATTCACTTCAAGAGCGACGTATGATCCCGTGTTATCCCGTGTCGGGCTGAGCTGTAACTTATTGATATACAGTTTGGGAGTTTCACAACTATATATTTCACCGGTACTTTTTGCATACTATGCTTTTGGACACCCTGAAAACGTTCACTTAATAATTTGGCATACTAAATAGTATCCTAGTAGGCTGTTTCGGTCGCACTGCCACGTGTGACACCCAGATAATGTGATATGTAAGTAAGGATTAATTGTGCAGCCGACCGTTCATTATGGTAAAAAAAAAAAACCCTGGACAGGGTAAAGCCAGGGCCACATTAACGGATTTTCAAGGCAGATTTTGGGTTGGGCTGAGTCGTGGTAGTCCGGGATCGATGTCGCGCCGTAGTTATAGCCGTCATCGCCGTGTGTGTGTGTGAGCGAAAGACTCAATACGATCCCAATCGGCCAGGTCACCATTCAATCAAACATGTTTGATTTTATCGGGGCTAGTCTTTAGTCTGGAAGCGCGACTTGTGGAATTGTGATAACTCATGAGGGTCTAATTAAGGTATAATGTCAGGGATGCAAGTTCGCTGCACAAAAGACCACAGTGGCGAGCTGTATGTTTGTTTTGGTGTCAAAATATCATGAGAAAGAAGAAGAAATACATTCTTCTGAGGGCAGGAGTACCACAAAACAGTGTCCGTCTGTTCTCCATCTTTAAATTTGTGCTTATTGTAGACAGCAGTTGTTATGTGCGAGCAGAAGTGACTAAAAAAATCTGCAATTCTCAGTTGTTGAATGTGCGCTGCTCAATCTTTCCATTGTCGTTCACGATTGAAAAACAATCATGTGATGTGGCCCTAGCTTGAGCAGGACCCAAGAGCAAAGCGGATCACTCTGAGGCTATACTTATTTCCCAGCTAATTACATGGCTACTTACTAAATAAAAGAATACATTGAGACCGAATATTGATTTGAATTCATTTTTGGTATAAATGATGAGTAACTAGTATGCCTTGTTTAAAACAAGTATGCCAAGTGCGGTTGCACAGTCAGCAACTGTTTCTTAGCTTTTGCTAAGAAGCTAACACTGATACACAAGATATTGCTGTGAGCTAGTATTAGTGTTAGCATGTAGGCGGCGTGAAACAAGGGATGTGAAATCAGACAGGGAGAAGTTCCCCCTACCAACAGTCATTATTAACAGCAGTCATTATTCAGAAATAACCGACAACTGATTGCTTGCAGTAACTAATCAGAACTGAGTAATCCACCGAGCCATGAAATAATTGAATTGAATGTTAGCAGCATGTCCATGTAATTGTACATGCCTTGCCACAGAAGTTGTAAGTTGTGCGACGGTGGAGTTTGGATTGTCAACAATGGAGTAATTAAACAATGCATGCTGACCACAAATAAGAGCCCTGCTCGCCAAACAAATGAGGTTCTGATACCTGGCAAATTTTTGACGATACATATTTAACCAATGATTTAACTCATATAAAAATATCCGTTCCTTACAATAAGAAATACACGCAGGAGCCTCAGCAAGCTCACAACAAGGCAGCAATGTGCATCTCAGCTAGGGATGTAACGGTACGAAGGTTCACAGTATGGTATCTCCTAAAATACTGCAGTACCCCTTTGTTTTATGTATATTCAATTGATAAATAGTTGATATTATAAAATAAAAACACATGGTGAAGCCTCTGACGGAGCGCAGCACGGGAAGGGGCTCTCAAATTCACAGGAGAGGCAAAATAAGCGACATATACATCAAAATCTGACTTATTTGCAAAGTTGAAGATGCAAACTTTAATTCACCTCAGCTTATGTTGCTGCCGCACGGTAGTAGACGGCCAAATGTCGTAATAATCCATCCAATGAGTAATTTCCCAAAGCCCCATTCAACCATGTTTGTTTTCACTCGCTCCCATGCGGGCACAAGTAACTTTAAGCACAGTGTCATAAAATATTGGCATAAAGCAGTTCTGCCGCTGTAAACAAGGATGGCGGAACGCGTCTACGAAGGTGAGGGTGAATTAAAGTTTACATCTTTAATCTTGCAACATAAATTTATATCGTGGCATGGGATTACAGGGAAAGGCTTGCGGTTCGGAACCGTGGTTGCTTGATACCGCGGTAAACCTTAAAATCGTATAGCGTTACATCCCTACTCTCCGCCATGAAAAAAGGAATGACACTGATATGTTGACGATATGACCCCAAAACGCCCAGATCTAGGAATCTAGTAAGTTGGCGTCAGATTCAACAATACTACACAGTTCGACGCTAGGAGGTAGTTGCATGTGTACGCTCACTGTTGCGGTGGTATTGCAGAGGAGGGAGCAGCCCATGGTGGGGATCATCATGGGAGGCTGTTTGATCAGGAGGGTGAATACGCAGCTGGACCTGGAGATGCCCTGCAGCGCGGGGAGAGGTCACAACATTCAGGTGACGGAGGAAGGGGACTGCGGGAGTGTCAGACTTTCTATACAGACGCATTATAACCATAGAGATTACTCCAAACTCATTTGACCAATTCAACATATTGTTTTTTGTGAAAAAAAAGTAAGTTTCTTGTAAAATATTTCTGGCGTTTATTGTAGATTTTTTGGTATTGTTTATTACTGGGTTCATTGCATATTTCAATTTTTTCTATTTTTCATTCTATTAGTTTACAATTATTGCCTATTGTTCTGACGTATGGTACAGTAAGTGTAGATTATTTAGTTGATGGAGCGGTGGGCGGGGGTGCCTTACAACATTATCTCCAGAGTTGCACTTGGCGAGCATGATTTTCGAGCAGCTCACACAATTCCCCTTGGACAAAAGAGAGAGAGGGGGAGAGTAGAGAGAAAGAGAGAGTGAGCGAGCAAAGTTCAAATATGCTGAGATGCCTCTTGTATATATTTACAATGATACATAACCTCAGCCCATACATTGGTTAGTCACAAATAAAGCACTTGAAACACTGATATGATGTGGTGGGAAGTAACTGGGTCATTTTCAAAGTAATTACAAATTAAAAACACTTTAAGCTTACCAACCTAGGTCAATGCATTAAGGATTGAATTGGTCTTCACACTGAAATATAAGTGAGGATGTTGACAAAGCAATTGAACGTTTGATACCAGAGTATCTTTAATATGAAGTAATTTCATAGTTTTACTCCAGTAGAAGGTTGTCTACGTCCTCCAGACTTTTTAGTTTACCAGAGTACAATTGGCTAACATAGCCTATTTCTACTTCTACACTAAAAGGCCCATAAAGCATTTCATTTGTTCTAATAAAATGAATCAAGACTCCCTGTAATGTGAAGCTTCGCTAAATACTGCCGACCCACTGATAATCATCTTTCCAAATCTTTAACTGCAACGTGCCACTCGCTCACCTTGACGATCTCAGTCTTCATGATGTCACACCTGTGGGGGAGCACAGGCTCAATGGAGGTTGGGGTCAGAACTCCGTCCAACGAGTAGAGGCATCCATTCTTCGCCTCCACATCCGCCTCAAGCACGGCAATTCCGTTGACTAAAATCTGGCCCTGTAGTTTGTGTTGTGGATCAACATGAACGGTATGTGTGAAAAAAAGACAAACAACATGAAAATATGACAAGATATTAATGTGGCTTGGTTAAGGTGTAGGAGACATTTAAGACCTTTGTGCTTACATTTTCCGTGACATTAAATGACAAAAACTGATTGGCCATCGTCACAGCTGTGCTGCTGGACACAGCGTTGTAGACTTTCAGCTTCAAGGATGGCACAAAAAGGAAAGATCACAAGACAGTATTAATCCGAAATGCATTCATTGGTTAATAGCTGAAGATCAAACACTGAGTTCTAAATGGTGTGAAGGTTCCTACTCACTGCGGAAGAGGCCAAGATATGGTTCCTTAGAAACTCCACCAGTTTGTAGCGACCCTGAAGTGCAACAACAGATGTGAGACAATGCATTGTCAGTGGTGGGTACTTACAGCCTATGTCCGAAATTGCATACTTACAAACAATTTAGTAAACCAAATTAGTGTTTATACGTACGTCTGAAACCATAGTATGGTGAAATAGTATGCAAAAGGTACCATGGTGCCATACCACAGCTAGTGAAATATTACAGCATGCAAACACTGCACATGAGTATCCCACAATGCATTGTTGGGGCAAGAACTTTGTAAAGGTTTATATGCAGTGTCATAATGACAACATCAGTTGCAGCTTTGCTGCTGAATTCCTGTCAGTGTTGGACTGTTTTAACATCATGCAGCATGTCCAAGGGCCCACCCACGTTAAAGGTCACATTTTGGACTTAATCTGCTCTACTGGTACTCCCCCCTCCAATCTTCAGTGCCTGGACCTGGCAGTATTGGACCATCATGCCGTCCTCTTCACCGTCCCTGTCCCCATGCCCATGCAGAGCCCTGGTCGCACCATCACCTTCAGGAATATAAGGTCAGTGCACCAGCTCTATCTGACCTGCTTGTGACCCTCATGGCCTGGCTCCCCTGACACCTTGCCGGATGGTCTGGTCGCCCACTTTAACACTGCTCTATCCAGTAGCCTGGACTCTCTGGTCCCCCTTAAATCCCGGACTGTATGCTATACCCACCCGGCCCCCTGGTTCACCAACGACCTGAGCACCATGAAGGCCACCAGTCGTCGGTTGGAGCGGCTCTACAAGCGAACTGGCCTCACCGTCCACCGTCTGGCCTTTGAAAACCATGTACTGTCCTACAAGGAGGAACTCTCCAAGACCGAGATCAATTACTACTCCACCGTTATTGGCTCACAGCAAAATCGCCCAAAAACATTATTCACCACCATTAACCGTCTGCTCCGCCCCCTTGCTGCCTCCCACACTGCCAACGCCCCTGACCTCTGCACCAAGTTCCTGGACTTTTTCCAGATTAAAAAATCCCACAATATGATAACTGGGCTGTCAGACCATAATATGGTGCTCATATCGAGAAAATTAACCAGCAGGCGGTTTACTTCTCATGCTGGCTTTAAGGAATTCTTTGGTATCCCAGAAAACAAGCAAGAGGACTTCAAAGCATCCATAAAAACAAATTAACTGGGACTATCTTTTCCTTGAAAATGATTTTGAAATGACTAGTCAAAACTTTACAGAAAAATTACAATACTACAATCAATGAATTGTAATTATAGTAAGATGAAAATTAAAACAAGAAACAGACTCTCCTCTGGGAGAACGATAATGTCCAAAGATTTAGGGAGGAGCGGGACGATGCATTAGAAATTGCTACAAAATCAAAGATGCCCATGATATGGCATGGATTTGCAATGCTAAGAAACAAGGTAATAAACGCACTGAGAAAAGCAAATGGCTGATTTCTTAATCACAATCACTGAAAATTCTCATGGTAACTCAAAAGTTATATGAAGTCAGATTAAAAAATGAACCGGTCAAAACAATATCATAACAATGCCAATTTAATTCAAGGTTAGAGTCAAGGTAAGAGTCCAGATGACGTGGGACAGGCTCTCAATCAATATTTTGTTCAGCCAGTGGCTATCATTGCCCAAAGTTTCACAGTTCAACAAAGAAATGTATGTACTATCAATACTAGGGAGCCAGCAGATACTGGTCTAAGAGACTGGTCTTAGCACTAAGACCAGTAAGCTGCTTGGCGTCGCCCCTTGTGGTCGCCTGTGCAACCTCACCGTGGATGCTCATCTATATATTTTTTTTAGTGGACCCTGCATGAAGTTATTTTAGTTAGTTAGTTAGTTAATCAGTACTTATTGTGCATAATCTCCGGGTGCGTTGCAATGTCATTTCACTACATATATGTATGCTCATATGTATATGTATGTGACAAATTAACATCTTGAATCTTGAAGTATCTGAGAAAGAGGTTGCAAAAGTAGTCGCATCTCTCAAGTCTTCAAGGGCTAAGGATGTCTATGGTATGGACATACTCATGCTAGAAGAAATCATTCCTCAGTAGTTAACCCACAAACAATTAATAATACTTTATTGGGTCAAGGGAGGTTTCCTAACTCATGGAAGCCTGCTGTTGTGGCCCCTTTACTCAAAGGCAGTGACCCCTTCTGACCTCCAACTGCAGGTCCATCAGGTCCATAGTATCAAAGATTTTTGGAAAACTGGTTGCCAAACAAATCATTCAGCAACTCAACAATGGCTCCCACTGCACCCAATGCAATTTGGATTCAGGGCTACTCACTCGACAGAAACAGCTATATGCTACTTCATAGTAGGGGCCGTGTGCCTTGCATTACAGAAAGCATTTAACACTGTTAATCATAACATCCTACCGCATAAACTATTGAACAATTTTTTTTTTTTTACTGAGTTTTACAACCTTACCAAATCCTACCTCTCATTCCGCTCCGTCAAAATCGATAATTATAAATCCAATACCCTATGTCTATCAATTGGTGTCCCACAGGGCTCGATACTGGGCCCAATCCTATTCAGCATGTACATTAATGAACTGCATTCTGCGTGTGAACAACATGATATCTTAATGTTGATGATTCAGTTATTTTTACTCACGGTTAAACTGCAGAAGAGGATACAATCAAACTAACAGATGTTATGTCGAAGGTAACCGATGTTTGCTTAACCAATGTTTACAATTGAATGCACAAACGCACAAACTTGTCAAAAACAGTTTGTGTGTTTTTCTCTAAAGGCCACAGCGCAAATGTAGAATAAGATATTCTCATTCCAGGGCAGAGTCTACAAGTTGTCTCAGAATAGAAATATTTAGGAGTACACATTAGCCCCTTTCCACATGGAATCCGTAACATTGCTGGATAAAAAAATATCCAGCCCTGCTAACGCCACCCGGGTAGCATTTGGCACCTGTACAGGGACTCTCCGGCACTGGGAAGAGACACAGGCGATGGGGCTGAAAAATACCAGTTGTATTGTAGAGAGTGGGCAAGATGGGAAAAAAACCCGGAGCAGATGGAAAACATGTCATGATAAGGGCTCCTCCTATGTGTGTGGGGATGGGGGTTTTACCTGTTGCTCATTGATTACTCCAACAAGCAAAAGGCATGCAGCCACCCTGGTCCCGGGCACAATTACCCACACCCAAGACAAACGCGGCAGCTAAAACCACACCACTCCCACACCACAATTGCCAATACATTTACAGCTTTCAGTGCAAGTGGGAAAAGGGCTTTCGATTCAAACCGCGGCTTCAAAACCCAAATAAAAAGGGTCTGTGAGAAAGAAAAGTTCAGTTAGAAAATTTTCAGGTTTGCCATAAAACTTCCTAAGTTCCTAAGGCGGCTAATATACTTCCACTCAACGGTTCTCTCACACATCACCTATTGTTTAATAAGTTGGTTTAATACACACCCTACAGCCTTAAAACCACTGGAATCATTTTAAACAAGCACTTGAAACTTCAGCCAAGAAGCCTTTCAGTTTTCATCATTACCATATTCTAAAGGAGTATAATCTGCTTGGCTGGAAAAAATCGTATCAAATACATACATTTCTGCGTAGTTTATAATATTACGCATGGTTTAGCTCCTCCTCCCTCTGTCTGGCATCATCAACCTCAAACAGAGGTATGAGAGGTGCAGCTAGGGGTACTACAAATTCCCACTCAGAAAAACTGCATAACCAGGCCGTCTTTTCCTTCAGAGCAGCACATCAATGGAATTCAGGACCACAATCGATTAGAGAGTCCCCATCCTATTATTCATTAAAGTGTAATGTCAAGAAATGGCTTACTGAGAACCAGCAATGTCAACACTAATGCTATTTTTACCCATGTTTTTACATGACTGTACTCATGTTGTTTAACTGTACTGTATTGTATATGGTTTTTGTCACAATGCAGTATGTTTTTAACTATTATACATTTTTTATTTTGTATTATTCTAGGATGCCTAACATCAGGCAAAGGGATTGCCGATGTAAACTAGCCTCCTGACTAACTCACGCAGCCTTTGCGTTTGTTTGAATGTTGATGAATGTACATTGTCCCTTTCCAAAATAAATAGTAGCTAGAATGTAATATGTAGCATGTAGTTTGTTGTGTGCAGTACAGTAGGTACTGTAGCATGTAATATGTAGCAAGTAGTATCTACCATGTAGCATATAGAAACCTATATAGTGTGTAGCATGTAATATGCAGCATGTAGTATGTTGCCTGTAATATGCAGCATGTAACATGTAGCATGGAGTAGCCTATATAGTGTGTGGCATGTAGTATCTTGCAAAAGATATGTTGTATGTGGTATGGATCATGTAGTACGTACTATATATAAAATGGTATAAAAATGGCATTTTGAACACAGAGCGTGAGCGTGTGGTTGTATGTGGATTTCTGTCAGACTTCATTTGCGTGGATGTACTGTATGTGTGAGCGTTTTTCTTCTATTTGGGCACCTCACCTCAGTAGTGCTAAGGTACTGCAGATGTCCGTCCTTCATGGCATCAAATGCGTCGTTGGTTGGAGCAAAGACGGTGTACGGTCCAGGAAGATCCATCAAGGTAGTCATATCCGTTTTCTGTCCGTGCAATAATGTGTTTACATTATAAATGTGTTTTGGACTTGGAAGCGGTTGCAATACTTGCATTGTGTTACCATGCATGTATAAAAAATGCAGATCGTACACACTTGTATGCAGTGTTGTACAAATAATCATTCATAGTCAACATATTCTTATAGTTTCACAAAAGTAGTCCCAAACTCATTATTGTTCTGAAAGTAAGGAAAACACTGTATGTCTTGAAATGTGTTTGCTGTTTTCTTTTAAAAAGTTACTAATTTCCCTCAAAAATGTTGTTAACTGTCAAGATGTTCTGACATGTATTGCATTTCCTGTAAGGCACATAGGCACAACAGTGATAAGAGCACATACCTCTAATAAAGACTTGAACCGGGAAAACTTGCCGTAGTCAGAAAGAATCTTCATCAGATTCTCCTGTTGATTAAAAAGGTCCACAAAGATCAATTTTAGTTACGGATTACAAATAAATATATACGTGCAAAATTGAAGATTTTTTTTTTCTTTTGACTGGTTAGGAATGCAATGCAATTAAATGAGAAAAGAGAAGGAATGGGAGTAGTCTTTATGTTCATGTTTTCAATATAAGTAAGACATCATGTCACATCTTAAATCCTATTTAAAACTACTTTTCACAAAAGCCGCAGTGCATCCAAAGCATAAAATTGGCTATAGTAGGTTGCCACTCCCTGTTTCTTGTCTCTTACAGTGAAAAGTACTCTGTGTAACATAAAAGACATTGCTAATATTGTGAGCTTTCAATTTTCTAAAGTAATTTTAAAATGTTTTAAATGTTTGCCCCATTGAATTGCATTTAAGCTCAGTGAAAAGCTGCATCAGAGTGGTAAGTTTCTCAATAGTAAAGCCTTCTTCGAGGTTGTGTTATGAACAGTTATACATCATGGGAACCATAATTTTAGCAATGCCTCGGTTAAAAAAACGGCTAAGAATTCCGCCATACATTAACATTACATTAATCTAACTAGATAGTTTATCGCCAAAGTTATATGCTTTCAAAGGGCCAGTCTGCATTGCCAAATGTGACCTGGGGGCCACCAGCTGAACACCACTGATATTTAACTAATAAGCATCAAATCTAAGTTTATGTTTAATATCTCTAAAAGTGTGTGATTGTCGCACCTCTTTATCACTGTCCACAGTGGGTGGGACGCTGTCTATCAACTTATTGATGATATGAATGACCCCGTTAGACGCGATGACATCGGACTCGACGATCCCCGCCTTCTTCCTGCTCCCGTGGAGGCGGATTTTTGTCTCGCTGTCCTGTAATGAAAGATGGTTAAAAGATGTGGCGTAGTGACAGTATCTGTGTCTATGTGTGCCTTGATAAGACGTCACAAATCTTTTTCTCTCACCCCAATGTCTGTCTCGCCGGCTTTCCCGGTCAGGGTGTAGTAGACACCTGCTTTCTTCAGGGTGTCCAGTGACATCTCCCCAGAAACTATATGCATTTTACATAAGTATTTGGCCTTGGAAGCATCAGCCATTAAAGTCTTCATCTGAGGGGAGGAAACAAATAAAACATAATTATCGCTGGCAAATGAAAACCCTGGAAAACCAACTGTGGTGAGGAGGTGGTGCTGTTTAAGCAGCCGCACCTGTCTTGGGTCTAGGAAATTAGGCCGGGGATCAGAGGTGGCTGTACGCCTGCTGTTCCTCAGAGCAATCAACGCGCTTGGGTGGCGTGTGGCAGGCGGAACTCCCACACCAACTTTAGCAGTAATTCCATGAACCGTCGTAGTAGTGTAACAGAACGTGGGTCGCCCCGCAGGGTTCGGCTAGCATGTAAATCGTGGATCAATTGCAAAATTTGACCATCAAAGTGAAATACAGTTTTACTGCCGCTGTTAAAATAATAATTCCCTAAATCTCGAAAGAAAGATGTGCGCTGCGTTTTACTCTGAAGCACAATGATTGGTTTACGGCCCGTCATGCTTTGTTGCTGCTACTTTACGACATGTGGTGAACGAGCTGCTGTATGTGGCCTCTATGTGTCTGCTCGTCCGCCATGTTGGAGCGGTCAAGATCCGCTAGTAAACAAATATAATGTGTATTGAGAGACGCAGACTTCTCTACAAATGGACTGTAACTTGCTTAATTCTGAACCGAACCGTTATAAACGTGAGAAATTGAACATGATACTGGTTTTGGTATTGGAATTCAATTCAGTTACTGGGGCGGACACCATCATATATTTTCATTCACTAACATGTTTAAAAGAAGAAGGTATCGTGTGTGGCTCACATAGCACTTTAATTTAACTATTGAGTATTGAATATTTCATATATTTTAAGATTTTGTTTAAACATTGGACATCTTGAATGTTGTTTTCATTTAAGGCCATGGGCAAAAGATCCTTGCTTTAAGTGTTTTACAGAATAAATGGAAAGCAAAGTTATATTTGTCTCCCACTTTTTTTTTTCCTGATCCGTGAGTTTGGTGATCTGTTGCACCCCTAGTCCCCGGAGTTGATGAAAAGAGTTTGAACCAGAACAGAATTTGCTTTAGAGATTGGAACCAATCCAAAATGCACACCCTTACCAGCCAGTAATTTCTTTTTACTGCATTTTCTCACTCTACCTGCCAAAAAGATAATTTAGGACCCTAATCAGAACTAAAACCTTTTCTCTTCTTCCTGAATACTGTTAATCTCTATTAATATCTGAATCCACCGGCATTGGAATGTGAGTTTTGGTGGTGTGTCATCTCACCGAGGTGCCCCTAAAGCCTTTGCTGATGGGGATGAAGACGGTGAAAGGGCCCAAGTTTTGCAAAGGCCACGACAGCGAGCCTGATGATGGGGGCAAAAAGAGCATGGGTGAGGTAAAGTACCGGATCGCCTCGTCCACGTGCGGTCAATGCTGAATGTTGGATTTCATTTAAGGGGCTTGTCATAGCGTACCAAACAGCGTGATAGCATTGTTGAGCTGGCTGGCCCACCGTCCGCTGGGATCTGTGTTGAGCTCATTCAAACGCTGGATGATGTTGCCATAGCACACCTTGCCGTTGCCAAGGAAGCCTGTGTGGCAGGTGCACCTGCGGTGGGAGAGGGAGGGATTAGCGCTACAAAACACAAATAAAGCATCACACACAAAGTGATATTGCAGATTAGTAACAAAAACTGACTCTACTCTTCCTGGTTGCACAGTGGTACAGTTGGCGTTCTTGTGGCAGGAGTCGGGTTTGCAGATGTCCTGCAAGATGCAGCTCACCCCGTTTTGCAGGCGGTGGAACCCAGGAAGGCACTCGCAGTGAGACTGTGGGGTAAACAAGACACGGTCAGCGCCCGATTCAAAGTCCTTTGGAGGAGAAACACGGAAATGGTGACTATTAAAATAAGCGATGACCAGAAACATTGGAGTTAGCACGGGGCCATGACCCTGGGCCCCAAGTGACAGCACTGTGTTATTGCAACTGCGCAAAACGTTTAACCAACCACAGAGTAACCTATACCCATAAGCTGGTGGTCAGTTAAAATCAAAACATAAAAAAGTCAACCCACATAAAAAAAAGTAAACTTACATGTGTGATCTGATATAATACATATAATAATACATATAACAATATATACAGGTACTCCTCACTTAACGGCCCAGGTCCATTCCTAGGACCTGGTCGTGAAGCAATTTGGTCGATAAGCGAGGACCTGTGTTATTTCACGGTAAAGGGGCGTGGCCATTGCCAACGCTAGTGTAGTGAATACTGACAGACTGCAGGAACGACACTGAGAATGGTGATGGGATGAGATGTATAAAGTGTATATAGTATATATAGTGTATATAGTGTATATAGTATATATAGTGTATATATTATCGTGGATACAGGATATAAAGGGTGATGCGCAATGAGATACTTGACGCTGAGACGCTGGGCACGCAGTGCGCACGCCGCGGTATTGTACACAGTGTACAATACAGACTGGTCAGAGAGCTGGTTGTAAGTCAGAACGGTCGTTAAACAGGTAGGTTCGTTAAGTGAGGAGTACCTGTACTTATATTTATATATGTATATATATAATAGCTAAGTATATTTTACTTTTACCATACATACTACTATATACTACTTTATATAGTATAGTTTTTAAACTTTTCACAATATTCTCTCATTGTGTTGAATTTAAACCACTTATGTTGTACTTAAAATGTGCTTAAATATATAAAAAATACTAATTTACACAATACTTCATTATTCATGTATTACTTTTAATGACCAAAATAAAAGACTTACACTAAAGCACATCTTAAAGCAGCATTTTGTAACTTTTGGTCTTTAGGATTTGGCGCCCATACAGTTTCTGCAATTGCACTTCTACTCCACTGTCGTAAAGCTCAGCCCCGTAAATTATTTTACCGGACAAATTTGAACCTTTTCATGTTTCAAAAACAGACTATGTATGTATGATGCATTATTACCCTTTATTTTGACCAGCAAGTTTATCTTTTTTTTTTTTTTTTTTTTTTTTTTTACCAGGCGAAAAAACGCTATTTCCCAGAGCCAAAGATCAAGCGACATAGTGCTATAAAGCGTAACGCACTTTTCCTGCGGTTTCGAACCCCAACACAGAAGAGTTACACAGGCATTCATGGGGGTGGGTAGGAATGAAGGAGGTGCCACACTCCATATTACAAGTCAGCGTACAATCAAAATAATTTTGAAGCTGTTATTTTAAGGTTAAAAAGTTACACAACATTGCTTTAGGTTAGGTTAATATTTCAATAGATATTTTATGAGTTTATTTTACAAGATACGTATACTTTCAGTAGGAAAAAAATATGATTTTTATTTAGCATCATAATTTACTGGGAAAACACAAAACCACAAACGCACATTTGAGCATGCTACTTACCCTCCCGGGGCCATCGTAGACACACCTGGCGGTCCCAGCCGAGCAGCCGCCTTGGTTGGTCTGACACGGGTTGACGACCATGCACACGCGTCCATCGCCACTGTAGCCCTCTGCACAGGCGCAGATGTGCTTGTTGGGGCCGGTGTGGGCACATGTGGCGTGGGCGTGGCAGACCTGCCTTACGCACGGGTTAATAGCTGAGGGAAAGATGGTCAATGCTCATAAGTGGCCAGGGCTTTTAATTTATTTATTAGAAAGGCACAGAAAAGGGGAAACTAAGAAGAATCAGGACATTAAGCCACAGACCCCCTTCACGCCTGGCATCAATATGCATCTCAGCTGTTCAGAGCCACTGGGTAGGGCTCAACCACATCAATAAAATACGCGGCGTAAATACATCCCAGACTCATTGAGGACGGATCGTGATCCGATTACACTTCCGTGTTTCCAATTCACATTTTACAGGTGTTCCTACATCCACACGCAATATGAAAACAGCTGCATCAAACAGCCTTCTCCTGTGCTGTTTTAGTGCGAAAAAAACACATGTAACCGCCATCTTTGAGGCACCCCGATTCTTTGAAAATGTAAACATTGGGAGAGGAGTTGACCAACCATTCGGATCTCAAGGGAGACCGAATGTAGCGTAGCAGATGTGAATGTGTGATCTGGGTAAATCCCATCCGGATACAATCGTGATACAAGACGGGGGATAGCACCGGAGGCCCAGATGAAACTCACATATGCATTGGGTTCCTGAGCTCTGGTAGCCAGGCATGCACTTGCAGACCAGCTTTCCCGTCATGGCCTCCTCCATGCAGCGAGAGTTCTCCTGGCAGCGGAGGGCGGAACACTCGGGCACCTCTGGCGGGGAGGCAGGGTGGGGGTGTTAAGAGAAAAGAAGAGCAAGGAATAGCGACAACGAACTGCTACATACGAGGGTATTATAACCTTGGTCACAGTCCTGACCCTTGTACCCGGAGAAGCAGGTGCACTTGCCGTCACCTTGCAAACCGATGGTGCACAAGCCATGCACACACGTACAGACTGCCACAGAAGGGAAAAAAGAAGAAACAAATGAGCACTAAAGAAATGTATAAATAAAACTTTTCTTACAGTATATATGTTGCAATTAATTACCTGAGCTACATGTTGAGCCATATCTGTTTGGTGCGCAATCCTCACATGCGGTCCCCACAAAGCCATCCTGAATCCATACAACAACATCAACACACACACACACACACACACACACACACACACACACACACACACACACACACACACACACACACACACACACACACACACACACACACACACAATTATGTGCAGGTTGTTAAAAACTATATATCCTACATGAATATTCTACCCACTTGTTGTTATTGAAGACTTTGCCGAACATGACTGAGATGTACAGTCATGCGTATTTGTGTGTGTGTGTGTGTGTGTGTGTGTGTGTGTGTGTGTGTGTGTGTGTGTGTGTGTGTGTGTGTGTGTGTGTGTGTGTGTGTGTGTGTGTGTGTTTGGAGCAAAGAGTACAGTACCTTACAGCTGCAGGTTCCGTTGCCCCACAGGCCATCAGAGCAGATGCCGTTATTGTTACAGGGTCTGTCCGCGTTCTCCGGACACTCTGTGACATGCAAGGAAGAACACCACCACCCCCCCCGGAAAAAAAAGGCTCATCCATCAAAAGGGACACGGACACATGTTCTTTGACACGTTTGACGTGTCAGAACAAGTCTGGATGTCATGTGGAAAGCTGTCAGTGTGATATCCTGCTCGCCCAAGGGAACTGAGCAAGCACTCTTGGTCCTGTTAAAACAGACATGACCCCCCGTTCCATTCATTGTGGGGACAGGCAAAGATAAGGACTCAAGCACCTGACAAGGCAGCCCCCCCCCCCCCCCCCCCCTTGATGTCAGCACATTCCTGCAGGAGGGGGCCCTGCTATTAGGAGGGAAGGAAGTGTGCCCCCCCCCCGCCCGCCCCGAAACCCTGGGCCGACATCCTGCAGCTCACAGAAGGGAGGACCTGGCTCACAATGTGGGTCACCTTGCACACAGGAAAGCCACTGGCACCCTGAACACACTCTGGTGGTCAAGGGGACACCAGAGGTCAGTATAGTTATGTGGTGGGCAGCACAAACTTGCAGCCATTCGCATATTTAACTAACTAATGTCAAAGTCTGCTTCTCCCGAGGAGAAGCAGACTTTGACATATCAGGATGCCCCGTCCCTGCCCTGTTAAGTGAAGTGATTTAGACGGATTATCCACCACACATTTATCCACACGTTGTGTACGCCGGGCTTAAGCAACCCAACCTTAAAGAAAGATCTCCAAAGGGGGAAAACTCTTATGATATGATATCTTATGATACTCTTAAAATATTATGACAATAAAAAGCACCATCCATTATAATATAGTGGCAGTAGTATAAAATAAATAAATAAATAAATGTCTGATCAGCATCCAGTGAAGAAGTGGCACGCTTAGCAGGCGGCAAACCTGGAAGTGGGGGTGCCAACCGACAATCCCACACCTGGATTACTGTCCTAAAAATGATGCCAAACACCTCAGTGTCTCATTTTCCAGCATTGGCTATAGAAGTGCTTACTTATAAGTAAGCACTTCTATAGCTTCTATAGCGTGAGTGCTTTTTCCACAAGTACTCTACTGAAGTATTTTCACTTATCATTTGAGCAACTACATTTTGGGGGACTTTGTTCTTCCACTTGAAAATAAGCAGCACTTTTACTTTAGTCATTGTAATTAATATGAAGTATTTCAATACTGTCACTACAGTGATATAGAATGGAGGACTTTTACCAGAATACTTTCCCACAGGGAATTTATACTTCTATTTAAGTATAGTATATACACATTTTTCCACCATTGTATATCATCACTTGGCATCTTACAGCACTTTACCAGCTCTGATGACTACTGACGAAACTGTAAGAAGCAAAAAACGTAACGTGTTGTTACTGAACTTACCGGCACAATCAGAGCCCCAGTATCCAGGACAGCAATTCTTCTTCTCCACGTCTTTGTAGCACTCAAACGAGCAGCCGTTGATTGCAAGGTTCATGGAGGCGGTTCTGATATAGTACCTGAAAGACCAACAGGTGGGATGTGGCCAAAAAAAAAAACTGACAGACAAAACCAGCACATGCCACGGTTGTAGCGTCTCATGCTTCTCGTGCTTACTCACTTGCAGTCTCGCATGATGGTGCCAGGACTTTGTCTGAATCCGGCGGGACAAGGGATCAACATGCTGATGCTGCAGGAGAAGCATGCCGTCCTCGTTTTCAACAGCGTTGTGTTGGAGCAGAAGACCTTTTCCCCACCCCAAAGAAACACACACCACTCATTTTATTTTACTTTGATACACCGGGATCTCTCCAAATGCCCGGTCAGTGTGTAAGCCTATTCAATCTCTCCCCTTAATTCCGCCATTATCAGCATGTACATATAGTACATCAACCGATCCATTTGCTCTCCATAGAAAACGCTCTTAAGTCACCCTGGCCTGCAGACATCAAAGAGCGGGGTCATTGTTGACTTTGACTCAAAGCCGGATCGAGAACATTATAAACAGGAAGAGGTACAAACTTTGCGCCGGCTATCTGCCCCCCTGATCTGATCCACCCAGTTGGCTATTTGGAATGGGCACATTTTACTCAAAAACAGCTCCTTACACACAACTTGAAGACCGGGAGAGAAGCCGCCCTGATCCAACTCCCATGTGTAAGTGTAAGTGATGACCCCCTTTGCCGTGACACTTGCAGACATTTGACTAAACAACCCTGTACCGATCACAGGAAATCGAGCCACACTCAGGCGTGTTGCTTACTGAGCTCAATAAGCAACTCAATATGAAATGAATGAATGAATGACCGAATGAATAAATGGGGGCCAAATTAATGAATAATCTTACCCGATCTCTTGCGGAAGATCCCATACTTCCATACTGCAGTAGGATCTCCAGCACCAAAAGCAGGCTGAAAGGTATAGTGCCAAAGTGGGGCTTCATGTCTCCAGCCTGGACTCCTCTACTCAACCCTGGAACACCTGGACAGCGAGCGTCTCCCTCCTTACCTCAGCTTACTACCTTTGGGCTCAGTCGTTTTCATCTGAATCGCTATTCGTCTGTGCTTTTTGTTTGCTTATGCCTGCCCGGGAGCATAGTTGGATTGTCCGGCCCCTTTTCACTGCCACCAACAGGTCCTATTCCCTCCCCCTTATTCATATCTGATACCCCCCGTACGCCATGAGCTCTCTGTGGTCAAGGTGTCAAACTGGTGATAATAAGCCCAGTGAGATTTTGTGGCAAAAGATTTTGTGATTTCTCCTAAATTAAACAAAAAGTATTACATTGCCCTAAGAATGGAATTGAAAACCAGTAAATATTTATTGGAAAAGGACCAGTTTCTCATTTTGCAGTGAGTTCGAAATATAGTTTTCAGGTTGAGTTTTGTTTTTCATGTATATCAATCAAAGATATTTCTAGTTAATGTCTACTCTAAACTTAAGCTGGGTGACCATTTGGATAAGAAATTGTATTGATTTTCTGTCTGTTTTAGTAAAATAGAAAAATCTTTACTGTGCCTTCAGTGTCACTGTTACGCGTGATAAGTATTTTTTCCATTTGGGGGTTCTCCGCTTGCACATCAAATACGTTTTTGAATTTCATTTTAAAACGATACTTATAAAAAGGTCTAAAAGTCTTCAATTCAATTTGTGGAGGCCCGCGTACAACCCGAATGCTCGATTTCAATTCCTTGCAAAAGTACATATGCATTGCAGGCAAATGTGATGTGTGACGTGAGAATGTGAATGCACATATTAATGCACAATACACATATACATATCATTCATTCTGCTCCAAAATAGTATCCAATTGACCCTCTGTTGCTCTCTCTTGGTTGCTTCTGCACCGTTCCAACAGACACACAAACACACACTTAAATGAACTCCCCGGCTGAGCTCATGTCAGCACCCCTGGGGTTTGGGGGCTGCAGGGAAGGGATACGCTTATTACCCCACTTGTGAGGTTTGGGGGGGGGGGGGGGGGGGTAGCGCAAGAGAATAGCAGGATATCCTGGACTGTAAATAAGATTCACCCTTGCCTGTCCCTGTAACACACACACACACACACACACACACACACACACACACACACACACACACACACACACACACACACACACACACACACACACACACACACACACACACACACACACACACACACACACACACACACACACACACACCAGAACATACATCCTGTGACAATCTGCCTTGTCATGACTTTTGGATGTAGCTCTTTCCCAGAATGCCATTTTTCTGCTGAGTGACCAGACCAACATGATTACTACATGTTGAAAATATTTAGTATGTGGCTGTGGCTTCTATAAGCTAGAGGTCTAATTGTGCAAATGTATTTTTGACGCAACTCAAAGAATTATGGAGAGCGATTACACTCGATGTTAGTTACAAATTGGTTCTCGTAAATTGGCATTAAAATTAATTGATGCAATAATTTGTACAAATGGATAGATATTTGTGATATATTTTTTTCGCAAAAATATCACATACTTTGTCGATAAACATTGGATATATATTTCTATTACAAGATCATTTCGACACTTTTTCTTTCTACGTTTTTCTTTTTGGGACTGTGCCTTTGCCATTGCTGTGAGATCAACTCACAAATAGCTACTGATCCACACACAAGCGCGGCAACTCCTTCCACTCGGCCAGAAGATACAAGTCATCTACTGCCTGGTGGTTACTTTCAGCGGTGGAAAGGGCCTGCATGTACTAGAGCGTTTGGATTTATTTTGTTCACTCAGGTTCAATTTAAAATTTTGTTTTCAAAATCAACCCCTCAATGCTTGTTTCTGGTGTATTTTTTTTACCCTCGAGTTGCCCTTGAAATGAATAGCTGACAGCTTTTTTTTCTCGAAGATACCAGACAAATGGTTAACTCTGCACTTTTCATCTGAGCGTGACCTTAAAACGATTCACCTCATCAACATTTGAAAACAAAAAATGTTATCGTAACACAGCGCCCTTCGCCTGAACCCTCTCCACACCTTAAAGCTCAGTATCAACTACATGTTACATGTTGTCAGGACTCCAAAACAAGACAAAGGGAAATGGTAACAACTTGTCAGCTATTAGGCTGACATATTTTGAGAAACTACTATTCTTAATAATTAATAAAACAACTATGATCCTGATGAAAGGGCACCATGGGGTCCATGGGCCATCTCGGGACAGTAGGGATACACGTCTCCCCGTTGCTTTTGGTTGCTGTGGGACTTAATTTAATAAAAACTGTATGTTTTTGTGAAAATAATTAACTTTTAAATAATAAATCCTGCACTTCTGGAACGGGAAAACCGCATTTGCCACATAACATTTCGGCGATTGGAATTTTACGCCATCGCCCAAGCCTACCCCCCTTTCCGTCCTTTTTTTTTTTTAAGCCCACGCGCAGCTTCCTTGTCGGCTTGAAGCATCCATTCTCCGCGATTCAGCATAAAGGTTCACCAACTTTAATGGCCATTCCGACCCACTTTTCCAAAGTAGTAAGCTCTGAATAAAGGAATTACAGGCTCTCATTTTTTTCCCCACTTCAAGCACTGACTAATATAATGATTATATTTCGGACTGTCCACATTCACTTCGGGTTCTGTAAAAATGCATTTTTCAGGACGTTCCAGGCCAAAAGTGAATACATTTAGTCTGGAGCCCTGTAGTATGTTGGGAAGGTACTATCTGAAATAGGCTTGTGTGATTGTGCAAAATTCCAATCGGCGATCGCTGTGGGCCGGGGATATGCGATTTTATCGGGGAGGCTGCAGGGGTGAGCGCATGCGCACAAGGAACTCTATGTAATGTGGAAAATGCGGTCTCCCCGTTCTAGAAGTGCAGGATTTATTAAGTAAAGCATTGACACAAAAACATCCAGTTTTCACTAAATTAGGTCCCAAAGCAACTGAAAGCTACAGGACTGTTTGTACACTACACTATTTGTACGCTGTTTGTTTTGGAACAGTACGGAACAGGACGGTACCTGAACTCAGTTGTGTTTTAAAAATGTTGTTTCATACATGTAGGAAACGCAAATAAAGAGATCTAAAATAAAAAGATAGGCACATCTCTGAGTTAGGTTTAGGTTTTTATTTTCCATACAAGTAAGAAACTAAGGAAATTAAATAAATCTTTCTCTACGAGATTATATTATATATTGCTAAATTATAATCACAAGATTTTCATATTGAGCAGCAGGTATGTGCAGGGGTGGTGGTGTGTTGGTGGGGGGGGGGGGGGGGTGCCCAAGCACCTGCCCAGCGGACGCCATGGTGCCCTTTTTATGAAGCGCGTTTTTTTTAAAGCGTGAACGGGCATCAAGGTAGCGGATTGTGTGGGCAAGATATATTAATGAGGAACACCTCATGAACCTCGCAGCCGATGAGATCCGATCACCAGTGGTAACTCGACAGCTCCGAGCGGAGAGGTGGAGAGCCTCCGTCCCCTCTCTCCCTCCCCCGCTCTCCCTCTGCGCTCCGGTTTCAGAACACGGTAAACTGCACTTACACAGTTACACTGCTCTGATTTTTCCTGGCAGATAAAAAAACATTAAAATAAAAACATGTCACCAATGTCAATCGCGATCTATGGAGTCGATCGCCAATAGACAGAGTCGATCGCCGATAGAGGATTTAATCGTAAATCTGCCCAAACCTAATCTGGACCAGAATTCATAGGATTGGTTCGTTCTAGGAGAACAAACGGCAATGGCTATATTTCAAGTGCAAAAGTGAACAGCCATTACATTTATTAAACATATTTATCTGATTCACAGTATACAAAAAATGATGAAGTTAAATGACAAACTAAACTAATGTATGTGTCCAATGTTTCAGGATTCAAGATTCAAGATGTTTATTTATCACATACATGTACATACGAGCATACATATATGTAGTGAAATGTCATTGCAACGCACCCGGAGATTATACACAATAATTGATATACACAATAAGTAATAATGCACAGTAATAACAAATTACTAACTAACAAAACTAACTGAACTAACTGATTCCTAAAATTGAATGCAGTTAGTAAAGAGAATAAAATGAGAGTAAAAAGGTAATATACTGAGTGGTGATACAAAATAGAAATACCAGGAATAGACTATTATGTATATACAGATATGTGCAGTAAAGTTGCATGTGAATACAGTAACACCGAACAGAACAGCAATAGAGTGCAGCATGCAGTAACCCAGTACAGTGATAGAGAATGAAGTACAATATGCATCATACAGTACAGTAAGGCAGTGGGGCCTATGTGTGTGTCTCAATGGGGGCCCCTGGTGAGTTCAGCATTGACAGTCCTTATGGCTTGTGCAAAGAAATTCTGTCCCAGTCTCTCTGTTCTCACGGTGTGACTGCGGAGGGGCTTGCCGACTGCAGCAGCTGGAACAGTCCACTGTTGGGGTGGTGAGGATCCTTCATGATCCTGTGGGCTCTGTTATAACACCTCTTGGTGTATAAGTCCTGCAAGGGGGGGTGGGTAGTTCCAGTGCCCTCTGCAGGGCCAGCCTGTCCTGAGCAGTACAGTTCCCACCCAAATCAGGCAGTGAAGTTGCCTGTCAAGACATCCTTGTCGAGACCCTGAATTTCTTTAGCTGGCTGAGGTGGTAAAGATGCTGCCTCGCCTTTCTCACCAGAGTGTCTGTATGTAAAGTCCATGTTAAATCCTCCATGATGTGGACTCCCAGGTATTTGAAGCTGCTCACCCTGTCGACAGAAGTCCCATTAATCAGCAGCGGCCAATGTATCCTCAGTTATTATCCTCTCCAAAAGTCCACAATCAGCTCCTTAGTTTTGCTGACATTCAGAAGGAGGCTGTTATCTTGGCACCAGAGAGACAGGTCAGCCACCTCCTCATGGTAGACCTTCTCGTTGTGGTCAGTGATCAGGCCCACCCACCACAAGGGTGTCGTCAGCAAACTTGATGATGGTTATGGAGCTGGACCTGGCCACACAGTCATGTGTGTATAGGGAGTACAGTAGGGGGCTGAGGGCGCAGCCCTGGGGGGGACCCTGTGTTCAGGGTGAGGGTGCTGGACGTGTGGAAGTCCAGGATCCAGGCACACAGCGGAGTTCAGTCCTAGCTCCAGCAGCTTGACAGCCAGTCTGGTTGGGACTCGGTACACAAACTGCAGCGGGTCAATGGTGCGTGGGAGGGAGGCGCAGATGTAATCCTTAATCAGCCTCTCAAAGCACTTCATGACCACGAGGTGAGGGCCACCAGACAGTGGTCATTCAAGCATGCTGAAGAGGTGATTTTCGGCACAGGCATGATGGTGGACCTCTTGAAGCAGGACAGGACCAGCGACCTTGCCAGGGAGGTGTTGAATATCCTAGTGAGCACCTGGACTAGCTGGTTAGCACAGGTCTTCAGTACTCACCCAGATATGGCATCTGGGCCCGCAGCTTTCCTGGTGATAACACGCATAAGAGCCCTCCTGACGTCTTGCTCAGACACTAAGAGTGCACGCTTGTCCCCAGCGGTGTAACTCCAATTAGCTGGCAAAACTAGCAGTGTTGTTGCCAGCCTCAAACCGTGCATAAAAGGAGTTCAGTTCGTTGGCTACGGGGGCGTCCACACTCGTGGCTGGGGAGTGGCTGCTCTTGTTGTTAGTAATAGTCAGCAGCCCCTGCCACAACCATCTGGTGTCCTGGTGGCATCTGCAGCTCCACTGTGTCTCTGTTTATCTGTTTAGCATCCTTCACCCCCCTCGGCAGTTTATAGGACGCCGCTTTGTAATTGTCCATATTTCTGGATACAAGACCTTCATTGTAAGCGGCCGTGGTAGCATTCAGAACGCCACGGATGGATTTATTGACCCATGGTTTCTGGTTCGGAAATATATGAACTTTCACCATGGGAACGATGCTGTCTGCTAACATAGCTGCTAACAAGCTCAAGGCTACTTTCGTAAACTCGCTGACGTGACTGGAACTTGATTGGAACATGTCCCAGTCTACGTCACTCAGAGTGTTCTGAAGCGCAGCCTCTGATTGGTCTGACCACCACTTAACGTACCTCGTCACTACTGATCCACGTACAATACAAGGCATGTAAACAGGAAGTAACCAGATGGCCCCTTGGATTTCCCCAACTCCCCCGATCTGTCGGGGCAAAACACGGAGAAGGCCTTTGCTGGACGTATGGCATGGTCCGCCGCCAGTGGGTTCAGCCATGTCTCCGTTAGGCAGAGGACGCAACAGTTCCTCGTATCCGGTTGGAATGTAATCCTCACTCAAAGGTCATCCATCTTGTTCTCCAGGGACAGGACATTGACAAGAAGGAAGCCGGGCAGAGGTGGACGATAAGGTTGCGTCATCATTCTGATTCGAATGTCGCCTCGCTTACCACAGTGCTAACTCCATCAACCTACCTGTGGAACAGAGACTGCGCTGTTGTTGTTATTTTCCTTGTTGATTGTGTTGGCGGGTAAAATCTCCACCAGCCACTCTAGATCACCGGATAAAATGTCAAAAAAAGTTGTTCTTTCACAGAATTTTTATATCCACGAGTGCATCACAGTCATAAGAGATCACTGACGATGAGTTTTTGACGGACATGGTGTAGTAAAATGAAAAAAATACTCAAATGTGCGTAATCAACACGGAGCGCTTGCACAGGCAACCACAAGGGGCAACGCCAAGCAGCAGTTTGAAATACAAGTTCAGGTTCAAGTTCAAGTTCAAGTTCATCATACAGTCAGTCAATGCTGTTAAGTCAAAGTTAAAGAGCAACTTGCAAAATGCAACTGGCATACCCATTGAAATAATGTGTGGGGAAATTATGTAGCAATTTGATTTAACAAATATTTTCTTTTATTAACTTAGAATTACAGCTGGACTCCTTTTTGTAATGCAATTAGCCACGATCTGACCTGACAAGCCAAGATTACGAGCCAAGATTGCCTGTTTTACCTGCAAATTTAATCCAAACACCTACATTTTCCTGTATTTTTCCCCTTTTTTTCTGGAAGAAAGGTTTAAAAGGTTATATGTTTTTAATCCATCTTCTTTCCAAGCCCAAGATTGTAAATTCATAAGAAAATGTAACCTGATAGTTGCTCTTTAAGGGTAAGAGTACAGGTAAGTATGTTCAATGTCAATATCACAATGTCCCAGGTAAGTAACACCAATGTTCCTATTGTCCCAATATTCTGTTCTGTGTCCGTGGACTGAGCTTGGTAATAACGTGCTTCAGTTTGTAGGTCTACTACCTGGGTAGTGTCAGTGTAATGTTGAAGATCTCATCGTAAGCTTATCTGAATGCAATGGTGTAGCAGCATCCAGGCTTGATCCAGGCCAAGAAGCACCATGGTCAGCTCCAAGCACTCCCATGGATGGAATCAGGTAGAGCAGAATAGTCAGGTAAAATAGATGAAGTGGAATACACTTGTAGAGTAACAAAACAAACCCCAACAATCTACATACAGGAATAATAGAATCTGTTAGTGAACTAGTAACCGTATTAGTCAACTCTCAAAGTGTACACACACATTGCACTGTAATAGCCAATGTAAAATAAGTGCTGTGACAAAATAACGCATTTATACCTCATTTATCCTACTGAAATAATGCAACGAAAAAACACTATAAATGAAAATCAAAGGATACTATTTTAATTATCAGCATTTAAATTATCAGGGCTAGTTAACACCCAGAGTACTGATTCATGCATAATTATCCATGCGTTTATATGCTTAATTTCTATTGGTTTTAGGTTTTTTTTAAGACTTTAAAGTAAAAGCGCAGCAATACCCCCGCATTTCCAAATTGCTACACAGTAAAGTCAATTACGGCAGCTATAGGCTTATTAGCAATAGGTTGCTAGCATGCTAAAAAGGGATCGCTCAGCGGGGTTTCGCGCTGATATTGAAAGGTGGCATGAACAAAAACTGTCATTATATATATACGCACACACACCGTTTTAGTAGTGAGAAACAAAAATATAGCCCAGAAAGATTCGTCAACTTGGAAAACTGTAAGTGTTGACTTGTAAATACGTCCATTCATGTGTTCCCGTGTTCCCCGTCCCGTGGAAAGGGGGTATTTGGGGGCAAGTTGTTTGCGTGTAAAACGTGGTAGCGCCCTCTACTGTATCATGACGGCATTACAAGCAGGGAACAACTGCGTGACGAAACCAAGCGAAGAGATGTGGGATTGTTGTCTCTTTCACTCGAGGCAGGGCCACCGGGTGTTTTGGCCCAGAGTTAAGAACTGCACATGTGGTGGTTTAAGAATAATACAAATAGAAGATAAATAGAAGAATTTAAATCAAAATTTAAAGAATTTTGAATCCTGCAAGTGAGTGCTTCATACCTGTAGTTGCTCTATATATAAAGCCCAGGTTGACTAGATTACGGGATCATCATCCAAAACCTCCTCATTATAAAGTCAATTCAGGTAGGAAAATGCACCTAGAACAAGCATTGAGTTCAAATTCAAGGTGAAGTTCAAGAGGTTATTACAGGTTGGATTGGAAATTCATACAAGGTGATATATCGATAGAATATATGGAATATAATAATAATAATAATAAGCCCAGGCTGCCACCTATGTCAGTTTAGGGGCCAAAAATAGTGTTTGGTGTTGGGTTCCCTCTAGTGGATAAAAGTCATCCCCAAGAGCCTTGAGCATGTACACATGTGGGTACAAGTCTGAAATTTTGAATATTATTAGGAGTCCAGAAACCCTATTGCTTTTGTTCAGAACAAAATTGCCGGCCGAAGTGTCTGGCATTCAAGAATGATCTCTATCCCCTTTTGTTTTTTTTCCAGGTTTGTCATTGTTTGCAAACAAACATACCTTGTTTTCAAACAGCAGGCAGCACTTTTGCTACTTGTGGCTGAGGCTGACGTCAACCTGAAAACATTTAGATTATCTTCTCCCTGCATGGAGGTGGAAGAATGCGATCTGCTGAGATTCTCTCCGCTCTACCTCCTCCTCCGCCTGGCCCCCTCGCTGACCCCGTCCTGGACAATCCCTGTGCCACTGGACGGCGGAGCATGCTCTCATACACACACACACACGCACGCACACACACACACACACATACACACACACACACATACACACATATACCCACACAGAATGAGGCCGGGTAAAGATGAAGGCAGTGTTGTTGTGGAGTTGAAGACACACATTCTTTCATCCCAGAGGTGGTCATAAACAGACAGACGTACAGACACACAACGGTTGCAGAAGTTTAAGACACAGAGAGCCAACAAACACAAACAGAAGGATAGGATCGAGTAGAAATTGTCATCGAAAGGAGTTGCACTTGATTATGCTCTAGTTTGCTTCCTAATGGCTCTCTGTTTAGTCCTATTGGTGTGTGTATGAGAGCGAGAGAGAGAGAGAGAGAGAGAGAGAGAGAGAGTCTGTGTGTGTGTGTGTGTGTGTGTGTGTGTGTGTGTGCGCGTGTGTGCGTGCGTGTGTGTGTCTGTGCGTGTGCGTGCGTGCGTGCGTGCGTGCGTGTGTGTGTGTGTGTGTGTGTGTGTGTGTGTGTGTGTGTGTGTGTGTGTTGTGTTCGCGTGCATTCATACGTTCGTGCATGGTTGCAGCTGCAAACAACAGCAGTGGGCTGAGCCAGTCACAGTGACATCTTTGTTCTGAGGGTGGAAAAAAAATAGTCACATTCCCACCAGACCAACGTCTAAGACACCCCTTCCTTTCCAGGGGAGAGAGAGAGAGAGAGAGAGAGAGAGAGAGAGAGAGAGGACTGAGACATGTGAGAGTGAGATAACCGACAGCCAGAGAAAGTGAACGGATCAGACAAAGGGGAAAATCTGTCTCCGGTAAAACATACACCATGAGATTTAAGGATAAAATAAAACCCGAAAGAGTAGTAAGCTCACACGTTAAGCCAGTGGGCTCCAAAATAGAAAAATGAAAAAATATGATTCTTGACGCGGCAATGTAAATTTGGCTATTTTAATTTTATTCATTTAATTTAATTTTAACTTTACTTGTTATTCGAATTAATTTTATATCATTATATTTATTTATTTTTCGAAGACGGAAGCGCATGCCACTGTGTGGGTGTCTGTTGTCGCTGTCAGTCTGTTATTTATTCATTCTGGTCCACTGACTTGACATGAGAACAAGATAAAGATATGCTTCATTTATTTTAGTGAAATAATAAACGAAATTCTCAGGAAGTGTATTGCTTTGTATCATTTTTAGCAAGTTTCTACTGTTAACAGACCAAACATTTGCAGTTTCTCACAACCAAACTCAAGCCTTATTTCGGAGCTCAATATAAGTGTTGTCTCCGTCCTACACCCCACCCCCACTGCAGTGTAGGTGCATGTGTTGGAGTGACTATTCAGAGCTGACAGGATAACTCAGTTGGCATGTTGGCATTTCAGGTTGCAGCTGAAATTTGCCCCCCGAAAAATTCTTTAAAAATAATCACTATTTATATTTCTGTATCCTTGTAAATGATTATGACACCGCTGTGATGTGGGGGTGGTGTGGTTTGAGCAGCCACACCTGTCTTGGGTGGAGGTGATTGGGCCCAGGATCAGGGTGGCTGTACACCTGTTGCTCATTTGGGCAATCAACGAGCAAGGTAAATCGCCCATCCCCACACATACACACACAGGGGCGTGGCCACCTGCTCCCGGCTGTTCCATCTTTCCCCTCTCTGCAATAAACTGGTGTGTTTGCAAAGACGGACAGACCGACAGACAGATAGAAAAAAATAAGGAAAGAAAGAAAAAGACGGTGAAAGCAAGACAGACAGACAAAAAGAAAGAAAGGATGAAATAAGGAAAGACAGACAGACAGAAGTAATAAAAAACAGACGGACAGACAGAAGGAAAGAAACAATAAAGTAAAGAAAGAAAGAAGGAAAGAAAGACAGACAGACAGACAGAAGTAAAGAAAAACAGACAGACAGACAAAAAGAAAGAAACAATAAATTAAAGAAAGAAAGAAGGAAAGAAAGAAAGAAAGAAAGAAGGAAAGACAGACAGACAGAAGTAAAGATAAACTGACAGACAGAAGTAAAGAAAAACAGACAGAAGGAAAGAAAGAAAGAAGGAAATAAAGAAAGACAGACAGAAGGAAAGAAAGACAGACAGACAGAAGGAAAGAAAGAAAGAAAGAAAGAAAGAAAGAAAGAAAGAAGGAAAGACAGACAGACAGAAGTAAAGATAAACTGACAGACGGACAAAAAGAAAGACAGACAGAAGTAAAGAAAAGCAGACAGACAGAAGGAAAGAAAGAAAGAAAGAAAGAAAGAAAGAAGGAAAGAACTAAAGAAAGAAATAAGTAAAGAAATAAGTAAAGAAAGAAAGAAAGAAGTAAAGAAAGAAAGAAGTAAAGAAAGAAGGAAAGAAAGACAGACAGACAGAAGTAAAGAAAGAAGTAAAAAAGTAAAGAAAGAAGTAAAGAAGTAAAGAAAGAAAGAAGTATAGAAAGAAAGAAGTAAAGAAAGAAAGAAAGAAAGACAGACTGAAGGAAAGAAAGACGTAAAGAAAAGAGTAAGCAATAAAGAAGTAAAGAAGAAAAGAAGAAAAGAAGAAAAGAAGTAAAGAAGTAAAGAAGTAAAGAAAGAAGTAAAGAAAGAAAGAAAGAAAGAAGTAAAGAAAGAAGGAAAGAAAGAAAGACAGACAGACAGAAGTAAAGAAAAAAGTAAAGAAGTAAAGAAGTAAAGAAGTAAAGAAAGAAAGAAGTAATGAAAGAAAGAAAGAAAGAAAGAAAGAAAGACAGAAGGAAAGAAAGACATGAAGAAAAGAAGTAAAGAAAGAAAGAAAGAAAGAAAGAAAGAAAGACAGACAGAAGGAAAGAAAGAAGTAAAGAAAAGAGTAAAGAAGTAAAGAAGTAAAGAAGTAAAGAAAGAAAGAAAGAAAGAAAGACAGACAGACAAACAGAAGGAAAGAAAGAAGTAAAGAAAAGAGTAAAGAAGTAAAGAAAGACAGACAGACAGACAGACAGACAGAAGGAAAGAAAGAAGTAAAGAAAAGAGTAAAGCAGTAAAGCAGTAAAGAAAGAAAGAAAGACAGACAGACAGAAGGAAAGAAAGAAGTTAAGAAATGAGTAAAGCAGTAAAGAAGTAAAGAAAGAAAGAAAAACAGACAGACAGACAGAAGTAAAGAAAGAAGTAAAGAAAAGAGTAAAGCAGTAAAGAAGTAAAGAAAGAAAGAAAGACAGACAGACAGACAGACAGAAGTAAAGAAAGAAGTAAAGAAAAGAGTAAAGCAGTAAAGAAGTAAAGAAAAGAGTAAAGCAGTAAGGAATTAAAGAAGTAAAGAAAGAAAGAAAGAAAGAAAGAAAGAAAGAAAGAAAGAAAGAAAGAAAGAAAGAAAGACAGACAGAAGAAAATAAAAGAGTAAAGCAGGAAAGCAGTAAAGAAGTAAAGCAGTAAAGAAGTAAAGCAGTAAAGAAGTAAAGAAAGAAGTAAAGAAAAGAGTAAAGCAGTAAAGAAGTAAAGCAGTAAAGAAGTAAAGAAAGATGTAAAGAAAAGAGTAAAGCAGTAAGGAAGTAAAGAAGTAAAGAAAGAAAGAAAGAAAGAAAGAAAGAAAGAAAGAAAGGAAGACAGACAGAAGAAAATAAAAGAGTAAAGCAGGAAAGCAGTAAAGAAGTAAAGAAAGAAGTAAAGAAAAGAGTAAAGCAGTAAAGAAGTAAAGAAAGAAGTAAAGAAAAGAGTAAAGCAGTAAAGAAGTAAAGCAGTAAAGCAGTAAAGAAGTAAAGAAAAGAGTAAAGCAGTAAAGAAGTAAAGCAGTAAGGAAGTAAAGAAGTAAAGAAAAGAGTAAAGCAGTAAAGAAGTAAAGCAGTAAAGCAGTAAAGAAGTAAAGAAAAGAGTAAAGCAGTAAAGAAGTAAAGCAGTAAGGAAGTAAAGAAGTAAAGAAAAGAGTAAAGCAGTAAAGAAGTAAAGCAGTAAAGAAGTAAAGAAAATAGTAAAGCAGTAAAGAAGTAAAGAAAAGACTAAAGCAGTAAAGAAGTAAAGAAAAGAGTAAAGCAGTAAAGAAGTAAAGAAAAGACTAAAGCAGTAAAGAAGTAAAGAAAAGAGTAAAGCAGTAAAGAAGTAAAGAAAAGAGTAAAGCAGTAAAGCAGTAAGGAAGTAAAGCAGTAAAGAAGTAAAGAAAAGGGTTAAGCAGTAAAGAAGTAAAGCAGTAAAGAAGTAAAGAAAAGAGTAAAGCAGTAAAGAAGTAAAGCAGTAAAGCAGTAAAGAAAAGAGTAAAGCAGTAAAGAAGTAAAGAAAGGAGTAAAGCAGTAAAGAAGTAAAGAAAAGACTAAAGCAGTAAAGAAGTAAAGAAAAGAGTAAAGCAGTAAAGAAGTAAAGAAAAGACTAAAGCAGTAAAGAAGTAAAGAAAAGAGTAAAGCAGTAAAGAAGTAAAGAAAAGAGTAAAGCAGTAAGGAAGTAAAGCAGTAAAGAAGTAAAGAAAAGGGTTAAGCAGTAAAGAAGTAAAGCAGTAAAGAAGTAAAGAAAATAGTAAAGCAGTAAAAAAGTAAAGAAAAGAGTAAAGCAGTAAAAAATTAAAGAAAAGAGTAAGTAAAGAAAGAAGTAAAGAAAAGAGTAAAGCAGTAAGGAAGTAAAGAAGTAAAGAAAGAAAGAAAGAAAGAAAGAAAGAAAGAAAGAAAGAAAGAAAGAAAGAAAGAAAGGAAGACAGACAGAAGAAAATAAAAGAGTAAAGCAGGAAAGCAGTAAAGAAGTAAAGAAAGAAGTAAAGAAAAGAGTAAAGCAGTAAAGAAGTAAAGAAAGAAGTAAAGAAAAGAGTAAAGCAGTAAAGAAGTAAAGCAGTAAAGCAGTAAAGAAGTAAAGAAAAGAGTAAAGCAGTAAAGAAGTAAAGCAGTAAGGAAGTAAAGAAGTAAAGAAAAGAGTAAAGCAGTAAAGCAGTAAAGCAGTAAAGCAGTAAAGCAGTAAAGCAGTAAAGAAGTAAAGAAGTAAAGCAGTAAAGCAGTAAAGCAGTAAAGAAGTAAAGCAGTAAAGCAGTAAAGCAGTAAAGCAGTAAAGCAGTAAAGAAGTAAAGCAGTAAAGCAGTAAAGCAGTAAAGCAGTAAAGAAGTAAAGAAGTAAAGCAGTAAAGCAGTAAAGAAGTAAAGCAGTAAAGCAGTAAAGCAGTAAAGAAGTAAAGCAGTAAAGCAGTAAAGCAGTAAAGCAGTAAAGCAGTAAAGAAGTAAAGAAGTAAAGAAGTAAAGCAGTAAAGCAGTAAAGCAGTAAAGCAGTAAAGCAGTAAAGAAGTAAAGAAGTAAAGCAGTAAAGCAGTAAAGAAGTAAAGAAGTAAAGCAGTAAAGAAGTAAAGCAGTAAAGCAGTAAAGCAGTAAAGAAGTAAAGCAGTAAAGCAGTAAAGAAGTAAAGCAGTAAAGCAGTAAAGAAGTAAAGCAGTAAAGCAGTAAAGCAGTAAAGCAGTAAAGCAGTAAAGAAGTAAAGCAGTAAAGAAGTAAAGAAGTAAAGCAGTAAAGCAGTAAAGAAGTAAAGCAGTAAAGCAGTAAAGAAGTAAAGAAGTAAAGCAGTAAAGCAGTAAAGCAGTAAAGAAGTAAAGAAGTAAAGCAGTAAAGAAGTAAAGCAGTAAAGAAGTAAAGCAGTAAAGCAGTAAAGCAGTAAAGCAGTAAAGCAGTAAAGAAGTAAAGAAGTAAAGCAGTAAAGCAGTAAAGCAGTAAAGCAGTAAAGAAGTAAAGCAGTAAAGCAGTAAAGCAGTAAAGCAGTAAAGCAGTAAAGAAGTAAAGCAGTAAAGCAGTAAAGCAGTAAAGAAGTAAAGAAGTAAAGCAGTAAAGCAGTAAAGAAGTAAAGCAGTAAAGCAGTAAAGCAGTAAAGCAGTAAAGCAGTAAAGAAGTAAAGCAGTAAAGCAGTAAAGCAGTAAAGCAGTAAAGCAGTAAAGCAGTAAAGCAGTAAATAAGTCGCGTCTGTTTCCGTCGCTCCTCTCGCTCGCGCCCACTCGACGCACGAGGCAGCGACAGAGCGGCGTCCGTCGAGCGCGCGCCCCCTGCCCCCTCCCGCCGCGCCTGGAGCCGCTGGACCCGTCGCTCTGTGGCTGCGAGGTGCACAACGAGAGGGACGTCGTCTTGGTCTCTTCCCGAGACGCGGAGCCGAGGTGACCGAAGGAAAAACCAACAGACGGACGGACGGACAGACGAAACGCCCGCAGAATGGCCGCTCTGACCGGTGGAGAGTTGTGCGTCAAATACGTTCTTTTCGTCTTCAATTTCGTCTTCTGGGTAAGTCAAAACGACGCGCACGTCGGAGCGGTTTATCAGGCGCTTTCACGGCGAGAATCTGCGAGCACTCGCGTTTAGAGACGCTACGTGAGCGTATCAAACATGTTCTGTCACGTCCCCATTATTAAAATAACGAGGACGTGATAATAACGATGATAATGATAATAATGAGGAATGCCGCTATTTTTAATTAACAGCGAGGGAATAAAAGGTGACGGACCCTTGACCATACCTCGAGCGTAGTTTAAAAACTAAAAAAAAAACTATATATGAACGGATAAAAAACATTGGACAACAGTTGCACTCTTTAAATGGGCAATATTTGGATGGATACAGTCTCAACAGAGTTAAAAAAGAAATGTCAATAAATATCAACGTTTCCAAAACGTTGCCCATTATGTCAAGCCTTGTTTTAGCTAATTAATTCCACTAGGGGGGGCGCGTGAGCTCTGTTTGTGTCGGACATGATGGAGGGATGGGTGGATGTATGGATAGATGGATGGATGGGTGGCTGGATGGATGGATAGATGTGTGGATAGATGGATGGATGTATGGATAGATGGATGGATGGGTGGCTGGATGGATGGATGGACGGATGGGTGGCTGGATTAATGGATGGATGGATGTATGGATGGATGGTGGGTGGATGGGTGGCTGGATGGATGGATGGATGGGTGGGTGGGTGGGTGGCTGGATGGATGGATGGATGGATGGATAGATGGGTGGGTGGGTGGATGGATGGATGGGTGGCTGGATGGATGGATGGATGGATGGGTGGGTGGGTGGGTGGCTGGATGGATGGGTGGGTGGATGGATGGGTGGCTGGATGGATGGATGGATGGATGGATGGGTGGATGGGTGGATGGATGGGTGGGTGGGTGGGTGGGTGGATGGATGGATGGGTGGATGGGTGGATGGGTGGGTGGGTGGATGGGTGGGTGGATGGATGGGTGGATGGATGGGTGGATGGATGGGTGGATGGATGGATGGACAGTAAACACCAAACCTCCGTTCCGAAGAAAAAAACATTTGTACAACCAGAAGTGTGTGTTTCTTCATTCAGGAGTGTATAGTTACTTTTTACCTTTTACTGATGGTTTTTTTAATGTTTATTCTTCATTCTGTTTATATCTGCTTAAAGTGTTTATCTTCCATTATCTTGCCATATTTTTTTATATTTTTATTGTATACAGTTAACTGTGAGTTTTTATTGTATATTTTACATTCTTTCCAATATATTGCCACTTTTTCATATTACCATTTTACATGTTTTAATTAATATATTAATATATATATATTATATTTTCATTTTATTATATTGTTTGTTATTATTACTGCCTATTGTTTTGATGTGAGCTGCTGGGACATTGCAATCCCCCCCGGGATGAATAAAGTATCTTTCTCTCTCTCTCTCTCTCTCTTTCCCTGTCTGTCTGTCTGTCTGTCTGTCTGTCTGTCTGTCTGTCGAACCCACTAGTCCTGTTCGGACTGTTGTGGCAGCCCTTAACCCAACACTTAACCAGATTGACCACTTTGGGGAAAATGTTGCAAAGGTGCAAACCCAAACCATCTTCTATCACTCAGACGGTTGGCGAAGGGGCAAGGGACTGGATAGACATATATTCTTTCCCAAATTGCACTTTCTCAAACCTCAAACAAGTTCTTTCTTATTTGTCTCTTTGACGTTGTGTTTGCAGGTCCTTATTAAGTCTTAAATGTCTTCAGTTTGACAAATATTTGGTCATACTGTATAAGTCATGAAATACAATTCACGAGGTTTTGATTTCAACGTAGAGATTCAGATTCAGATGTCGGATTTAATTTTTCTTACTTGTATTTTTTCAAAATGAGTCAAGTTCTTTTGATGTTATACAGTAAATCCCGAAACCCAATACAGTGGTACCCCGACTTACGACTGTATTTCATTCTATCAGAACGGTCGTATGTTAAAACAGTCGTATGTCGAAGTAATTTTTCCCATATAAATTATGAAATCATGAAGGGTGAAAATAAACAAAATACACGCCACAAACACAGTGAATATGAAAAAAAATATGGATAAGCCACAAACTACATGCACACACGATGTGGGTCGCCTGCTGACTGGCCGCCGACGCGCCAACTCCAAATTTCCACGGTCGTATCTTGGAGCAGTCGGTCGCAAGTCGATACAAATTTTCGCAACTATCGCTACTCGTATCTTGGATTAGTCTTAACGAGATGCAGTCGTAAGTCGAGGCACCACTGTACATGGGAGATCATTTGACCAAAAATCGGTCTTAAAAGGTATTGAATTTACCTCTCGAATCCCTGCAGACATCCTGTCTTTTTGAATGGGAATATGGCTCAGGTGGGTCTCCCCAGGTCTGAAACAATTCAAGGTAAATGCGGCCTCCCAGCTGCCACATTTCTTTTAGAAAAAAATAATTGTACAATATTAAATGTACAATATTAAACACAAATGTTGTAATTGGATGTACTGTACCAGATTTAGCCTCAGCTAACTTTCACCGGCAGTTCTTTGGCAGGTGACATTATTCCTGTAGGGGCGCTGCTCTACACACCTCAATATTTATTTTTTTCGTGGGAAACACCAGAGGTGGGGAAAAAAAAAAATCTGGGTTCAGAAAGTAAAGTTCCACTCAAGAGGTCCAGGGATCATCCATGTCGATGGAGCATGTGGATGGACCTCTGGTAGTTGGCAAAACCCAAAGGTCCAACTGATGAGTAGAATCACCTGGATCAATGCATGGGTGGGGCCAAAACAAGGCAGGAATTCTTACTTTATCATCCTGAAATTTTCCACCTCTGGAAAACACCTCATAGATATATAGACAGATAGGTAGGTCGGTAGGAAGGTCGACAGACAGACAGGTACTCGCTGCTCAGTGAGCATAATGTGGGGCGGAGAGGTGGAAAAGTAAAAGAGAGAGAGAGGAGGGAAAGAGACAGGCGTGGCACAGGATCTCATAACTTCAGATACAAAGCTTTTGTTGTTGGTTTAACTTCGTCCAGGGGAGAAGGTAGATTGAGTTACCTTCTCTATAAACACCGCCCCTCCCATCCCCCACATGTGTGTGTGTGTGTGTGTGTGTACAATCACTTATGCCTAAGGAGCTTAAAGGTAATCATTTCATTCATCCATTTTTGATTCATTCAACCGCACTGGTAGACTGGTTTGAAGGCAGCTGTTTCTACAGCTATCAATCAAATGTTGTCCGGGCTGACTCTTCCCCTCTCCTTCCCTTCTCTGTCCGCCTTTGCCCCCGCCTGCATCGGCTATCTTGTCTCTGCCATTATCTCTCTCTCTCTCTCTCTCTCTCGCTCCCTCTCTCATTTCATTTCAATTCAATTCAAAAGGCTTCACTGGCAGGGTAAACATACCTCTCCTTGGCCAAAAGCAAGTGGAAAAAAAGATGAAGAATATTACACTAAAATAAAAATTCAAACTTTTAAAATATGGCTATTAAAAAAAATAGATATACAGATACGTAAATGTACTGATAAGTAAGAAAGAATTACAGTGCGTGTCCCTGGACCGGGGCCAAGATGAAGAATATTACACTAAAATAAAAATTCTAACTTTTAAAATATGGCTATTAAAAAAAATTGATATACAGATACGTAAATGTACTGATAAGTAAGAAAGAATTACAGTGCGTGTCCCTGGACCTGGGCCAACAAGAGTTTCCCTCCCGCTTTCTCTGTCTATGTCGTTCGCACAACAAAGCCCTCTCCGTGCGTTTCCCGCCAACGGGGCCGTGCACCCCTCCAGCCTTTCCTCCTTCCCCCTAGTCCCGCCCCCTGCCTTGCCTTAACAATGCACAGGTGAGCCGAATGAAGGTGTGGCTCAAACTCAAAGCGCTCAAGCTATCTCTGCCTCGCCCTGTCGTCTCCCCTGCCTATTCTTCTTCCTCCCCTGGCCGAGAGCGGAGCGTTTCTTCTCTCCCCCTCCACCAGACCTCTCTCTCTCTCTCTCGTGTGCTCGTTTGGAATTTAAAAACACCAAATACTTTCTGAACTTATATACACCATAAGAGTATATCCATTGACCGGAATCATGGGAGGAATGCAGTGTATCAAGTACTTGATGTTCGGTTTCAACTTCCTGTTTTGGGTAAGTCGTGTTATTTTTGGTGTGTTGATACTATGTGTGAATAGCGGGCTGGAGACGCTGAGCGAAGTGTGAAAAGCAGTACACTGGCAGTTTATCTGAATTAATGACAAAAATAGGCCACATTAGGAACTTGTTGACTTCTACCTTTTTGATTTGATAAATAGTCTGTTGCCCTACTTTATATAGTTGTTTTACTTTGGGGTTTTTTGTAGGCATGGTAAGGAGTGGCAATGGATGTCACTTTTAATGTTAAATCCTACTAATAATAAAAACTACTAACTAATAATTAGTATGAGTGATGTATTTTAATGTTGACATTATTTCATAAAATAGTTCCAAAGCCACAACCGTAATTTTTTTTTTTTTTTGATCAGCATGTGTTTGACTTAGTGTGTGTGTGGGGGGGGTAGGTTTCTGCTATACTTTCTTTGGATTTGCTGTACTTTTTGGATTTCTGTGTTTTTTTTTTTTTTAATTTCACTTAATTCCTGCCCTGCGGGGAAATCGAGCAGTTCGGTTTAAACAGAGTTTTGAGTTTTTTGATAAACGGTCTTGAGTAAATGGTGTCTCTGAAGAATAACGTGTTCTTTAAAAATTGACTGGCTTACAAATTAGAGAGCAAGAGAGAGCACTGCCAAAGCCTTTTGAATTGATAATAGTTTTTCATGTCAAGACCAAATTACCCTCAAGCATTTGATTAAGTCAACGATCCTCCATTCTGGATCTGCAGGAAGCTGCATGTATTGTAATGCATGACTGAAACTCCTCCCCCCCCCCCCCAATCACAAGGGTTAATCAACCAAGCAGCATTCATTTCAATTCAATATTAACCCTTCCACCACAAGCAGTAAATCTGTTCCTCACCCACCAGCACAGACACCGAACACACTTTGAAAGCGGAATTGAACATTCAAAACCTGGATAAGGGAAAAAGAAAAGCAATGCCACTGCTTGAATTCTCACTGGAGCTGGATGTAATGCTCCAGGGTAGGAGGGGAGTGAAGGGTGTGAGTTAACCATACAGTACACCAGAGCGAGGCCATCAAAATTAGACGATCAAATCAAGGCCACTCTGTAAACTACTTTGCCAAGTTGTTGTTTTTGAGAAGCCTGGGTCAGGACGATTGTAGATGTATTATTTCTCAGAGAGCTCCATTTGAAGCGCAATGATAAATTAACAGCTTCTCTTTTTTTTGTACTGATTTGGGGTTGGTTGGGTTCTGTTAAGTGAGGAATTTTATTGGACTAATGGTTTTCGATAGCTTGATAAGTCATGAAGAGTTATCTGAATTCATTTTGAAAAACCTGTACGTTAAGGTCCTAAATGACTAGAGACACATCACTTCCCCCACCCCTTGACTCATAGGCATTGCGCCACACCCCAATTTTTCCAACTTGCTGGTGAGCCCTCATGATAATCCCCGTCAGTTTGGGCAGAGCTGGGCCACCATGCATCTTTTTCTATATTCTTGCAGGAGAACTTAAATGCTCAGGTTGCTAATAACTGGGAAACCTTGAGTGCCGTGCTGACTTTGAACCAGAGTGGTGGGATGTTACTGGACTTGTGTAGTAGTCACGGTTTGTCGGTGTGTGTTCTCAGAGGTTTATCTGTTGTCACAGTTTGTCTATAGTCTAGTTTTATTTTATTGTTTGAACAGCATAGCCACAATGAATAGCTATGCTTCATTGGATCTCCACGAATGGAAAGCATATTTCCATAACATAAGGGTGGGCGTGTGGTGAACATCAGTATCTGTAGGCTTGATCCAACCTGCTGCGGTTAGTCAGATTACCTGATCCTTCACTGAGTGAGACGGATACAGTTCACACACACAAAAGGAAGGTGTGATAAGTTATTGCTGTTTCACGCCTAATTAGTATTTTGAAGTATTTTTATTTTTTTGTTTGTTTTTTTTTTTCCCCAGGTGAAGTCTGCTTAGTCAATGTAGGAGAAGCTCCCCTCTTTTACAGTATTTAGATGATATAATATTTACATAGTTTGATCCATTCTTCGATGTGTGAGCTACTGTCTCTCAACAATGTCTGCCCCCTATCATGTTGGCAAAATGCGGCCTGTAGTTCATCTCACAAGATTCCGGGCCTGCCTCTACGATGCTCATGTGTTTTGTTGTTTTTTTTTTTAACTCCTTGCTCTCTCCCAAGCCCAGCCCAGCCCAGCAATAAGATATCTGATGGACAAGACGCTGCAGGAGAATGGGGGAGCGTCTTTGATTTAATTTGAATTTGAAGGACAATTGGTTTTTGTGGGGGTTTTTTTTGCTATCAAACGGAGATGAATTTAACATTTAATGCCAGTTTCAATTCGGCCTCAACAAATATGTGGCTGCACTATTGAACAGCAAGTATCCCAGCCAGAGGTCATTACACAATTGGAAAGACTCATTCAAACCTCTGTTAATTTCCACATTGTTTATTTGTGTATTGTTTTTGTTAATTATAGTCACTTTTGGCCTGTAAAATGAACGGCAGATTGCAGTCGTGCTGGCTGAGAACTCATGCTAGACCCTATGGGGAGGGACTTGGTACCTCAGCTCTAAATGGACTCCAGCATTCTTGATTAATTGTAGGTTTAGGCTTGGTTACCGCTTTTGAGAAGATGGCCGGAAAGGGTTTAAACATGGACGGCGCTTCAGCAGAATGATTGGAAGGCGACTGCTGGCGATGGAGCCCCTGGCCGTTGACCGTACGAGTCAGCTTTCCAGTGAGGTGTCTCTTGAGTCACTGCTGTTGCTGTCCCCCTGTTTATGAGTTGATCCAGTGCAAACATACTGTTTTCTGATGCAGATTTTGGGACTGTGAGCAGGAGGTTTCTTTCCGCGATAACAAGGATTGTTCTCCTTGGTATAGTGAGCCATAACATCTCATCAACCACTATAGGTCCCATTGCTCAACGTGACGACCAGATTTCTGTTTGTGAGCGGATGGTTAAAAGGTGTAAACTGTGGGTTATTCTAACTAGTCACACAACAGATTAGATAAGTGCCTAAAGTGCTGGAATGTACTCAGATTGCTCTTTTCATGGTGCCAGTTTGTTTTAATTGTAGCAGTGGAAAAACTGCATTCTTTTCCCCTGGAAAATGAAGTGACAATCTATGACTATCGTGTGTAGCAAGGACATCGTTAAGGGTAAGCGTCCCCAAATGATTTATGAACAGACCCCAATCTAAAATGGCTGGCTTTTCCTATAGACGGCCAGCAATTGCGCTCCCTCTGATGGATGATCGGCATGCAAACACAGTGGGTTTTTATTGGGTTTATAGATGTAGGTTATTTTATTTTACTCTGTTTCCTTATGGAACAAAACAAGCACCGTGCCTAATAGGGACACATTGTCCACAGTTTGCTTAAATTGGAGAAATGGCTACAGCCTGCTTGGGCTGAGCGCCTGATGATTTTGCATCCTAGCAATGCCCCTGGTGTGTAGTATTTAGGTAGATATTTAGATATTCATAATGAATAAACATTAAACAGTAGCATGTTTCATTTATGTATGTTCAAGTCACATACACTGTAAGCAGAGGAATACTGTGTTGGTTTACAAGCAAAAATAGCTTTTTACATGTTCTAATAATTAACAAGCTAGATGTGAGAAGTCATACATGAACCATGCAGTAAGGAATTTATGTTGAAGTTTTGTTTAACCTTTTTTGTTTGTTTTTGCAGTTGTGACACCGCCTGTGAGTGTTTCAGAAACATTACACTTGTAGACAGTGAGCAATAAAACCTCAGTATGGAGCAATGAGTGTATTTGTAAGACTTTGCCAGTCATTGACATTTTTTTTGTTAAGGTAACAACGGCGCTTGAATGCACTGAGAGCCGCCTTTCATGCCTCCAAATCTTTGAAACGAGGCATAGTTTAATGCTAATAGAAACCGCACCCTGAGTCGTCGCTGTGTTGCCATCTTTACCTTTTAGCTGCCGTGCTTAATCAGATATACATCCCCTGTGTCCTGGTGTTGCGGTGTCAAAGTTCACCATTTAAATGTCGATCACATTACTTGGCAGTTTGCCTTTTATCTGTTTGAGGTCTGGAAAACGAATCCAATGTCCGATCTGAGCTCCAACATTGGCATCAATGGAAGTAGCAATAATGTATTTAAAAGCATATCTTCCCTGGCAGGGTTGTTGAAATTATGATCAGTTGGACTTGTTGGTACTATATGGAGAGGTAGCCCATTAATGACACAATTCTGAATTAGTGCAGACTTGTTTGCCGCTGAGACTGCATCTGCACTGATAATATAACTAGGTTATGTCACCACAACTATTGCCATGACTTCTGACTGCTCTGATTTCAAGCCACATGACTACTCAGAAGAAGCAGCAGACACGTCTGTCCGTCTGTCTTTCTGCGTCCTTTACGACGAAAAGATTGTGTCGAGATGCCCTGAACATGTTGAGACGTGATGCTTGCAGACAGGGATCACATACACAGAAATATCTTGTTGCGCAACTGTAGACGTCACAGCAGTGGTTCATGCTGTGTGACAACTATTTGGGCGTTAGTCATTGTTGGTGGTAAACTATAATTTGTGGTTGTTTTAGGAGTGATTTAGTCACTTAGGTGGCTTATGACTATGGTAAACAGCCCAGGAAAGAGAAGACATGAGGCCGAGCATGTGTATTATTACTATTTTTGGCCTGCTTTCAAGCTTTATCACTGCTTCGAGTACAGCTTCTAAAACAATATTAATGGAAAATATAATGGGGGATGTATTGTATGGGGGCCCAATTAAAAAAAAAAAAAAAAAAAAAAAAAAACCCGACTTAAGGTTCCTTCTTTATCCTTCTGTGGCCAGCTTTCATCAATTGTCGTGATTAAATTGTCAGAAGTTCTCATCTCTATGATGACAACTAGACAAAGGTCTGACATATCACTACTGCCACACCCTTCGGAAACCAACCCTAGCTGAAATAGTTTTTTGGTGGGGTCAGCAGCTCCAGGTGGGATACACCCCGTTCAATGACTCAGGGGTGGCGGAAGAGAGACTAGTATTTATTTTAACTGTAAAAGCTAGTTGTTTTTCCTGCCATTTAACATGGAATGCATTTCACCAGCGCGTCCTCTCGACTTAATCCAGATGGCGGGAACGTTTAACAAGAACGGCTGGTTTTTCTGGTTTTGTGTATGCGTGTGTGGCCCTGGCAAAGGAAATCAAAAGACCCAATACATGTCTAATGTGCTAATCGGCTTAAACTGCGTTCCCACTGAAAAATGTCTATGACTGAAAAACCGTGAAGTCTAGCCTTTACAATGCAAGTTCCTATCTCTCCCTCTGCACAGCTGGCGGGCACAGGAGTACTGGCCGTGGGACTTTGGCTGCGTTTTGACTCCCGAACCTCCGGGCTGTTCGAAGGAGTGGGCTCCCCCTCAGTCTTCTTCACTGGTAAGACATTTTACTTTGATACAACCTGAGGTTTCCCCGCCCCCGGCTTAAGCTACACAAACATCAGGCTAACTTGGATCCAGTTCGACAGGAGGGCTCTACACTAGTTGAGTCGACTGAGTCCCAACCTCCAGTCGCGACAAGTTATGATCTCCTAGTCGGACTTGTTTAAAGCTTCAAAACAAAATAAATGTAATCCTTTAGTTAACCAAACATTCCATGCAATCCTCTGGCTGCAGCTGCTTCATCCCTTATCTCAGTTGCACCATGACTTCAAATACCTTTTCTCAAATATGTCCCCTTCCGTAACAATTTGTCCTTTTTATGGAAAGTCACCCCCCCCCCCCCCCCCAAACTATCCAACTAACCAACTAACTAACAATCCCTCCACCTCCGGTTTATATCACCCCAAGAAAGAACTTGGCCATTTTCCCACAAATCGTGACAATTTCCAAATTGATGCTGACTGTAGAGGTAGAATGGCTCCCAGAAAAACTACAATATCAAAAAAAAATCAACAACACCACAGCCATTCTTTAACCCATCTCATGGCCATGAATGAGCGCATATATATATATATATATATATATATATATATATTTATATATATACACACACACACACACACAGTCAACAAGCAAGCAGACTTTAGTGTAATAACGGGGGAAATGGGTCCCCGCAGGGTTTCTTGAGATCATTAACCCGAACAAATGTTTGTGTGTGTTGTTGCCATGGGGACGGGCCACTCCTTTGCTTGCATGGTTTTCCATGGGTGTAGGAGAGAGTCTGCAGAGCTTAGTCACGCAGGACGAGAATGTGGTGATAACAGCCGTGCAAAAGGTGCAGGAAACACAGGCGGCTGGTGAGGAGGTGTCCTAACTTGGAACGGTCTGTCCCGGTTGAAACAATCGTCTTTCGGACCATTGTGTGTGTGGCCCTGTGGCCTTGGCTGCCTCCCCAAACGGATAAGACATGGGTCTGACTTGCCACTTCCCAGAAAACAATGTATCCACTACAGAGTTTCATTGTTTTGTTTTTTCTTTGTTTTTTTTTGTGAGTGAAACCTCAATGAGCACAGCGTCTAAATTGTAGTGAACATCAAATGTGAACATCAATGTGACCATCAAAAATCGCATGGAATCTGGACCTGGGCCACTGTCATATTATGTGATCCTAAATCCGATTCCGATCTGAGGCGAGGCGACCTCGGTCGAGGGTCGTATCAGAATGGCTGACTCTTGCATGACATCCTGGTGATGTATTTTTGGTCACCTTAACCCAGTGTGTCTTGCCACAAGAGCCGTGTGGACAATTGCGAGCAAGTTCCTCTAAGCTCAATGCTGGCGACTCTTAAGCGAGCGCCTAAGTCCCAGCTGAACCGGTCATCTTAAGAGTGCACACACGCACACTCGCGTGCACGCTGAATGGTATAATGGCAGCACTGTGAAGAACGGAGGGCAGATGAGGCCAAATTTCGTTCACAGCAAAGCCATTTCTCCAGCCTGGCAGAGTCACACTCACATATACAGGCTTCTTTCTTTGTTTATGGACAGGGGCGCCTTTGTTTTTTGACTTTTGTTTTCCTTCCAAATGCTGAAGAACTGTCACACAGTAGAGAGAGAGAGAGAGAGATTCTCCTCACCCTTCCCTCTCTGCCTTCCTTTTCGGTTTCTTTCCATCTAACAGATGGGGGGGAGTGGTCGGCCGTGCCGCAGAGAACAAGTTTGAAACGACAAACATCTTAATGACTGCCTCAAAAGCCGATAGGGGGAAGAGCGTGTGTATTGACATTGGTATTACAATGGTGGTGCCCCCTCCCTTATGTATTTTTCTTTTTGTGCGTTTTCTGTTCCAGTGATATTTGAACAACAATTATGATTCATTACTGTAAACGCCACATCTAGAGATGACAAAGACGGCGGGCCTTTATAGACAAAATTTAATTACACGCACCAGCCTTTGTTTTTTTATTTATTTTTTTTCCAGCCATTGTTTTGAAATTGACTGGAAGTCTCTCTGCGCTCACCACAATGTAAATCCGAGAAGATTTTTTTTTTTTCTTCTGCAATACAGAATACAATAATGCGAGGAACCACATTGAGAGGCCAAAAAAAAGCAAAAAACGTGTCTTGTTCTGTTTGAGTCAACTATTTTTGTTTTTGTACCTTTTTTTTTTGTTTGTTTGTTTTTTTTAAGCTTGAAAAATCAACAGTGAGACCTTCAAACCTGTATTTCTGGGAATCACCATAAGAGAAGGGCAGTAGAATGATCGGTTGGCATGCAGTTATGTTTTTCTTAGCGTGTGTGTGTGTGTGCGTGTGCGTAGGTGTGTACATCCTGATTGCTGCGGGGGCTCTGATGATGGTCGTTGGCTTCCTGGGATGTTGTGGAGCCATCAAGGAATCGCCGTGCATGCTGGGATTGGTGAGGCAGTCTGTCCATTTTGGTTTTGCTTTTTCATTTTTTTTCTTTTAGTGCTTTTTATTATTCTCCTTTATGTGTCAAAACTCACGATCGCGGAGTTCAATCTCCTATGCTGTGTCAAAAGTACAGGAGAAGATCAGCAGAACAAGAGAAATGGTGAACGGAAGCGTGTAAGAGGAGACATTGAGATATAGATGTTTGCTCTTTATCTGGAGGGTACAGCATAGAAGAGACATGGGTTGGATCCAGGAATGCGTGCAAAGGAGAACAACGTGCCGGCAGAATGCACAATTATATATTCTATATTAAATTATACTCCATAGAAAATGTAGGGCATTCAGTGCTAACCTGTAATATTGAGACTTGTTTGGAGGAGTTCAAGAGTAGTAATGATTAAAAATAATTATGTCCTGAGGGATAATGGTAATCCTTAAGGTCTTACTTGATGAACCAAAACTGAAATTGAGTAAAAATAGTAATATTTACCTATTTTTATTAAGTGCACCGTGCTTGTTTCTGTATTATATATTTTTGATAGCCTTCTTATAACAGGGTTTTCCCCAGGTGCTTGAATTTCGTCCTCAGAAATTGAAATACTAGAATACCTTGAAAATTAACCATTTTGCACTGAAGTCCTTGAAAAAACCACAATCACTGAAAACCTGTGAGAATAGGTTACTTAATTAATTTGTTTTTTTACGATAGATTATGCCGGGGAAATGTAGTTTAATCCAGCATGGCTGGAAATGGACAGTTAATAATGATAGATGAAAATGAATTAATAATGGATATACCGTACTAATATAAATAATGGACAAAGAGATTGAGATTGTCTTAATGAGTAAAGGTCACATTGCAACTTGATCATATTTGTTTTGCTTGTTTGCACTTGATTAATGATCATAATCATTAATGCCAATGACACCATTGTAGAAGGCACGGCAGGTTAATTTATATAGCACATCTCAACAACAAGGCAATTGAAAGTGCTTTGTGCATCATGACGGCACAACGTCTTATCCAATATCTGTTTGTCACTCTAGCTCTGCATTCCATGTCTTCTTTCAGTTCTTCTTCTTCCTGCTCGTCATCTTCGCCATTGAGGTGGCCGCCGGGATTTGGGGACTCTCCAACAGAGACAGTGTACGTAGCGCTGCAGAGACGTCAATGTGTCGTCGTGCCCTCCCCCAAGTTCCCGCTTTAGAATCATTTCATTTGTATTTTTGTAAGAGTGTCTCTCTCTCTCCAGGTGGTGGAGGATGTGACGGAGTTCTACAAGCAGACCTACACCAACTACAAAGACACAAAGCAGGAGGCGCTGAAGGAAACCCTCCGCCTCATCCACTTTGGGGTGAGACGCACACACACACACACACACACACTCATTTCAGTTGGTTTGTAGAGTTGGGCATCAGACCTCTAATCTGGTCACGGAACGAAAATCCAAGTTGGAAGCCTGACAATACAAGGGATTTTGAAAAGGGATTTTGAAAAGGCATACAGTATATCGGGGTATCATACAGGTACTTCAGGGGCTTGAATTTTGTCCTCAGAAATGTTAGCAACGGAATTCCTTGAAAATAGCCCCTTTTGTGCAGAAGTGCTTGGGAAAAAACCCCCACTATCCTTATAAAAAACAGGATAATTGAAAACCCGTGATAACCCCCCTGGTTTTGTTATTTATGTCGGAATTTTCCAGAATTACTTTCATGACATCACTTATGCCAGGAAAATGTAAAATGAGTTCAATAATAGACAATGAGACTTAAGATTATATCGTGGATTCTTCATAGGACTAGTTAAGATCCCTCAATTTTCAGTACAACAATTGAGATGGTTGAGAATGTCATCTTGGGTGGGGTGAGTTTTGCACAGATCACGGGCCACTAATGCAACTAATAATTCATATGTTTTGCTTAAGAATGGGGGGGGGGGTAGTGCTTAAAGTACTTGGAAATGCTTAAATTTCGTGTGTGTTATATTAAACTTGACGTTTTGGTTCACACAGCTGAACTGCTGCGGACCTACGGGGACGGTGATTGACGCCGCCAAGGACATCTGCCCCAAGAAGGAGGGTCTGGAGATTCTCATCACCAAGGTAACGCACCTTATTGCCTGTATGTTTTGGTCTGATAAGTTGTACTACTACTTTACTACTACACCATACACACTGTAGTTCAAAGTGATAAAGCCCAGTTTGACTTGGCATATCTAATGTGTCAATTCCCCAATAGTTATAGTGACGGTGTTGCTTGTATGTATGTGGTGAAATCAGCGGCATATCAGAGAAACCCTTGGGTTCACACAAGACGGAGTAGGGTTGGTGAACTAGCGATACGTGGAAATACAGATTTCTACATGTTGATGCATAAAGGGTGGAGACGGAAACGAGATGGACGACGAATCCAGTCCGACTTTTAACCGTTAAACCCTTTTTCTCTCCCCTTCTCGCTGCCTGCGTGGTCAGAGCTGTCCCGCCGCCATCGAGGAAGTGTTCAACAGCAAACTGCACATCATCGGCGGCGTGGGCATCGGCATCGGGGTCATCATGGTGAGGCGGGCGATGTCCGAATGAAACCGCCGTCTCCAGGCTCATCGATGCGCGGCGCTGACCATGTCCTCTCTTCTCTCCCAGATCTTTGGAATGATCTTCAGCATGCTGCTCTGCTGCGCCATCAAGAAGTCCAGAGACTTTGTCTAAAGGCGTGCGCACGGCGGAGCGTCTGCAGTTTGTATAGGTTCATACCCGAGGTCGCCGGCTTTAGATGTCTTTATAATATCTTTTTATTTTTGTTTTTCAAAGTCATAATCCAATCGTTTAACTAGTAACCTATTAAAGTGCTGTTGGGATCCGTGCCGGATGGATGGACGGACAAAGTCGCCTGTGAGGGTACGGAATCTTTGAGTTGTACAGTATATTTGGTTTCCAGTCCTCGGGGCCCTGGGCTCCAGGAGTCAGATCGAACGGTTAAATTCCCCTCCTTGGTATTGGTTGCATTAAAGGGAACTGGAATGTCTTTCTGGAGGTTAAGGCATACTTACAGTCGGCAAAGGTTAAATGAAGTGTAGAGTATGGTATCCTCGTGTTCTAGTGGTACTTGGGTCCAGAAACCATTCAAGATCTTCTCTTGAATGCGATGAAATCCCTCTCTGTTTTGACCTGCTTTGACCGTGCGTCTTGTCCATTTCCGCTCCCGACAATGAGGGACGTTGTTGAATGACGCCGCGGTGACGCAGATTCTCTTTTTAGGTCTGTCTGTGGCGAATGTTCCGAATCCATTAAGGCCTCTAGGAAACAAACTTAATTTTATTTTACAATTATTTGGCTTCACGTGTCTGTAAATTAACTTTGCCTTTTGAGCTTTTGTTTTTATAAAAATACAGAAAGATGGATTTTTATGCAAATACTGATGAGTTAAACTGTATGTTGTTGAAATGCTAAATTAAAAAAATACAAACTAATCGTTATGATGGACTTGTTCTCATTTTTAACCTGGACAGATAACTCTGTTCCACTTCCAAGAGCAGATTTCTTGCAATGGGACCAAAAAAAAAAGCATATTATGAACGGACTGTCTCCTCTGATTTGAATTTTTATTTATTTCAACAAAACACACAACATTTTGAAATCCTTTTAAAAAAAATAATAATAAAACTGAAAGAATTGACTGATTGAAAAGTGCATTAGTGAATCAAAACAGGTTTTTCCCCTGGTGACAGAGGGAGGAAAGATCCCACCCTCCCTCAGAACAACAGTGTGCAGGTTTTCTACGTAGGACACAAATCGGCAGCAGGAGTTGGAATTGGCGGTAAACGTAGGTGATAATTAGCAGAGATGTACTGTACAGCAGCGGTAGATCTGGGATGCAGTCGATGAGTGACAATTAGCCTGTCCTCCTGTGTGTATCATTTCACATTTTACCGTGGCCAGCGTCCCCCAAAAATAGGTCACAATGCTTTCATTCTGGCCTTGAAATTAGTTAAACCATGTCAACCGGAAGGGGGGGGGGGGGGGGGGGGGGGGAAGCCTGCCCATGCCACCCGTGAGTCGCGATCAGATTGGTGCCACATAGGGATTCTTCACTACTTTTCTCCTCCCGAAAATCACAGTTCAACATGTAAACAAGATTACTTTTCTTTGAGAATAAACACTTTGTCTCAATAGTTCCCATCCATCATGCAGGAATGGCGCCCGCCTCAGGATCCACTGTTATTTTCCTCACTCGACTATATGGCTTTGTCTTCCAAAATACTATAAGTATTTTACATCTTTGCGCGCCAATTTATCAAATTTATAAATGATATGATCAACTGGTAAACCAGCATGTAAGATGTTTCTACAACTGGGGGGGGGGGGAAAGGAAATGGATTTTTCCAATGTTCATTGTCTTTAATGACTAACTCAGCAGTCAACAAAATCATGTATTTCTAACTAATTTTCCCACCAACATTGTAGAATCGTGGAATATCCGTATATTTTGGTTGTGTTAATTCAAGTTGGTTTCCCCCCCCCCCCCCCCCCTTTCAGAAACTACTTTAAGAAGTATCCATCTGTATTTATTTCTACCGTTTCATCAATATTCTTAAAAATGTGCTTTCTGCTTTAGGAAGTCACCAATAAGCTGTTTTAAAAAACAAACGGCGCAAAAAAGAATCAAATTATCTGTTATGTTAAGGTGCCGAATCGTTCCCAAAACTATTTCTTCAACAGCTGTTGACCCCCCACAAAAAAAATAACCTCTTCCAAGAATAAGTCCTGGATGCAAAAAAACAAGTAATGGTTTGATTTAAATAATTCATTTAACACTGGAGCCTGCAGCGGAAGGGCGCGATGGGAGGCAAAAGCAAAAACGAGAAAAACAAAAAAATAAAGGCCTCTTGTTTTAAAATTGTCCACCCTGTACGATTAACTGGGACACCTCCATCTTTCCTCCGTTCCTCTGGGAACCCGGGGATTCCCCCGCCCCCGGGTAAAGAAAAGGCAGCGACAGTACGAGAGACCCGACGAAGCACGACAACACACTAAAGAGACGACGGCTCTTCGCCCTTCTTCCTCCTGTTCCCTCCTGCATCCTGCCTCCGTCCTCACTTCAGCACCTGCCGCAGTCGGCTGAGGCGGTGGGCGCGGTCCGGGAACATCTGCCTGGGGTCGAACTTGTACCTGGGGAGCCAGAGCGGGGGGCACCGAGCTCAGGAACCGCACCTCGGCCTGAGGTGGGGTCGCTTCAACCAACTGCTACTTTTACTCCTACTGTTTAAAAGCAAATATCTTACTTCCTTATTCCGCTTCAATCGTCTCATACAAATGGAAGTGCTGTTTATTATTTTTTAACTAAATGAGTTTATAGCACTAATGGTGAGGAAATCAGCTTGTAAAAAAAAAAAAGATGATCAAAGATGGACGTCAGCTCTAAGCCTAACCAACACAGGACAAAATAAAAGGAGGGAATGTGTCCTCCCATTGAAATATGAAGTCTGGTGCTAAACAAATACTTTTACTTTTGATATATTATATAACTCTACAATACTTTAGTTTGAGCAGAACGTTGCATGGAGGAATTTCACTTTCCACAGGAGTACTTTGTGGTATTTATACTTCTACTTAAGTATACAATAAAAGTACTTACACTTCCACTGTCAAGTTTGTAAAGTATTTTCTTATTTCATCTTGGAAAAGCAGAGAGCTGAATAAAAAAAAAAAAAAAGAAAAGCTCACCTGGCGTCGTACACCCCAGGGGTCCGACAGGACTGCCCCGAGCAGGACTGAAGCATCATCAGCCGCTGGTTCATCCGCTCCAGCACCTCCTGGTCGATGGTACTGGCGATGTTGGTGAGCTGGTAGGGGTCAGCCGTCAAGTTGTAGACCTCCACGAAGACCTGCGAGCGGCGGGAGGAGCAGAGAGCGGTTACGCTTCGGCCCCCGCCCCCACGCCGAGTTGAGACGCTTCGGCGCGGCGTCGCCCTGCGCGGTAACTGACCTCGTTGTCGGCGAAGTCGCAGTACTGGAGGTTGGCGGAGGGCGCGACGGTGCGCACGCAGGCGTAGGTGTTGTTGTAGGAGTCCTCGCACACGCAGTCGGGGAAACACTCCTGCAGGGGGCGACAGAGTGGTGTTTATCCTCAGTGAAGCCGCAGCAAAATTATTAATCGCCCTTTACCCGCCCAAGTTGGACGTCTTCTTCCGGCTCAAAATCAGAAAAATAGCGGAGCACTTCAGGGCCGTCCGCAAATTAATCACGGCACCGGGGCGCCACTTGGCACCGTAAGACAAACGCTCCAATAAAAGCAAATTCCGTTGCCGTCAGGTTTGTCATAATGAATCACTTTGAACAAGCTTCTAAGTTGGTCGTTCAGTCAAAGCAACGTTGATGTGATTCCTTCCCACATGCTCCGAAACACATTAACTTCAGACCTGAGAAGGGGGGAAAAAAAATCAATAATAATTGGTGGAAACCTTCGTCATTGAACTTTACCATTATATAATGGGGGTGTTTTGCGAATGAGGCCCAATGAGTGGAGTATAATGTATTTTCATCATTACGATAGAAAACTACAACGTATTGGTTGGAGGAGCGTACGGGCGTGGTTTTCGGTTTTTCCACCCGCTCCGTGGCACCAGCTACGCGGTGAAGCGTCCCGGACGCGTCGATGTTGTCGTAGAGAGAAGATAAAAATTGGAAACAAAAAAAAAATAGATATATTTTTTTTTTTTGATAACAGTTTGATAATAAGTTGTCTGAAATACCACTGATGCTTTCATTAGTTATTGTGTGAAAAATATAAAACAATCTGATTCCTGCTTATTGGGTCTAAAAATGACGTTGACATGTCGATCTTGTTTAGATGGTCTCACAATACGTGCTATGATCTCTGCAGACATTTTAAGTTAAACAAAGTCTTGCAGTTATCCAGTTAAAAAAGGCATAAAAAAGGTTTTTATAGTAGTCAGCCATAAATAACTTTATAGTGTAACGCTGTGTGTGTATGACTGTGGAAGGAGAGGGGAAGTGGTGCGAGTGGAAAGGAGAGAAAGTGTCTGAAGAGCTTAATACAAAGGGAAACAGCCACCCCAGCGGGTTCATTTCCTACTGGATACCTCAACCCGGGGGTAGCTGTAAACCTCAGGAAGGCAATAAAACCGGCTTCGAAGCTGTCGCCTTCCTTCCTTCGAATCTGTCTCCTTCATGGAATCTGTCACGTCGACCCCGCCAAGCATCACAATATCACTGAAATATGAGCTACGACTGAAATTGTTGAAATGGGTCAGTAGGACATATTTGTACGGTATTGCATTTACTAAATACAGCAACTGTTCTTTGTATTTAAAACGGGTCTTGATAAATAAGCAAATCCAACAGCAGCTCCAGGTCTCAAATAAAAAGTAGACTCATATAAAACACATTTCAATTGACCGCACTCTTTACAAAGACATTTCTATGTAGTTTTATCTTGTGCTTCGATGGAAAAGGCTCACGTAGAAGAGCGCAGTTGGAAAAAAAAAACCCCCCAAAAAAACAAAAAAAAAAAACCCCTCTCGCACAGAAAATAGTGAAATGCCCGGTGGCCAAGTGTGGGCGTCTGATGTGGACAGTGGAGCTGCAACAGTGGATTAACATGGATTTAATAGTGTGACGCCGTGCCCGTACGCTGCCCCAACACGTCCGGTCTACTTCTACCAAGCCATTAACATGCTTCTCTGCAAAGCACAAAATCAAGTGTACGTATTTCTAGAAATAGTTGACATGTTTACTATGGCTCTCGGTATCAGCTTAATGTTTTGGGGATTTTCTGCCGCTTGGGTACCCAATTAAACCTGGTATCCGATGACACCAACAACATCTGGTGCACCGGTGCATTGTGCCTATCCCGCCACTCCTCCGGGTCTCCGTACCGACACTCCAGGGCCCAGCAGTGGACAGGCGGGGTCCGACACGTTGCGTCCCTCTCCCTCGTACTCCACCAGGATATCTGTCCTCCAGCTGCTGCTGTTCACCTGCCCCACCTGATCAGAGGCACATATATACACGGGTTATCTAAATGTTAATGCGACGTTGCTTTAACCACAATAAAAAAAAAATATAAGAAAATAAAAAAAAAAAAAAAAAAAAAAAAAAAAGGGCCAATCTTCTGACACGTTGCCTAAAGTGGTCATCTGTGAAATTACTTTGTTTAAAAAAATAAATTAATTAATAATAATTCCAATATTGGATACTTTATTTAGCCATCCTTTTTAAGAAACAGTCATTCAATGTATTTGTGTTGTGTAAGCATGTGTCATTTCCATTGTTAGGTGGCGGCGTCCGCCTTTGCCGACAAGAATGCACTGACCGAGCACGTGCAAGAAGTGAAAGATAGCCGCGGTGAATTTGATCAGTAAACTGTCTAAATGGATCGACACTGACAAAAAAGTAAACATCCCGACTCCTGGCTTGACAACCGTTCCGTGTCTAAATGCAGAAGGTGGTGAACTGTACTCTACCATCACGGGCAGGAAGGACATGCCGTCCATGTTGGTTTTGTTGAGGTTGTAGCCCGCCATGTCCAGGATGGTGGGACCCAGGTCCACATTGGCCACCGGCAGCTGTGCACCAAATGACAGAAGCATGAATAAGCATCCATCTGCAGGCACCTCCCAAATTTGGGGGCGGTGCATTGGGGATGAATAAATTGTCACGGTCAAAGATGTGTTTTCAGCTTGGGAATTGCAAAGTGTGTGTGTGTGTGTGTGTCTGTACCAGGCTGGTCTGGTTGGGCTTGATATTAGGTCCTCTGACCATGAGAGGAACCCTGATGTCAAACTCATACAGTTGCCTCTTGTCCAGAGGAAGAGAGAACTGACCTGAGAGGACAGGGAGACGGGAGGACCGATAAAGGACACAGAAAAAAGGAAGCGAGAAGAAATAGGAAAAAGAAAAGAGAGAACAAACACAAATAACACACGCAAAGTGACACATCCTACAGTTAAGATTACCATAGATTGGATAGATGAGAGAATATCAAAAAATTATATCAGTTTTGCCCAAATATGGGCAAACATCCACACAGTACTGAGTACCAGTATGGTAGCCGTTGTCCGAGGTGAAGAAGATGTAGGTGTTGTCCAGTTCGCCCCGGGCCTCTAATCTCTGCACCACTTTCTCCACCAGGTCATCCACTGACAGCAGAGTGCGCCACCTGCGTGTGTGTGTGTGTGTGTGTGTGTGTGTGTGTGTTGGACGCACAACAACGTAATGGAAATTGAAAACTTATCTAGATTCGCCGTTTTGCACCGAAACTGGATGCGGCAGACATCAATTTTGTGACCGTCTCAAAGTGAGCGCTGATCAAACCAGAGGAAACTGACCGGTTCCTGAAGGCATCATCCAGGAGCTTGATGGACGAGTTGCTCATGGGGGTTTTGGCCTGTCTGATGAGCCAGTGTTTGTCCTGGAAGACACAGAGAGTCGTGTCAAGCCATTTGAGGAGGACGCTCAAACAGGTACTAGCAGGCAGGACCGGAGCCTGCAGGGACGCACCTTTCCATGAACATTGAAGTTGGGGTCCCGGGGCGCCTGGATGTCGCTGAACTTGTCCTGGTATTGGGGGGCTGGCGTCCAGGGGAAGTGGGGGGCTGGCGTGGACACCATCATGAAGAACGGCTGGAAGTTGGACTTGTACTGGAGGAAGTCTAGAGACCTGTTGGCCTGCAAGGGGGACGGGGGCAGACAGGAAATCAGGTGACACCAGAGAAATATTTTCTTCTACCTCGACAATGAAACACTAGGCATGGCAAAGCTAACACATGCCATTAAAAAGGGTTGTCACAGTTCATTGTGGAATACTTGATTCTTATAGGTTGATAGCAACAATCAGCATTCAGTTATTTCTGAATAATGACTGCTCTCTGTTAATAACGACCGGTGTCACGGGCGATCGCTTCTCTGCCTGGCTTCACCACCCTCGTTTTACGCCACATGCTAATTCCAACGACAATGGAAGACTTGAAGAGGTGAATGCGGACCTGGAGCTGCTCACACGGCAACAGAGTGCACACCAGACTTCTTTAAAATATGTTTTCAATATCATGAATGAGCACTCCACTGTTTTTACTTTACATAAGAACGGCGACAGTGTCACAAATGGAATACTCAACGTCTGATAGCTTACTACAACTCACCAGAACATCCGTCAGGTAGTCCTTGCTGTAGTCTGCACCGTGTTGCTGGGCCTTTCCATTGACTGACAGCGTGTAGTTGTAGTATTTAGAGTTCCTCTCCTTAAAAACGAAAAACAAAAAACAAAATGAACAACAAAAACAACGTTGACAAAATATGAATGATTGTACTCGACATTTGACAAAGAGAATTATTAATATAGAAAAAAAAATGTAAAGGTCATGTCCTGTTTACAGGATAAAAAAGACCAACGTTTTGGATGAACCTTTACATTAACATGAACTCTCTTTTGAGTCTGACTCGATAACGGCTACGTCTGTATCAAGGACTTTAGACCAGAGAGCCAATCATTTTGTGAGTAACATAAAAAAAAATTAAAATAAAATAAATAAATTGATAAATAAATAAATGTTTGAATGCTCAGCAGATGAGGTTATAGAAGCGTAAAAAAAAAAAAAAAAAAAAAAAAGGGGGGGGGGGGGGGGTGTCAGGCTGATCTCATCAAGTCGATGCCATGAAGCAGTTTTTACACAACGGTTGCTTGTGGAAGGTTGTCTTTGCCGAGTCCTATAAATATGCACCTTGTGACCCGACGGTCAGGTGACCTTTTCGCAAGCCCCCGACACCACATGTGATCAGACAGTGTCAAGAACTAACTCTTCCGGGCGTGAACTTGTTCTCCTTTTTCTTTGTCACGGCAGGCAGACCCAAACCATAAATATCAAGGATTTGTACAAATATCGACAACTAGAACAATGGGAGTGCCGCTTGATTGGTCTTGGGAAGATTAATCCTGGCCGTCAGCCAGAGCAACAAATGATCCTTTTGGTTCTCTTCAATTGTTTGTTTTGTCAACTTGATTGATTTTAACGGCGTTGTACAGTATCCATTTCACCTGTTTCAATGATTTAGAACAGTTTGATTATGTACACCGCCATCAGTGTTCTTTAGGTTTGTTAATTCTAACTATATATCATAAGACCACAATAGAGGCAGAACTGAAAGTCGTACAGAAAAAGACAGTTCAGGCTTTGTAACCCACGCAAAGCCAAGTCTCTAGACCCATCAGAATCTGCAAATCTGCAGGAAACACTGGAACAGACTGCATGTAATGTGGATGTAACGCTACATTGTTATGATCACATTCAGTTAGTCTTAGTTAGGCTTTATACTAAATCCAGAAAACGCATCAGAGAGTCAACCCTGCCCCCTAGTGGCGGTCAGACGACCTGAGTCGAGGTTTCGCCTCAAGCCGGCGTTCCAGTCGGATCGGGCACAACTCTATCTGTTCTTACAACTTTCTTGTATTCGTGACACCATACCGACATTGGAGAACACGTAGGGAAGATGGAGCAGGCCCGTTGGAGAAACAACGGGCAAAAGAAACGGGAGCGAAAAGAATGAAAAGAAGTAAAGGACTGAACAATATGACAAAAAGAGGATCGAAGAGAAGGATGTTGGGGGCGTGGTACAGTACTCCAGAAGCACTTAAAGGTGACCGCACCGATGAGGAGGTCGACTTCACGGAGGGAATGGATCGTCAAGGTGAATTAAGAGAAAAATAAATGACGACAAATATCTCACTGGAATCTGAAACATGTCAACACATGGACAGAGGAAGAGATCACATCCGTGGTGAACGTATGATTACCAATCCGATCCAGTAGCTCCATCCTGGGGGGACATGCCCCACTCCACCAGCCTTCGAGTTCCCATACTGAAACAAACACACACACACACACAAAATAATTACATGAAATAATAATAAAAATGTAAAAATAAGAAAAATCTGAATCACAAATATTAACGCTGTGACCAAAGATGAACAACACTGTACACCCAATTGGCAAATAAAAGAAGGTCAAGTGTACTTCCCTTTTTTGGCCACGAGTTAAATAACAAGACCAGCCGTAACTTTCAGAGGGACGGTCGGGGAAAACCTACCGAACATCTCATGACAGGTTGTGAAAGAATTGAGGAAAAGTGTCACGGCCTCTCACTAAGATTAGATTTTGCATGCGGAAACACAACCTTCCCCTCCCCCCAGACATGGTCACACGGCTTGATCAAAATTTGGATTGGACTACTTTGCGTTAAATGCCAATATCCCACCTGCTTCAATCACTTCATACCATATCACTGATTCCTATTGCTGCTCATTTTAACTTTCTCACTCTATCCCTCCCTCCCTCTCACCTCGTTGAGGTATTTCCCGGCGAAGAAGGTCTGGTAGCCGGCATGGTCCTTCAGCAGGGCGGGGAAGGCCTGAGGCTCCTGGCTCTTCTGCCAGGCTGTGCTGCTGCAGTTGCCCTCCAGGGTGTTGTTGATGACATGGTGGTTGTGGGGGTACTTGCCTGTCAGGATGCTGGCTCGGCTTGGGCAGCACAGCGGGCTGGCCACGAACTGGGCGAGAAACGAGTCGGAAGGAAACGGAGATGGCTTTAAAGATTGGATAAAATATCGGCCGATGTTCAGGATTCAACTTTCACCCCAGAAACCTCATTGATGTCATTGACTGTATAGAATAAGAGGTGAGTGGGGCGAAGGGAGGGCGTTATTGTTATTATTATTATTATTTAATTTCACTCCTTACAGATAGTGTTGGCTACAGTGTCATAGACAATATTTCCTCAGCGGCAGCTGTCAAAGTAGGCACACATCTTCTTTTATTTAGTAGGTAGACATGAAATAGGCAGGATAATGTGCAGTCAACCGGTCATTATTTAGAAATAACCCCCTTCCCACTGACGGGGGTTATTTTTTGCAATAATGACAGGCTGGCTGCACATTATCCCTTACATACACTAATACAGAGTAATGGAATGTAAAAGGATGACTACTGCCCTTCAGAAAAAGGCCTACTGTTCAGAATGTTTGATGGCTTAGTAGCAGTGTAGAAATAAGCTGGTTGAAGAAACAAGAGGAAAAATGTTTATGCACATAATTATTCTCAATGCACAGTTGTTCACAAAGCATAAGCACATATATGCATATGGACACAGCAGCATCAGATAAACTAGCAGGATGTTGTCAAGTTTAGGACCTTTAAGGTAGATTGAGTTGAAATAAGGTTTGGCTTGCACTACACTCAGTTAACCCATGCCCTAAGTTTTGTCAATACAAAGTCCAAAAGGAGTCAGGTAGTTGATCTTTAGACAAAAAGGAAAAATTCTCAAGTCATCAGAAAATCCACTTGACTGTTTTCGCTTCCATTCACTTCATGGTCGAATGCTCATTGGACATGGCAACCATAAAAAATTGAATGCAAGTATAAACCTACTTACGGCATTTTTGAACGATATGCCTGCATCTCCAATGAGCTTTCTTGTCTTGGTCAGTGGACTCTGAAATAGGAAATATACAGTGTAACAATCAAATCTGGTTTAAAATAAAGGCATACTTAGATAGATGGATTGATTGGTATATGATTGCTTCATTTGCTTGTATATACTACTTTAGCTCAATCACACATACATCTAAACCTATGACTAATCCATTGTGGCGGAAAGTACCAAAGCACAAGTACTGTTACTGCATTAAAGCGAATTCCAAATATATTCAGTGGTACTCAGACTCTCATTAGAGTCATTTTGTGTTAGGGTATTTGTACTTTTACTTAAGTAAAAGGTCTGAGTACTTCTTGCACAAATGCTGACTCACTAGTTTTGTGGATAGACACATTTATATCATTAAAGATGAGTGTCTGCTCATACAGTGTGATCAACAAGAGACATTTCTCCACGTTTATGTGCAAATTATGAATTCAGAATAAACCAACTTATTACAAAAAATAATCACTCAATTGCCCGGAGATCGTATACAAGGCAAATAAAACAAGGATAAAGTCACTGCTCTGAAAACATCTGTTGGACGACTCCATTACAATAGAATATTACATTTAAGAAATATATATACAGTTACTACATGATTAATATTTGGAATTTGGAATTGTAACATACCGTGACTGTTAACCCACGGACTCAGATATAATAATACACGGAATAATTAAAAAAAAAAAGAATGAATAAACTCCTCTCACCAGACCCCCGATGGCGATATCCAAGTCGTCGGTGAGAATGAGAACAATGTTGGGACTGCGATACGCGGCGACACCTCCATCCAGGGCGCTCAACACAGTGACGCAGGTGAACGCGCAGCTCCAAAAGCTCGGCAGACGAAACCGCACCGGGGCCATTTTGACATGGAAATGCACAAAGGTTGGAGGCTGCCTCCACCCAGCCACTGGGCGCCGAGTAAACGTTAAGCTACGTCTTACCAGCGTTGGTGGAGAGGAAGGAGAAGGAGGCGGCCCTTAAAGTTTGTTTCGGGAGATCACTTCCTGTTTACCGGTCACATGACGCTGGCCTACGGAACCCCAAGAGGCTCAACATCGATAGCCGTGATCTCAGCTTTCGGAACGCGTTTTTGCTCAGCATATCAGAAGCTTTAAACATTGGGTGTCTTTTGGTAGTTCGGTTGAAACTTTGACTACAATTAAAATAACTGAATGTATTGAGATACGTCTGTGTGGCTTCATCGGGTGGATTTTGTTAAATTATCCTAATTTATAGGAACTCAGGATTCCTATTGCTCTGTATTGGTTGCGTGTTAATATCTTACTTTGTACTTCACATTCAATTATAAAGCAATACAAACGTCACATGTCCGCGTTACAACTGGTATATATATCGACATCTAATGAATGCATCCGTTAATGTATAAATGTTTATATGCGGTTTCTTAAAAAGTTATGTCTTGGAAAGAGGGTAAAACGAGACGCTACCATAGCCTTGGAGCGGGGTATGTGAATAAATATGTAGTCAATAAATATATAGAATAAATGTATAGTATACATCTTTAGAATACATTTATAGAATAAATATACAGCTTGATATCTGTTATTATTTAGTTTTGCGCTTCTGTAATTGGTCAATCCCTTTCCTCTGCCGCGCGCCGCACCTGCTGAGCAGCAGCGCAGGGAAATAGCGGTGGAAGGTTCGACTCTTTCTCGAGACTCGGTTCTTGACGAGTGATTCGGCAGGAAGAAAAATCTTTCTATTTTCCGACTGTTCGTTCGGTTGATTTGGGTCGCGTCACGTTCGGTGAGCCAGGGTGGACGAGCGTCAGAGGGGTCGCTCTGCTCTGAGTTGTGAATGGAATACCCACAGGATCGTTTCATTATGTCAATATGGTTTGGTTTGGGCGAAGTAATGCGAAGTATGCATCCCAGCGAACTTTTAGCCCAATTCTCTCTTTTTTTTTTTGAGAGATACAGTGTGTGTCACAAAAATAAATGACTTCCATCGAAACGGTTTATTTCGGTGCAATGCAAAAGTCTACATCCGTCACGTTTATGCACAAATACATTTCCCACACCAGTTTACACATTTATTTAGTCCTCGTAATTATATGTGGTCATTATTTCCAGTTCACTGCAGTTATCAACTTTCCAAGTCGCTTACGACAGAGAACGAGCGACTCCCGACTCGTTTACGAGGATCCGTTCACCACGAACGAATCGTTCACGAGCCTCGCATCCCCACGGGGAAAGTTTGGCTGGTGCCGCGCAACTTTTGGGAGAGTGGGCTGGACCACTTAACAGCAGCGAGAAGTTTCAGGAAGGGATATAAAAGTGCGGTGAAAGATAGAGGAGGGGAGGAGTGAAATGCACTCGCTCCCCATATGTTCACTGGAACTGAGTCGGAGCGTCATTTATGATTATTGTTCATAATTGACAATGCCACCCGTGACTTAAAGAACACGCCAGACGGGAGAAATTTGGCAACTCTCCGCCAATGTGAGGTCAAAAATGGCGTTGATCGGTGGCGAACTTTTAGAAATTGACATATGCGACCTCGGCGAGACGCGATCCGTGGAGGGGAGCGGGGTTTCGGTCCGCTCCGCCGCCGCGTCCCACGCGGACGGCCTCCCCGGTGTCCGGCCGCGGAGCGTCAGCGCCCAGGAGTTACCAGGCGACACGTCACCGTCACCGTCGCCGCCGTCGTCACCGTCGTCACCGCAACAGATCCACGATCGCGAAGATCGCAGGTCCATCGTGGACTGCCTGCTGGTGGAGCTGTACGACACGTACGGCGGCGGCCTGAGGGACTACGTGGACAGCTCCACGGAGGCGTCCAGCTCCGACGCCTTCCTGGGCTCCAGCGTCCTGCAGGAGCTGCAGGAGAGGCACACCCGCCGGCTGCAGGTCAACTACCTGGCGCAGAAAGGTACACAAAGCCCGTTGAAATAAGGGAGTGTGTGTGTATGTGTATGTGTGTGTGTGTGTGTGTGTGTAAAGTAAGTAATAAAGTCAGAATTGTGAGGAGAATAATTATGTGTAATTATGTGTATCTCTGAATTCAGAGATAACAGCCCGAATTCTAAAAAATAAATAATCCAATGAAATTAAAGTAAAACAATTGTAATTCTTGGGGGGGGGGGGGTATGAAAAAAAAAAAGTAAGTATTTAAAAGTCAAAATTATGAATTATATTCAGATGAAAGAGAAATGTCTTAGATAAAATTAGAATTTGAAAAAAATGGAGCAGGCTTAATGTCAGAATTTTTTGGGGAGAAAAAAAAAAGTCAGAATTTAGAGATTTAAGATAGAATATGCAGATGAAAATGTTTAAATAGTCAGTTCTTAAAATAATACGGATAAGATTAAAATGTCAGAATTCTGAGAATACACTCGGAGGAGTTCTGAGGAAGAGGTGGAAAAATGTCTGAATTCATTCAACAGTTTGCAACAGCTTCATTATGTTTTAAAACATGACCTCAGTGGTACTTGATGGTAAATGGTACAGAAAGTAAAGCTGTGACAGAAAGTCAAGTGTATCTGAATTCCATTTTTGTGAGTGTTGAGTTTGCAGAGTTACCAAGAATCCTTCTTAACTTTTGTTATCATACCAATGTAACCAGTTGACCCCTTATGCAAAAATCACTTTTTCAGTGCTTGTGCACATACAAGGGGTCTCTGATGGGCCTACTAACACACAAACTGTGAAATAAAACAACCCAGTCTGCTTGTTGCGGGTCCCTATTTCAGAAAACATGTGGTTCAGGAACGCCAGGAACAAGAGGGGTTTTGAGGCATGTTAGAATGACTAGAATGCATAACCTGAGTGGTATTTTCAGCAAAAAACTCCCGACCTGTTTTCGAGACCTTGGAGACCTATTAACTCGTTGAAAAGGTGGTGTAATAGGTCCCCTTTAATTTGCAAATGGTCCTCAGTGGGGAGGGGTCTAGGTAAAGTGCTCAGATCAGGGCGGATGTGCTTAAAGATTGACAACTCCTATATTTGAGGAAGTGTACGTTTTCGTGACCCATTGTCTCCTTGGAATGCTTTGGTCAACAAATGAAGCATGAAGGGTGTTTGCGGTTGGATTTACATGAAGAAGCTGTTGATCTAGTTGAGCGGCGGAGACATCTACTGTCGAAAAAAGTGTCTATTGGAGAAAACTGTAGCCGCGTTATGAAGAGTATATGTGACCCACCGCAGCAAAACCCGCATTGTCATGCATTTCTAAAATGGCCAGGAGCAGCCTGAAAAAAAATCTTTCTCTAAGGAAAATTCAAATTTTTTTTTCCAGATTTGTGTTCCTTTGTGTTTGTTTTTTTTGGGGTTTTTTTTAAATCTCAACGTATTTTCAAAACCAAGTTTGACTTAAAAATAGTAAAACAATGTTAAACCCTGAAGTTAAATGTTCCCATTAGATTACATGGAGAAACCCCGTTCACTTACGATCGATGGTTTCCTTTAAAGCGACCGTCCAGGTGAAGATCATTCCTCCATCTACCATATGATGTGAAGTCACAATGTGAAACCATTTTGATAGAGTTCAACCTTTAAATCTTACGTGTTTTATACACACACCTGGACCGATCGTTGTGTAGGCGGCGTAACACGCTAATAAGGAAAGCTGACGTAATTTCCGTAAACAAGACGTGGATCCTTCGGGAAAACTCTGAGGGTGATAATCTCAGAAACACAGTTTGCCCCACCCTCATCATATTTGCTTGATTCACACAAGTGGGACCTTGTTTTGAAGCTCTGATTCTCCACTTTAATATGACGTGTGTTTGAAAAAAGAAAAAGTGAAACGGCACCAAACGTTCCTAAAATCGGCGATGGGTCACAATATATGCAAAGGATTCAGGAATTTGAATAAAATGGTCATCGCCATGAATGGTCATGATTTTTGATTAGAATTGAGATCATGATTCTCGTAGGATTCCTAGGGACACATTTTGTAAGGGGTGTCGCGAGTCTCCAAATCCACGATTTGATTTGACTTTTGATTTAAACACTGACACTCGTTAAATGACTGAATAAAATAATACATTGAGACAGAATATTGACTTTAATGTGATTTTAGAACTAGTACGTCTAGTATCCACTAAGGAAAATTGTCCAGACACCGAGCCAACACGTTATCAACAGGCAGCGGTCAGTTATTCAGAAATAACTGACCTCTGATTAAATGGGTGACCGTGTAATTTGTACTCATTTAGGTAGTTATAACCACGACACGATACTCCTGGCTGTCCTTTAGCTAAAGCCGCTGGGCTCGAGCACAGCGGACGATCTCAGAAAGAGGCCAGACAGCTGAATCGCTTTTGTGCGTTCGCGACCGTTCGAAACGGTCCGAAAATTGCTATTATCCCCGCCGTTGTAGTGCCTCCTTCAGTTACTTTCTCTTTTGCGACGTTTCCGCTGTTTTTGTCACGTGGTGTAATAATGACGAAACTGAGAGAGAGCGAGATGGCTGCACACCCTCTCGTAGGAATGAGATCAGAGGTGTTAACTGAGATGGCAATTTTGATACGATTTTATTCGTGCAGCCCTAATATGAGTGACATCTGGCCTGCCTCCCTTGTGACTCGAGGGAAAGTGTTATGGTTGCAAATACAATGATTCTCCTTCTCCTTCCTGTTTTTTGTTTTGTTTTTATTTGTGTATATATATATTTTTTTTCATATAAATTTTAAATTTGATCGTGGCCTGGCATAGCCACACCAGTTCACAACTGGTATTAGTCTGGAAGCTCTCAGTTCATTTTTGGATTTCCAAGGGGCGTTACCAACAGGCGCAGACCAAAGTGTTTCTGGACGCAATTTGATAGACCTACAACCAATCGGAGCACTGGCCTGACCTACAACCAATCGGAACACTGGCCTGACCTACAACCAGTCGGAGCACTGGCCTGACCTACAACCAGTCGGAGCACTGGCCTGACCTACAACCAATCGGAGCACTGGCCTGACCTACAACAAATCGGAGCACTGGCCTGACCTACAACCAGTCGGAGCACTGGCCTGACCTACAACCAGTCGGAGCACTGGCCTGACCTACAACCAGTCGGAGCACTGGCCTGACCTACAACCAGTCGGAGCACTGGCCTGACCTACAACCAGTCGGAGCACTGGCCTGACCTACAACCAGTCGGAGCACTGGCCTGACCTACAACCAGTCGGAGCACTGGCCTGACCTACAACCAATCAGAGCACTGGCCTGACCTACAACCAGTCGGAGCACTGGCTAGAGCTACAACCAGTCGGAGCACTGGCCTGACCTACAACCAGTCGGAGCACTGGCCTGACCTACAACCAGTCGGAGCACTGGCCTGACCTACAACCAATCAGAGCAATGAAACGTGATATAGCGCTGAGCGAGTGAGTACGTAAATTACTCTTGACATTTCACTGCATGTATGTATGAAAGTATGTGTATGTATGTGACGAATAAACCTCTTGAATTAAACTTTCGGAAGTACGGCAAACACATCTTTCTTCTCAACAAAAGCTTTTTAGAGCCAATATCCCGTCCAGTTCGCTTAACTCTGCCGCGATAGCAGATTAGACAGACCGTTCCACATCAGCGGGAGTCATATCGGTTGTTTACGAAACGACCAATCAGCGGCTCTCCTCTGCATCGTCATCGTATCGAACCCGCCCCGTATTAGATGAACTGTTTGCGATTGGTCCGACCCGGGCAAGGTCGGGTGGAGATGGGTCTGAAACGGAGGGTGGCCAGACGTGTTCTTTAGAGCAAATGAAACATGAGCTGCAGATTCGTCGGCTTCCCAGGCTCATTTTATCGGCCCTTTGGGTTAGAAATGAGAGTTTCCGCCTCAAGGCGACTGGAGAGGCAGATGACAGAAGAGACAGAAAAAGAGATGGAGGAGTGATGGAGGTCTCGCCCAGGTGTGCTGTGAAATCTGTGAAATTCCACTTAAAATACATCTACAATGCAAACAAGCGTTGGTGCTCCACGATCAAAATTGCTGCACCAATACATCAGTTCCAGACAAAGGAGTCGCTCTGCATTCGTCAGAACTAGTCTCACTCTGAAAGTGACCCTGGAAGTAAATTATCATATTATTACTTTTTTTTTTTATTTGGTTCTTGACGAGTCAATCATTAAAAACAGTCGTTCGGTTTCCCGACTCTCTGTTGCTTCGGTTCAGTCGGTGTAACGCGCGGTGAACGAGGGAGGACGTGGAGGATGAAGGAGTTCGGCTCTGAGCGGTGAATGGAATTCTCACGGGAATCACTGAATTCTGTCAAACTATTCATTTTGGTGGAATGCTGTAGAGATTGATCAATCACATTCTATATGACTTGGGCCAAACCCCTTGGCTTTTTGTTTTTGCCCTGGACTCAGAATTGAGTCCTCAGTAATTATTTTTCGGTTTGTGAATTGACGATGCACTCCTTTGAGCACTCTTTTGTTCACTACAGAAAAATCGTTTGCGAGTCCTCGTCACTGTTTGCGGGCCATAATAATAAGCACAGTTCTGCCTGTTTCTGACATGTTGAATGGTTTGGATAATGGTGTGCGGTGGGATTATTTCATTGTGAAAAGTGTTCCGTGGTTTTTACATTTGATATGCTTCTGGTGTGCGCTTCTGTTTGACTGCAGCGTGGAAAACAGATCTGAATCGACATGACGCCCGGGCATGATTCAGCCCTCGAGCATAGACTGTAATACGTTGTGCTTTGCTGGGAACCATCCCATAATTGACACAGAAAGGACTGAGGAGAGCTGTATCTGATGTTTTTTAATTTTTTTATATATTTTTTTTTGTGCATGCATGGTAGCTAAATAAAAAGTGTGTGTGTGTGTGTGTGTGTGTGTGTGTGATACAGATTTCAGAGCACCGTTGGGGTTAAATCGGTGAAGGTTTACCAAGTTAATAAAACAGAGCTCGGAGTAAAGCTAAAACCTGATTGGCTCACACAACCCGGAACTTGTTCTCAAACCCCGTTGGCTCAAAACTAGGGCCTTGGCTGCTCATTCACAATTAAATCCACACACACTGAAGCAGCCCCTTTTGGAACAGTCAGAGTTTGGAGGCATGTCACAGTGGCTCAAATGCATAATCTGAGTGGAATTTTCAGCAAAAGAAAATGTCAAACATGTTTTGGGGACCTCCAAAGACTTATATCAACATTTGTGAGTGCAGGAATGGTATCCACAGGAAAAAATGTCTTCCATCAATTTCACTTTAATCTTTTTTTTGTCATTGCCAAAACACTCGAAATGAGAGGTATTGTTTATATATTAAAAATTTGGAAATTCCAAATTTCCAAATTTAGCTTCTGTTCAATTTATATTGTTCACCCGTAATTTTCAGACGTATTGAATGGTTTGTGTCTATTAAAAAAATATATATATATGTGGAAAATGGGCGATAAAATAGATAAAGTTTGAATGTGTTTCCGGCATTGAATTACAACTACTCCAGGTAAACACTAACATTTTAAAAGGGGAAAAAAAATAGTTTGAAGAGTGGTGTTTTTTCAGTTGGTCTTTTACTAACAGCAGCTATTAAAAGACGTCTTTTAAAATGAAGTGTATTGATGCGTTTGTTATATTTAGTGTTAAAACCCATTTGTCATTCGGGGAGGGTTAAAATCTTTCCACGCGGCACCAACATCATCATTTGAATTCCTCCTTAAATTGTGTCTTTCTTTTATAGAGCCCGAGGAGCTTCATTCCATCATCCAGGAAGTAAAATACCGCACGGGGCTGCAGTCAGCCAAGCTGCTGCGGCAGCTGAAGAGACGCGACCGGCTCCAACACAAACTGCAGAAGAACTATGACATCATCACCGCCTGCCTGCAGGCCGTCTCGCTGAAACGACGTAAGGAAAATTAACGAAATGGTCGTCTGTTGTCGCCCGTTTAGCATGTCGGTGTATTATTATTATTGTTATAACTTTTGCTTATTGGTTCCGAGAAACAAGTCACTGTTTTCACTCTTGTATTTGTTCTTATGAGAGACTGGCAGAAAACAAAAATCCTCAATGAGTGATACTTGTTGCATGTATTCACTGTCATATAGTGGCGAGGGGTTTGCAAACGTTTTTGAACCCTCAGTCACGTTCGGCAATTGCGGTGTAATTCCTACGGCTTCCCGTAGCGGGAGCTGTGTGTCTATACAGGTACTCCTCACTTAACGACCTACCTGTTTAATGACCGTTCGGACTTACGACCAGCTCTCTGACAAGTCTTTTTTGTACACTTCATACAATACTGCAGCGATCCCATGGTGCATCACCCTTTATATGCTATATATACTATATACACTATATATTCCATACACACTATATACACTATATACAGTACATACTATAGACACTATATACACTGTATACATCTCATCACCGTTCTCAGTGTCGGTCCTGCAATCTGTCAGTATTCACTACACTAGCGTTGGCAATGGCCACGCCCCTTTACCGTGAAATAACACAGGTCTTCGCTTATCAAACAATTCACTTAAGATCTGGTCCAGGAACGAACCTGGGTCGTTAAGTGAGGAGTACCTGTAGTTGTCCAATGTTGCTGACTGTGCGTACTAAGCAAGTCGGGAATCAAGCCACCTGCGTGCCGGAATATAACTCGGCCTTAAAACGTATTCCGTTTTTGGTCGCCAAATGTTTCATTGCTACGTAATTAAATTTGCCGAGTTTGTATCCCTTTTAAAGATAAAATAACACAGCGTGAACATTGCAGTCGAGAAAGATACAAATCAAATCGAGATCAGAAGGCGAGGCAAGTTTATTTGTATAGCACATTTCAACAACAAGGCAATTCAAAGTGCTTTACATAAAGCATCAGAAGCTTTAAGACAAAGTGCAAAGGAAAGAAAAGTTAAGAAATAGAATGCTTGAAATAAGGTCATAAAAGTTACAGTACGGTGCAAGAAATTCATATTTGTTTAAGTAAAGGGAAGCGGCAAACAAAAGTCTTCAGCCTTGATTTAAAAGAGGTGAGAGTTTTCTGGGACTTTGTCCCAGATATGTGGAGCATAAAAACTGAACGCTGCTTCTCCATGTTTAGTTCTGACTCCGGGGACTGAAAGCAGAGCTGTCCCAGACGACCTGAGAGGTCTGGATGGTCCATAACGTAGCAGAGGATCAGAAATGTATTTTGGCCGTTCTGTGCTTTATTAACCAACAGTAGTATTTTGAAATACATTCTTTGACGGACAGGAAGCCAGTGTAAAGATCTGAGAACTGGACTGATATGATCCACTTTCTTGGTCTTAGTGAGGACTCGAGCAGCAGCGTTCTGAATCAACTGCAGCTGTCTGATCCAGGCCTGCAAAGACACCGTTACAGTCGTCTAGTCTACTGAAGATGAATGCATGGACAAGTTTTTCCAAATCCTGCTGAGACATAAATACTTTAATCCTTGATATATTCTTAAGGTGATAGTAGGCTGACTTTGTAATTGTTTTAATGTGGTTATTGAAATTTAGCTTCGAGTCCATGACAACACCAAGATTTTTGGCTTGGTTTGTGTTTTTTTCACATTACCGATCGAAGCTGAGCACTGACCTTTAGTCATTCTTCCTTGGCTCCAAAATCAATTACTTCAGTTTGGTTTTTGTTAAATTGGAGAAACATCTGGCACGTCCAATCGTTGATTTGTTTAGTGCTCAGTGATTGTATTGGACCATAGTCCCCTGGGGCGCGCCGAGAACACGTTCCTCATGAATGTGTATATCTTGCCCAGACACATATCTAGTACACATGTACCTTTCCCTCCGGTCCACCTTTTACTTTTATTGTAATTTTTCATGTTATTACTGATGCAAGGTTGGTAATTTTAATAGCCAGGACTTCTACTCTGTGAGGTAAGTGCTGGAGGGACGTAAGTTCAGGTAAGTTTCATTTCGGAGGATTTAAATGTATATTTAATACAACACAGTCAACTTATTCTATTATATAATTATAGAACCCAGAATCGTGATTGTGGCGCCTCCCCTTGCGGCTGCCTGCGCGAGCACCTTGTGTCGATTACGCACCTTTTGGTATATTTTTGTATTTTTAGAACTTATTGTGCGTAATCACCGGGTGTCGTGACATTTCACTGCATATATGTATGACCGCATGTATATGTATGTGACAAATAATCTCTTGAACTTGAACTTGGTGATATGGTTATGTAAATTTGCTAATTTTGCAGTCGTCTGCTTAATTATGGTAACGTATTTAGTTGTTTTCCATGATCTGAGCAAGTGGGAGCATGTAGATTCAAGATGTTTATTTGTCACATACATATACATACAAGTATACATATATGTAATAAAAATGACATTGCAACGCACCCGGAGATTATGCACAATAACTGCCTAACTGGCAATTATCTAACTAACTAACTAACTAACTAACAAACTAAACAAACTGATTCCTAAAACGCAATTCAATTGGTAAAAATAATTAAATTGGAGTAAAAAAAACAGTAATTTAAAAAGTAGGAATACAAAATTGAAATAAAAAGAAAAGACTATTATGGTGTATATACAGATATGTGCAGTAAAGTGGCATGTGAATAAAGTGAGGTAGTGTGTGTTGAGATATAGAGTACAGTATACAACAGTACGGCAATACACTAACACCGACCAGAACAGCACAGGAGGATCCTTCATGATCCTGCGGGCTCTGCTACTACACCTCCTGGTGTATAAGTCCTGCATGGAGGGGAGGGTAGTACCAGTGGTATGTTCGGCTCAACGCACCACCCTCTGCAAGGCCCGCCGGTCCTGAGCAGTAAAGTTCCCAAACCAGGCAGTGACTGTCGACAATCGCAAATAGGGATGTCAAGATTCCGATTTGAAATCGTAAATTGATCGAAATGAGCGTTTGATTTCAAACTTCAAAATCACAATCGGGTTCGTGATTCTCGTATTTTTGTGGGTAATATTGTCCGACATGGTGGCCATATTGGGGAGGTCAAGATCTGCTGGTAAACAAATGCCTCTGGAGTTGACTGCGGCTTGCCGGCTCCATGAGATTTTTCATGAAGTACCATCTAGAGTTTTTCTTTTTTTTTTTTTTTTTTTCACCTGTGCTGTCATCATGCTGGGCATACAACACAGAGTATTTGTATGCCATTTGCATCCAGGACAGAGTTAGTCTGCAAGAGGAGTTCAAGTTCTCAACCTGCAATGCAACTCTTCATTAATTCTTAAATCATCAAGAACTGCTGCAATACCTCTGTCCTGTGGATGACCTGTAGAATGACAAGAGCACAGTTTTGGTTATGGAGAGCCACCACCAACCCCCCTCTTTAGAGAACTATTTATCGTGTTTGGGTCTATAAACAACTGATCACTACTGCAAGAGGGGGAGAATCACCACGGTGAGACAGATAAACATAGAAACAAACAACATTTACACAAAAACATTGGATGACATGTATTGAAAAACTGAATTAGGTCCAGGAAAACTGGACCTACAACTGGTCCCGTGGCCTCTTCCTGTCAATGTTATGGCAGTAAATGAGGGAGGAAAGAGTTCTAGAGTTTTTATTTGCTTTGTTTGGTGAAAAGATCACTATTCGGAACTCTGGAGCTGCAGGTAGTAATTTGCCTATTACTGCCAGTGTTTTGGTTATTTATTATTTTTAATATTGAAATAAAAGTTACTTATTAAGAAACAAGTTTTTCTTTAATAAATCAAGACTCGATAGCCTAACAATGGCATAGCCGTCAGTGCTGGAAAAAAAAAAAAAAGATTAAATCGAAAATCGACTCGTGTCCTTAAATCGAATCGTGGATTTGTAGCAAAACAAGGCATGTGTATTATTATTGTTTTTGGCGATGATGTCACAAGAGGGAGCGTCATGCAATCCTCAGCACTTAGAAATGCAAAGTCGCTCTTTATGAACGTGGAGGTATTTTTTATTTTTATGTTTTATTTGTATTTTTTCTCTTGCATTCAGCTTTTCGACACTCGCTTTCTTTCTATTCTTACCAGCGTGGCATTTCTCCATGGACATATTTTCTTACCAGAGACAACTTTGACCTTAGTGGGTGCAATGCCATTTCTTATTTTAGAATTGAAATGATCTTCAAGCTCATTGACTGAGACCCAAGAGAGGATGGGTGTGTAAGAGAAATCCTGAATAAATATTTCCCACTGGTGTTTTCAGTGATATACGGTCGTGCTCGCTATTATGCAAGACTGGGCAACAGAATCGTTTTTTTAGACCAGCGATTCGCTCCCTGTCTCTCCGCCCTCGGGTGAAGGACAGAGCACTACACCCTCTACCTCCAGACAATGAATGTTGTCCGCCCGTTCTGCCTCTCATTGTCTACCTGTTCCCTCCCCAGCTCCCTGCTGTGGTGTAGCCGGTGAGCAAGCGAAGCACTTGTGCACCTCCAAAGAGGCCGTCTAGGATCTGAGTAGCATTTTTAGAAAAGGGAAAAATAATACAATTTAAGGCCAAAGACCCGTCTCCATGGAGAGTGGACGTGTTTCAGTTTCTCGTCTTGCCGAGTGCCACGGATTCGGATTACATTACATTACATTACATTTAGCAGACGCTTTTATCCAAAGCGACTTACAATTGTTCAAACACCGACGGACGCAGCCATCAGGAGCAATTAGGGGTTAAGTGTCTTGCTCAAGGACACTACAGCATGCTAGCAGGAGGAGCCTGGGATCGAACCAGCAACCTTTAGATTACTAGACGACCAGCTCTACCTCCTGAGCTACCATCCCCCCATCCATCCCCATCCCCCATGGATCGGACTCGCCGTTTTCCAGAAGTTTCTTTTCTTCGGAAAAACAAGTCATTTTTTAAATATTTGTACGAAATAAATATTCGTTTAAAAAAAACAGTGCATTATATGGATTCGGCTCCACCCCTACTTTACAGAAATATTAGTTAGTTAGTTAGTTCCTCCCGTTCCTTCTGGAACATGGGGCGACGAGCCCCCACCATTTGCTCCTTACCAGAATGGCTTCTTCAGAAATATTACTGCTTCCTCATTCCTAAACACACACCATTCACGGCCGTTCCGACAATTTACCGGAAATTATACTACTTAGATTAATCGATGATTGTTTGTTAAGGTTAACAGCTATCGATTGAGGAAATTCCTTTGTATCCTTAATGTTGACATTAGTTTGCGAGAAACTACACTTTTGTCCATTTTTTTTCTATTTCATTTTTTGGTTAGGGACAAGAATACTTTAATTATAAATGCATCTCAATACATTGTACAATATGTTACAGGTGGATATTAGAGGAATTGTACTATAGTGCAATTACTATTGAATAATTGCATAGACATGCTGACTTCCTACTAAATGGATGTAACTTTTTTAAAGTTTAGAATATTATTTTATTTACACACTATTGAGGTTGAATATGATTTTTATTTTTTTATTATTATGATTATTTTTCAAATATTTATTTCAAAATTAAATATTTATTTTTTAAAGTTTCTTTAGTTGGTGGTTAGTTCTTCATGTTCTTATGGTACTTGGATGTATTAGACACTAATTTATTCTCACCTCAAAACCCTCCATGGTCTGTGGCCGGGGTCTACCAGCCCATACACAGTATATAGTTTGAAATGAAATATGTAAATTGCATATTTTGTAAATTAGTCGGCACAATTAGCCTACGTTTTGTCACTCTGAAGAACCATTATCAGCTTGGGTCCAGTCGGTACGTTTTTGAAATTGTTTTCTTTGTAGAATGACCGTTTGATATCCAGTTCTTGCCATTTTAGTAAGACTACTGCGTAGTAAAATATATGGTCGTTCATCCCCTCACAAGGGGGGGACGGGGACTTCTGCAAAATGTTAGAATGAGCTGTAAACTGCATTATGTCCTGGAGTAGCATCAAGCTATTCCTTTCACTGTATATCATTTTCATGGACAGTATAAGTATTATTAAGTACTGGGCAGTAAAAGTACTGTTAAGTCCTTTTGACTTCTATGTGTGACAATGGCAGGAGTATCTTTCCTTATATATGATCTAATCTTTTCTGGTGCAAGGGAAGTAGTGATTAAATAAAGATTATTAGAATATAGAAGGTTTGATAGGAACGAGCTCTTGCCAACTATGAATTAAAGAAGGGCTCCCAGAGAGCGTGTCACAGGTCCAGTAAAACAAAAATAAAATCTAGCGGGACCATCAGGGGTGGAAAAGAAAACGGCATATTAGAAAACACAATTTGAAAGAAGGACGTGATTTTTATTTTCTTCCCCTAATTGATTAATGTTGTATTTCTTATTTCCCAACATGCAGCGTGGCATCTAAACTGTGTTTTTAAAAGTGAGTTGCGATTCCGCTTTGAATTGTGATTTCACTTGTTTTGAAATGAAGCGGAAGTCGTTGTGTTAGTATGCTGTGTATCCCTTCAAGGCTACATGTAAATTACACAAGTGAACTGTAGCTGCGCAAATTAATTAATTTCCTATAAAAGGAAGGAAAGTGGTTGCTCACCATATTGAACTGATAAAAAGGTGAGTGCGTGTGTGTGTCATTAGTTTTTTAATTCAATCTATTTTATATGAATTGATTGTTTGAAGTCTTACACCGCTTTGTCAAGTTTATTTCTATAGCCCTTAATCCAAATTCAGTCTCAAAGGGCTTCACAATCGCACATTTCACATATAAATAATATGTGTATGTGTAATATGTGTATAATAAATGGCTTCCCCCAGTGTGAACCCTCATCCAGGCAAGGGAAAAAACTCCCATAAAACCCTTTGGGGGGGGGGGGAACAGGGAGAAACCTTGAGAAGGGACCACAGAAGGAGGAAGCCCCCTTCCAGGATGAGCAGGCTGCAGTGGATGCTGAGTGGGCAACAATAGTAATATATGACAAATCATAGGTTATTGTAATTTATACAATTTAATCTCAAATGCACCATGGCTGCCTTTATTTTCTAGCTGGATTGGTGCATTTTAGCCATTAATGTATTGAATAGCTTCATATAAAGTACCATTTAATAAATAAAATAAAATTAATCAATCTTGGGATTCACTTAACAAAATAATCTAACGGATTACCACTTTAATTTTCAAGTCTTTCAGTTCTGGAACGAAAACAAAAATCTACTCCTGAATAAAGGCTTCCTCCTCTACCTTTCTTCCAAGCGCCATGACCTGATCTCCTCCCATCCTACCCATCCTTCAATTCTCCACCACCCCGTTTGTGACGTCATACCGGGGGTGTGCCTCGTACCCTCAGAGTAGCGACGAAAGGTTCAACTGTGTTGGTTCCTGACGAACCCCCTTGGTAAAAAGAGTCGTGCAATTTTCCTTGGTTGGATCGAGTCGGTGTGACGCACGGTAAGTGACGGAGGAATCCGGTGAACGATGCGCGGGAGTCGCAAGGACCGAAGGACTGAATTCTGACAAGAAAAATTTAATTTTCCCAATGATTTAATTTTGGTTGAATGAAATGTGTGAATCACTCTCATTCGATAAGACACAAAAAAACAAAAATGCCAAATGCCTTGGCGGGGTTTTTTTTCCCCTTTGGACTTGAATTTAGCCCTCAGCAATCCTTCTCATTGTGTGAGTCGGGGATTGACTCGTTGGTCCCACTCCTTTTCCCGGAGTGATTCCGGACTCACGAGTCGTTTCGGAGGTGCGCGCCTCGGAGCGCCGCAGAGATGCCGTTTCCGCTCGTCCCGTTCGGACATATGACTCATTACCGTGGCCTCCTCCTCTTGGAGACGGTGCAAGAAGGAAAGCTGAAGGCAGCAGCCCTCCTCCACCCGGAGACGAACGACGCTGATCGGCCCGAGTGAGCGACCGCATCGTTGCTTCTTTTGGAGGAGGAGGAGGAGAAGGAGGAGGACGAGCAGAGCATCCTCCGGGAAGCAAAAGCCTCGGGACAGCGCGACCGGCGGCACCGTAAGAACGGGAAGCAAACCGGATGGACCGATCGGGTTTCCTGGTCCCCCCGGCAATCCGATGAGGCAGGAGCGGCACCTGGCCGCGGCGCGCCGGGCCCGGGCGGGCGCGAAGCCCCGGCAGCAGCAGGGCTCCGGGGGGGTCGGCACCATCATCAGCAACGTCCTGAAGAAGCGCAGTGGGATCTCCAGGAGCGCGCCCCGGCTGCTCTGCACGCTGGAGCCAGGTGACCCAAGCGCGCTCCCGCGTGAATCGATAGGATAAGACAACGTCGTGTTAAATACATACGCTATGTACACTTCGTATAAATATGCAAGAATTATAATATGTAGATTAAAGCAATGTCACATCATATCAATGCGTGTTTTGAAAAATAAATCGAGTTTGCTTCTGATTTAAAAAAAAAATAAAATAAAATAAAAAAAAATCGCATATATTATGTGTGATACAATTATAATATATAGGATAAAGCAATGTAACATTATGATATCAATGCATGTTTTGAAAAATAAATCGAGTTTGCTTCTGATTTATAAAAAATAATAATAATAACAATAAAATCAGTCAGCAACATTGGGGGGTAAAGGGTGCAGTTCACAACAGAGGCGTTCAGTCTCATGCGCTGTGCACCCAGATCATAGAAGATAGGTCATATTACCTTGTCACTTTTTTCGTATGGGGTGTGGAAAACACTTCCCGTGGCGGGTTTGGGATGACCGAGTCAGCAACGTTCGGGGATAAAGGGTGCGGCGTGTGGCAGCGTAGGTTTAATGTACAGTGGCCCGACTGGATCTAGACAGCGGTTTTAATTTGATGAGCACATGCGACTTAATGATCGGGAACTGTTGAATGTGCTGCTGCATATTATACTTGTTTAGATATTAACTAGGATAATATGCATACAGTGCATTCAGCTTTTATTTGTTATTTTTTATTTGCAGCAGCACATGGTAAAATAGATTAACTTTCTAAGCACTGTGATGAGCGACTATAGGATGCTTTTATGCTTAAAAAAAAAAAAAAAAAAATCCGACTATTTTATTTATTTTCTCAGCCACTGCTCAGAATCCTAGTGTGGTTTTTTTCTGGAAAATGTTGAATAAGAGTTATTCCCATTGATGATGATTGATTTCCACTGTAGTTCCGGGTGTTCCTCGACCGTCCTCTCCCACAAACGGCCACCCACTCCCAATCTCACAGGGACAAATCCGGACCTCGGGGCGTGTGCTCAGCCGTGTCCACGGCCGGGGCGCGTGTGTGACCGTGTCGGGGGAAGTGGGAGGTTCGTCTCTTCTCTTAATCCCTTTCAGCTCCCGACGCAGGCGTGACAACAAGTGCGGCTTTAACGCACGATGGCGGAGACGCACGCAGCGGGCCACGTTTCCAAGCGATCCGCCGGGTGGATTTTGTCTCCAAGGGGGGGAGATGGTGGTTTTTTTTTTTTATTTGCTTATGATTGTTATTAATGTTATTGTGAGATGACCGCTACAGTAGTAAGTTCAAAAGGGGAGAGAGAAGGAAAGAGAGAGAGAGAGAGAGAGCGAGGGAGAAATGGCCGCAGCCCCCGGTTGGCGCCCAGCCGGGAGGATGGAGGGACTTCGGATGAAGTGGCTTTCCCCCTTCTTAACTTGAGATCAGCGTTTCATTTCCGTTCGGGTTTTTTCAGGGGGGGGGGGGGGTTTACGGTTTAAGGTTTTTAAGAGATTTCGGGAACATGACTTCCCCGTCTGGATTTAGAGATCAGCACCGCGCGGCGAGGGACAGCGACGCCCGCGGCCATGAACCCGGAACTCATTCCGGCCACATCTTTTATTTTTTTATTTTATATATATATTTATTTATTTTTAAGTGGTAATCCGTGTGATTTGTTTTGTTTAAAAAAAAAAAAAAAAAAAAAAAAAGCCCAAAAACAACTGATCAACTCAGCACTTCATGAGAAACAGCCATGCGACATGTATGTCGTCGTGCGTGCGCTGCTCTCCGGGCCGTTTCCGCTGTCGGTGGTCGACGAGGCGGTGAAACTATCGGTGTGGACGCGCGTTCACGAAAAAGAACCACCGCCGGTCTCAAAGGGAAGTCTTGGCCTTGCAGTGTTTTCTGCCCGACGCCGACGATCTCATGGATCACCACTTTAATATAGATCGCAGCTGTTTTTTTTGTTTTGTTTTTTTGTCATGTCATCATGTTTTAATTTAATTGTACTTTTATTTTTTGTTTGGTGGGGGGGGGGGTTGACAAAGGCATATTTTATAATAAAAAAATAGTTTGAATCATTTAAATTACAAATCTTTTCAAAGTGGCATTTACACTTTAAAAGATGGAACCGCAAAAAAAAAAAACGATTAAAAAGTGTCAGGGGAGGGGAAAAAAAAAAAAAAAAAGATTCTTTGAACCGAAAATGACTTTGGTTCAAAGATGAATTTTGCAAATGTGGCAACGATTAAGGGTGTTTTCATCAAGTGTATTCTTCTTTCCTGCAGTTTTGTGAAATAAAAGGGGAATTTTTTGAAACAAGTCGTGCACATCCTCCCGATCTGCTGAGCCACGTTGCCCTCTCCGGGCCGTAGGGCGAGCGAGGTCGTCATCCTGAGAAGAGAAGACTCGCTCTTCCTCATTAGTCTTTTTGTTGTTGTTTTTTTTTTTCTTGCAGGGGTTGACACTCGGCTCAAGTTCACCATCGAACCGTCCCTGGGCAAAAACGGATTCCAGCAGGTGAGTATTGAGCCGTCAAACTCTTAAGCTGCCTTTTTTATTTTTTTCAATGCTAGATATGCACATATTTGTATTGTAACAATCATAAGCATTTTTGTAAATGTGTTTGATTATATTTTTTAATTCTATCTCTTTCCAGTGGTACGATGCCCTCAAAGCGGTGGCTCGCCTCCCCACCGGAATCCCCAAGGAATGGAGGAAAAGGGTAAGTCACAATAGCGTTGGTCCCCGGGTGGATATAATGTGACACCCTCCTTTACCCCAGTATTTCTAGTTGCACATTCTTGCTCTTTAGCCTCAGCTGGGGGCGGGGTAAAGCGTCTCGTGACATTCAAGTTGGCGCTGTGAGTGCCTCTAACCTCTAAACCTTTTTTTAGGCAGCTCACGTATTGTACACCTGTATTTTCCTGTTTTTTTCAGGCCACGGCACATGTTTTTTACATGCAATGATCCCTCGACACACTACTATCCTGTCAACCACCAGAAACGTCATGTACTGTACATGTATGACTGTGCTCATTTTCATGGCTGACTTATAGTTATGCAAGATTCTCAAACAATTCGTTCAAAGCGAACAAATCTTTTAAATGACTCACTCCGGCAAAGGAGTCGACTCACAAACTGAGAATAATGACTCAGGACTAAATTAAAGTCACACAATTCGTATCGAATGTGACGGATTTACTCTTGAAAATGAAATCCACCAAAATAAGTCATTTTGACGGAATGAAATGATCCCTGTGAGACTTGAATTCACAACGCAGAGCCGACCCCTCTCTTCTGACTCCCGTTCATCGTTCACAGGAAGGCCCCGCCCGGACGAACCGAGAGTCGGACGAAGCGAACGACTCTATTTACGGAGCGACTCGTCAAGAGCCGAATCTCCAAAAAAAAAAAAAAAAAGTCTAAGCTTGAATAACTATGAATCGTCGTCACATTCCGTGTGAAATTTGTTCTGATGAACACAGAGCTGCTATTCTGTCTGGAACTGATGAATTGGATGAGTTAGTGCAGCCTTGCAATTTTGATCTTGCAACACGAGAGCTCATTTCAATTATTATTATTTTTGTTGTAATTTTTGTGGAATCTGATAACATTTAAAGCCACACCTGACAGCTGTGTGTGTGTGTGTGTGTGTGTGTGTGTGTGTGTGTGTGTGTGTGTGTGTGTGTGTGTGTGTGTGTGTGTGTGTGTGTGTGTGTGTGTGTGTGTGTGTGTGTGTGTGATATTAACGATATACTGTATATATACTTGGGGCCAGCCACATGAATATTGTAATATTGAATTCTTGTGACATTCCCATATCCTTCCCCAGATTTGGCTAACGCTGGCGGACCAGTACCTCCACAGTATCTCCATCGACTGGGACAAGACTCTCCGCTTCGCCTTCAACGAGCGCAGCAACCCGGACGACGACTCCCTGGGCATCCAAATCGTCAAGGTGACAGGGAAAAAAACAAAAACAAAGGGGGGTTAGCGGAGTGTTTGCCTGGAAGCCGGGAGTGAAGGGTCACCCCCGTGTTTGCGTCGATAGAGCTTTTGACTTGGCAGCGCAGTGTCGAATGTGGACGCCTCAGCATTTTTCCACTACATGTTCCCAACAGCTGAAACAAAGTCAGCACTAAAGCAGAGAGGAACGAGTGTATCATTGTAGGTCATAGTAGACGTTTTCTCCGCAGAACCAAAGGCTCACTGTTGAACATCTGACTCTCATCATGTCCGGAATTAAGATGTCTGCAATTCCAAAATGATACGTTTCCATCCATGTTCAAGGGCAATTTGAAGCCATTGTATTTATTACCACAAATGAAATGTTAATTTGGTGCATTTCCCTCAGTCGGGTTGAGGAAAGTTGACTGACAACCAGAATATTTCGGTTTCAGTGGTCAATGTCTGGAATGTCTGCCATAGGCTTATGCTATGTATTATAAAGTGACCAAAAATGCACTTGAATTGTGAATTGTGGCCGTTCCGCCTGCCACACGCCACCCAAGTGGCGTTTTTAGGGGACCTCCGCCACAGAGAAAACAGAAGACGGGGTTTTAGACACCAGTTTATTGTAGAGAGTGGGCTAGGTGGAATAAGCCCAGGAGCAGATGGACGTGTCATGACAAGGGCTCCTCTCTTAAGTGTGTGTGGCGATGGGGATTTTACCTGTTGCTCATTAGACCAACCAACGATCAACAGGTATGCAGCCACTCTGATCCTGGGCCCCCAATTACCTAGACCCAGGACAGGTGTGACTGCTTTGTGTGTGTGTGTGTGTGTGTGTGTGTGTGTGTGTGTGTGTGTGTGTGTGTGTGTGTGTGTGTGTGTGTGTGTGTGTGTGTGTGACAGATTTCAGAGCACCGTTGGGGTTAACTCGGTGAAGGTTTACCAAGTTAATAAAACAGAGCTCGGAGTTAAGCTAAAACCTGATTGGCTCACACAACCCGGAACTTGTTCTCAAACCCCGTTGGCTCAAAACTAGGGCCTTGGCTGCTCATTCACAATTAAAGCCACACACACCGAAGCAGCCCCTTTTGGAACAGTGCTGTTTCAGAGGCATGTCACAGTGGCTCGAATGCATATTCTGAGTGGTATTTTCACAAAAAAGAAAGGCAAAAAACATGTTTTGGCGACCTCCAGAGACCTATATTAACATGTGTAAAATACAGCATAATAAGTCCCCTTTTAAAGAAAGTGTGTGTGTGTGTGTGTGTGTGTGTGTGTGTGTGTGTGTGTGTGTGTGTGTGTGTGTGTGTGTGTGTGTGTGTGTGTGTGTGTGTGTGTGTGTGTGTGTGTGTGTGTGTGTGTGTGTGACAATGTCGGAGACAGATTTCTTTTCACTCACTTTTCACACACAGAAGAACAAGCCAACAACTGTGGTTCATCTTAAATGGGTCATATGTCTATTAGTATCTGTTATAGCCGACAAATTATCATCACGATATCTTGGTGACAATGGTCAAACGTCTGAAATTGGGCTCCGTAGAGACATGACTGCATTAGCCTGGTCCTCAAGTTCAAATCAGTGTGTGCAATAGTGATTTGTGTAATAGTGATGTGCGGTTTGATTGTTTTTTTGCGAGTGAGTTAGTCGCTTACCAAGTCACTCAGTAAAAAATTGTTTATTTTAAACGGTTGATTCAGTCGGTGTAGCGCGCTAAGTGAGGGAGGGCTTGCTCTGAAGGGGAGTCAGAAGAGGTGATTCAGCTTTTGAGGTGTGAGGTGCCGACTTGTGAATTCTGACGAGAATCATTTCATCCTGTCAAAATTATTCATTTAGGCGGAAGCATGCAATGTGACATACAGACCTTGCTTATTCTTTGCAAATGCTCCACACACTCAGGTTTGACCTATGACCCCCAGTTTTTGTTTTGTTGTCTGTTATTATTTATTATTGTTGTTTCTGCCCTTTGTCTTATTTGAAGAGATCTTGAATTATACCACATGTGCGCCTGTTGATGCTCCCGGCTGCAGGATGTTTGCTCTGGCTCTGCGTCAGCACGCAGCGTGACTCTCCGTCATGGAAAAAGCCATTACGGCTGTTTTTGCTACTTCCTCATGACTCTCAAAATCAACACAGTAATGGCTCTTTTCCTATTCACAGGGCAAAGTATGATTTCTCGCAGTTTCTTTATTTTTTCAGTTTCATGACGCTGGTCTATTCATATGCAGCATTTTAACTGATGCATGGTTCACAGTTTAATATTTTCTAGATAGATACATTTGGATTTAAAAATTGGATTAAGAATTTTTCTTATTTATGATGATGATTATTATTATTATTATTATTATTATTATTATTATGATTATTATAAAATAGTTACTTTATTCATCCCCGGGGGAAATTGCATTTTCACAACAGCTCACTTAAAATATAGGCAATGATAATCATAATAATAAAGCACTAAAATAAAAATATTGATAGAAAATGGCCAATATTGAATTCATCTCAAAGTTAACTAGTGGATGGCAACATGTGACGATACAATAAACCTAACAGAAGATAATAAAAATATGGCAACATGCAATACACCTTATAATAAATGTAGCCTCATAAATAATAATAAAACAATAAAAAATGAACTGAAAAATTAACCAAAGTTGCACAATATTTGTTATTCCATGGTTTACTGACATGTCCCGGTCTTCCCAGGACCTCCACCGGACGGGCTGCAGCTCCTTCTGCGGCCAGGAGGGGGAGCAGGACCGGGTGGTGCTGAAGAGGGTGCTACTGGCCTACGCCCGCTGGAATAAAGCCGTGGGCTACTGCCAGGGATTCAACGTCCTGGCCGCCATGATACTGGAGGTCACCGAGAGCAACGAGAGTGACGCCCTCAAGGTACCACACACACACGAAAATACACACCAGTGTGTCAAATGGAGATCCAAGCTCATGCTCTGTCTAACTTTTTCTGGATTCAGGTGATGATCTATCTGATTGACAAGGTGTTGCCCGAGAGTTATTTTGCCAACAACCTGCGGGCGCTGTCAGGTACACGCACACTCACGCATACACACACTCCCTTTCCCTGGACGTCTTTTATGTTTCTGAGAACCCCGGCCCCCCTCCGCTCACTGTTTCCTCCAGTGGACATGGCGGTGTTCAGAGACCTGCTGCGCCTCAAGCTGCCCCGACTGTCACAGCACCTCCATCACCTGCAGAAGGCTGCCAACCGAGAGGCTGGAGGTACTCCCTCAAACACACACACACACACACACACACACACACACACACACATTCACACAACTTGTGCAATAATATAAATGCAACACTGGAATTACACTGTACATACTGCAATCATGCAGTTTGTAAGCTAGTTTGTACTAGTTTGTAGTATTTCATAATTTATCCTCTATATACCCATAACAATAAATTATCCTGTGCATATTTTTATATATCTTCACTATTTTATGCTTTAATTTTTTTTTGCTATTTGTATATATTGAATTTCTTTATTTCTTTATTCTATTTATTTTGCCATTCAATTATGTCACTTTTTATTCTATTTTATTCTTTAATTTTATTATTATTATTATTTTTTTTTTTTTCAGACTTTTAAGCTTTTTTGTCTGGAGAAACGCACCAAACCTCACCGGAACTAGTTCCTAGTACTGTACTGTACTGTTAATGAAGCTGGTAGAATATAACTGGTTCGGGCTTTTGTTGGGCTGTTAGTCCTAAAGCCTATATTTATGTTTTGTTGTCATTTTTGTTGTCAATTCTATGTGCCTGTACAAGTCTGTAAATACAACAAGCACGTCATTCCTTATGAACGCTCACCTAGTGGCAGAACCAGGTGTTGCAGTAGTTACAATGTCTGGACTGCAAGGTCACCTATTCTAACGGTTAGTTGCTACTTAAAACTAACCTACCATCCAGAGATGTTTTTTGTTTGTTTTTCCCCCCCCAATTTTTTTTCTTTATATTCCCAAGACAATTGGGTTTTTGGTGACGTTTGCATCGACCGTATTTGACATTTCTCTCCGTGCGTCTCGTCCGCAGGCAGCTACGAGCCGCCCCTCACCAACGTGTTCACCATGCAGTGGTTCCTCACCATGTTCGCCACCTGCCTGCCGCCGCCCACCGTGCTCAAGATCTGGGACTCTGTGTTCTTCGAGGGCTCCGAGGTGCTGCTCCGCGTGGCCCTGGCCATATGGGAGCGACTGGGAGAGTGAGTGGGACCACTTCAAACCCACCCGCCATATCCAAACGGAGAGACTGGTTCTAAATATAGCACAATGCAAGCAGAGGGATAACATTTGTTTTACTTCCTAATCTGTTATGAGAGTATTTGAGAATTATTATTATTATTATTATTATTATTGTTGTTATTATATTATTATTACTTTGATTTGGAGGATGTAATGTAGGTCAGCTACTTGACGGAACTTCAAGTTTTTATTTTTAGTTATTTTAGTATTGTAGATATGTACGAATACTATATATTCGGTACTCATTTCTCTCTCTCTCTCTCTCTCTCTCTCACTCCTTCCACGTATGACTTTATATTTTCTCTCCCCCCTCCATCCATCATTCTATTTGCCGCAGGAGGATCGACTACTGTCAGACTGCTGATGAGTTCTATAGCACGATGGGCTGCCTCACCCAGGAGATGCTGGAGCACAGCCTCATCCACCCCACGGAACTCATGCAGGTGCGCGCACACACACACACACACACACACACACACACACACACACACACACTCTCTGTTGATAATGGTGATAAAATGAATAACAGTGGTTATTAAAAAAAAAAGAAAAGCTTAATAAAATAATCCAATGACACACCACCATCCTTTTTAACCACTGAAGTCATCAGAAACGAATAAATCCTTTAAGTGACTCATTCCATGAGTCATTCCATCTCAAACTGAAAATAATTACTGTGGATTAAATAAAATTCCAATTTAAAAACAGGCCAATGCAATATACAGAATTAAATATTCTTATCTCGTTCATCGTTCAGGAAGTCCTTCCTCACACGCTGAATGGAGGGTTGGAACATGAAAATGGAACGACTCTTTTTACCGAGTGTACCAAGTCAAACCTTTTACACCACTACGAAATAATCCTCACTTTCAGAGTGAAACTTGTTCTGCTGGCGCTGCTGTTCTGTCTGGAAGTGATGAATTAGTGCATCCTTGCGATTTTGATCTTGCAACACAAGAGCTCATTTCCATTCTTTTTTTTAAATTTTATTTTATTATTTATTTTATATGAATATTATTGGAATTTGAACTTTTTGGCTGGACTGGAACTTCCTCTGTCTTTCTCCCTCCCTCTTCCCCTCTCTTAGGAGGTCTACTCCATGGCGGTGTTTCCGTTTCCCCAGCTGGCCGAGCTGAGGGAGAAGTACACCTACAACATCACGCCCTTCCCCACCTCCGTCAGGTCCAATGGGAGGTGTGTGTCCCTTCCGTCCCCACAACATCAACATTGCAGTGTATGATTGAATCCCAATCAAATCACAATGAAAACCAATGTCATAATAGTCTGAAATGCCCAGATATAATATCATTTAACTTGACTCTGTGGAGGAAGTGGAACAAGAAGCTGAATATGTGAAAGGACAATAACAGACATGCACTGATAACGGTACATTACTCGCGTTAAGGAAATAATTCTAGTTCATATCTAGGTTTGTAGTATATTGCCAATTCTTTTTTGTTTATTGTCAGTATTTTTAGCCTTATTTGATCGATTTTTGTCCATTAGGTTAATATTTGTTGTTGTTTATCAGTAGGTGATCAGTAGGATATTGTAATAGCCAATTCAAATAGTTATTGTTGACCTTAGGTTTATTGTTAGGTTTATCTTTTTATTGTTTATTGTACATTCCCTATTTGTCTGTCCTCGAGCTAATCATTGGCTTTATTGTATATTGGCAATATTTATCTTGATAGAGTAGGAAAAAATATGAAATCGTCTAGTGATGTAGTTCTGATTGTTTCCACCTTTATGCTTTTAAATGTGTTAAAATGTGTTTATTAATGTACTGGTTTGGAAGTATTTATTTTATAATTAAAGTATATTAACTACATATATATATTGCGCTGGTAATTACCTTAATTAGCTCTGTATGCGCAACTGTTCAAACAGGGGTAAATTCACAAAAGCACTGCACAGCTTTTGTGGCCGCTAAACCTGCACAAATAAGACCAAAATAAACTGTGTAATTCTCGAAGCACCCACAAACGGTGGAATACACCCATAACTGCGTTGCTACACAAATAGCGCCGGTGCTATTTGCACCTATTTAAATGATGTATCATGCAAACATTTGGTGCATAATTGGCGCCTTTCTATGCAAATGGGACTCGTTGGGGAAAAAAAAGTCCAATTGATGAATACAGCGCTTATAGTCACACGCAGTTAGAGGGAAATTATAACCGTCTGTAGAGAGCCGGTGGTAACTGAAGCTCATTATAAGGCGTGTCCCATTTGGGAAGCTTGTGAGGCATATTGTGATATTTTTTCCTTTTGTCCTCCACTTCAAATCTTGCGATCGTCTGAAGGTCAGTCTAAAGGTGTGCGTTTGAAAACACCAACAGCACTGACCGACTGGGATATTGAATCCTTAATACGGTTTCTCTCTTCTCTCGCGTTTCTGTCACGTTTTTGAGGAATGCCTCTGCACCCCGTCTACCTCATATTTTGGGAATCGTTCCTTGAGACGGGACAAAAAGTTATTGCAAGTGATGCCCAATTCATGGTGCTATCAGCTGCCGCAATACATTGTTTGTAAATTCACCCCTGAGTAAATAAATATATACATGAATTATCTAGCACTGTGGAACATGTTTTTTTTTTTTTTTTTTTTTTTTTTTTTACATAGTTCTTCTACCGATTCGTGACATTAATTTCTCTGCTGTTTGACATTTAAAACACTTGGAATATTGAGGTGAGGGTGATGAAGACCGTATTGTGTTACTGCAGCGGGGGTCTGGGTGGCTGGGAGAGCGACGACGACGCAGACATGGACGATGAAGACTCGGTGGTGACGGCCCTGGGGTGCCTGGGGCCCCTCGGGGGCCTCCTGGCCCCGGAACTGCAGCGGTACCAGAAGCATCTCAAAGGTCAGTCTGTACATACACACACACACACACACACACACGCACTCAATTGTTTAGAATTGAACTCCAACAGCCAAAAAGCTTCAGACAGCCCAGTGCCCCAAATCTGAAGTTCCTGACCTGATTCTTTGGTCCATCACACTGCTCTTTATCCTCTGGCTTAATCTCCATCTCCTCCCCCTCCTCTCCCAACATGTGTCCTTCTCGCCAAACAGGCCTTTGCAAGTTCCAAAAAAGGATTTTGTCAGCAAAGCTGCTCATTTCTTTCCCCCTTATGAAATAAAAGAGGAAAAATCAATATTTCAGTAATTGACTTCCTAAGCATGTTTTGTGGGGCAGAATTGTTGGAATTTTATACGTAATCAAAAATGGATTAGTACACATAGGGTTATTGTCATAACCGTGGTTCGTGCTTCAAGATCCAGTGTATTCATTAGAAATTATAAAACACAAACACCGACGCTCTCTACTGAAAACTGAAAAGCACCTTTAATTGTCCCAGAAACAGGTGCTTTTCCACAGAGGAATTGTTGTTGCTCTTCTCAAACCTGCACTAACACTGATGGTTTGTTCAGCTGCAAACCTCTATCTCTCTCACACACACACACACACACACACACACACACACACACGTATCATATGTAATCGTATGTTATGAGCTTGATTTCCTACAAGTACAAGTAGCGGCCATTTTGTTTGAGTGTTGAACCTGTTAACTTCTCCCTTCCCTCCAGACCAACGCGGGGAGCAGGGGAACATCGCCGAGCTCAGCCCGGGAGCGGTGGGCGGCGGCGGGCCAGGAGGAGGTATAGGAGGAGGAGGAGGAGGAGCGGTCCTGGGCGGAGGGAGGGCGGAGCACCAGGCGGCCATCAACAGCATGATGATGGAGCGCATGAGCACGGACATCAGCGCGCTGAAGAAGCAGTACGCCCGCATCAAGAGGCGGCAGCAGCAGCAGGCCATGCAGCTCTGCATCCGCACAGGTCGGACAAACCAACCCCGAAACGACAAGCTAACACGTCAATATGCATTTGGTGGAAAAACTAAAATAAAATCTTGATTTGTTTTCCAGTGTTTTCCACGCGGGCAGAAATCTTAGTAATAAGGGGTAATGTGCAGACAGCCAATCGTGATGGCAAAATAACCCCCTTCAGACTGGTTATTTTGCGATAACGACCGTTATCCCGCTTATTTCACTCCTGCTTACTAAATTGAGACGGAATATTGATTTGAAATGATGTTAGAACTAGTGTGGCTAGTTTAAGAACTCCAGCTAAAACGTAGCCGGTTGTTATTCAGAAATAATATGATAACAGACCACAGACTGACCATCGCCGCCATCGACCAATCTCAATAGAGTGTTCCAACGAGCTGGGTCACAACAAGGGAGGGATAAGAACACGCGGCAGAAAGTGAAATTAACTTTATTTTAATTTTTTTACTTTTGGCATGTGACCCTCAGGGCCTCACATGCCTCAGCGACCCTCAGCGACCACACCCAGAGGGCTTTCTCAGGAACCCCCCAACAAAGCCGGCAATGGTACAGGCCCTCTCACTAACCGCACCGGGGGCTAAACCGGGAACCAGGGTTTCCGGAAATGAGGGGTGTTCACCTGTGCACTGATATCATTTTTTTTTTTTTTTTCAATCGATTAAAAGAGAAATGATCCTGCCCCCGCAGTCACATTTTGGCTCTGTTTTTTCGCTTTGCGTGCTTAACACCAGTTACTGTACCTCCACAATGGAATAATTCAACTCAATGGTGTCGTTCAGAACCCTCATAATACACACCGTCAACGTCAACGGAGGCGCCGGAGACAGACATGTTCCATGGGGAGAGTCGTAAATCCACTAGTCTTCGTAATCTCTTTTGAAAATGTCTCCCGTGCTCTAGCGACTTTGGTGGTTGTGTACTGTGAGAAGAACACTGTGATTCACTGCAATTTCCTTTACTCCCCCCGCCCTCCCACTTCTTTTTTTTTTTTTTTTTTTTTTTTTTTTCCTGCTGCCAGGCGACCCCATCACATTCTGCTCTTGGCTTTTGGGTGCTTGACTTAAGCCCTGTCCTAACTAACCTCTATGTGGACCCTCACTAAGCCTGCCTGGACCCAGAGCTTTTGCCCCTAATTCCAATCTATGATTTGTGCATTAGGTAACAGAATAACCACAGCTGGCAATGGATTTGTTTTTGGCTTTTTTTTTCTTCCATCAAACAAAGATATACATCCTGAAAACCACTCACAGCTGATTATTTCTTATGTGATCAGTTGAACATTTAAATTGATCAGCTTTTTAAAAGGGCTTTCGCACAATGTATTAACAGCTGACTTTGGTGAGAGGCCAAAGAACCATTCGTTCATGTCCTGAATGGAAGGGAAAGCTATACAGTTACCAACAGACCTATGGCAATGGTGTACCAGTACAGATTGACGTAGATAAGTAAGGATAACGCGCATCCAGTGCAGTCATTATTGTAAAAATGGTGGTCAAGGCCTTGTATCATTCTCAAGGCTGGCTGCGCATTAGCCATCTTAATACACGGATACTTAATAAATATAATAATACATTGAGATGGAATATATCATTTGGGTATTTTATAACTAGTACTGCCTAGTTGTAGCGCTTCAGCTATGAAAAATAGTCCCCAACAATGTAGCTCACTAACTTTGCCCTGCATATGACTAACCAATTTACTGTTAATGTGAAATTGGACACTTAACTTTCATCTCTTCATGTCTTCCATTGTAGTTTCTATGTAGCGCCACAAGATGGCGTGCTAGCTTGTGTAGCAATAAGATGTAGGCGGGGTGAGACGAGGGACGTGGATCCTGGTGGAGAAGTGGTTGCCTCGTGACAAACGATTATTATTAACAGACAATGGTGGTTATTTAGAAATAACTGATGATTGACGCTATTGACCAATCAGAATCGAGTATTCCATGGAGCTGTGTGATAACGATAGATGGACAGACAACACCCTCTCTTCAAGTTGAGTTCTTTTCAAACATTTCTATTCTGCGTGTTCTCCCCGTCCCCAGACAAGTGCCCGGCCACCAGCGTCCTGGCCTCCCAGCTGAACCCCTCCACACCGGTGGTCAACCACCTCCTGCTGGGTCGCAGGCCACGCGGCGGCCCACCCCGGGGCCCCCGGCTGGCCCCTGCCCCCAGCTCCGCCTGGTCCGGGGTTGGAGCGGGGGGCGGCGGCGGCTGCGGCACTGTCGGGTCCCCCTGGCGAGCGCACGTGCGCGCCCACCGCAGAAACGTGGCGCGCGCCCGCGCCCAGCTGGGCTTCGGGGACTCGGAGGAGCGGGAGGACGATGGTGGCGACGACGGGGAGGAGGAGGAGAAGAAAGTGGTGGATGAAGAGGAGAGCCAGCCCCCACTCACCAGGGGGGAGGAGGAGGAGGAGGGGGAGGAGGAGGAGGAGGAGGAGGGAGTGGAAGATCGACTGGCTTCGCTGGATCTCGGGTCCGGAATGACACCATCCTCGCCCGCCCCGCCCACACCCCCTCCACCCGGCTACTCACCCGGAACACCGGACCCCCCGTCCGAACATCCCTCCCCCCTCTCCCTCCCCCTGCCGCGCCGTCGCAAGGAGTCAGACTCCTCCTCTGTTTCGGACACTCTGCCCTTACCTCACCCCTCCTCCTCAACCACCCCGCCCCCCTGTCCTGAAGCCTCCCCCGTCACCCCTCTCTCCCCCACTGCCCGCTCCGCCGTCGCCCTGACTCCCTCCCCCTCCACCCCCGCCCTCCACTCCTCTCTCGCCGCGCCCCCCGCCCCTCGCCTCCCCTCCTCGCCGTCCACCCCCGCCCTCTCTTCCTCCTTGTTTCCCTCCTCCTCCTCCTCCTCCTCTTCTTCCGCCACCCCGCCCGCCGCCCCCAAGCAGTCGCTCTTCTCCCCCTTCCCCTCCGTCAAGCAGCCCAGGAAGTCGGCAGCGGCCCGCAACCTGGGCCTGTACGCGCCCACGTCCCGCACGCCCACCGTGCACTTCCCCCAGCTCAGCCGCAACCTCAGCCACACCAGCACCACCAGGAGGCGGTGAGGAGCAACGGAACAATGGTTTCGGCTTCCGTCCAAGGAGGGAGACGACGGAGCTGGTGGGCAGGAAAAAAATAAATATGGAGTCGCACTTAAATTATACCAAGATGCCTGCCACTAATTAAATTATTGGAGGTCTGGGGGAGGGGGGGGTGGACAGGTGGTAAAACTTGGTGTATAATGTCTGCGCCAACTCGAAGGAGCGTTTATTATGTCCCTGAACTGCCAAGGACAAAGATGCAATCAACACTGGGGGGGTTATAATCGCTACATCCCCCTTTTTACCGTGGCCTATGCAGGGGAAAAAGCGAATCTATCTAAGTCAAGAAGAAGGCGACTGTAAAAACAAGGGATTTGCCATTTGTTTGCTCCGAAGCTGAGACTATAGCCATTATACATATACTGTATCTCTGCCAAGTATTTAGCAAATGACCACCAACGACGTATCTCCAAAAAGAGTCTGGTAAATGGATTTAAAGGTCTGTATTTTGTTTTAGTTATTATTATTATTTTTTTTTTGTTATTAAGATGATTGCCCTTACACACCAAAACTGTCCCAGTCCGTCTGTCCATCCGCACGTCTGTTGTTTTTTATTTATTTATGTATTTTTTATTATTAAGATGATTGCCCTTACACTCCAAAACCGTCCCATTCCGTCTGTCCATCCGCACGTCTGTGATACTACTGCCCCGGACATGAGGAATGTTAACATCTGTGCCAGTGATATAGAAAAAAATAAAACAAAAAACAAAAAAAACATATCTGCCGATGTAAAGCTGATCTGAGACCGGCTTACCGAGCTTGTGTACCATGGATTATCTATGTCCCCGGGCCCCCGAAACTAACATACACGCATAACACATCAAAATATTGCTGCCACTTCCTGTTGCACATTGAGAACATACTCTTAGGTTTTATTGGCCAAACTGCACTTCACTTCAATCCCAAAGCTGTAAGGCGCAGAGAACTGTTGTTGGCTACCACTCACAACTTAAGTATGTAAAGAGTCATTTTCCCTAAAGGTTGTTATACTATTATTATTATAATAATAATTATTATTATTAGCAGCTTGGGCGGGGAACTGCTAACCCCCCCTCCAGTGAGCATCTGCGATGAATGTGCGTGTGTTGACGTCGGGGTCACAGACCGAATTGAGAACCTTTTACTGGCTACAGAGTAGGGGTTGACCCGGAAGGAGTCCACAACTGCAGCCCCCAATAAATAATATCTGTGGAAAGAAAAGGACTTGACTGTGTTGTGTTCCTAGCGCTACTGGAGATCCCGTCAACGTTCTCCTTCGGCTCGCTGCTTTGACCAGGTCAAGAGCGACAGGCTTCTACTAAAGCCCATGGGCCAGCTGCTAGAGGTAATCAAACCGCGACGCCGCAGTGATTGACCTTTACAGAGCCTAAGCGGGAGGGAGGAGAAGCTCTTGGGTTGCCAAGATAGAACTCCTGGGGCTTGTGCAAATGAATTGTGGAATACCCGTCACCGCGGCGCCAGAACTCCAGGAACGAGGCTTTTCATGACTTTTGGGGGGCGGGGGAGTGGGTGGGGTGATGTAAGATGGTCAAACCTCATTCAAGTCTTAACCCTATGGTTGGGTAGAACAATTCCAACTGTTGTGTGGAACCTTTCATTTCAACCCCCCGTTGCGTAAATAATCAAAATTCGTCTTCTACCTCCATTGTGATGGCCATATCAACCAGTCCGTTCTAGACCGTTTGCAATATCTTCATAAAGCGCCTTTTTCAGGGCCAAGCAACAAGCCTTTACGACAACATCATTGGCACAGAAACCTCTCCTTTCTCTCTCTCTTCGATGTGTAGTCACGGTATTTATGTCTAAGAGGCTCAGATTCATCCTTCCACGCTTTTGCCTGAACATGTCTAATCATAGGTGAGAATTTTGAATCGAGGGTTCCATTCACTCGGAGACCGGAGTCTACAAAACACTTTTCGTTTCATTGGAGAGTCATACAGTCGAGGACAATCAACAAAGTACAACTACAGTATTCGGGATCCAGATAACTAATCCACATTCTTACATCAAGACTCCTGAGGTGCAAATACATAAGTACACGCGCACATGTAAACATAAACATTATTTTACGCCTACTACATTTTCACAGATAACACTGCATTTATGTGTCCTATAGGGGGCTGTTCAAATACATTTAACAAATGCTTAAAAAATGTTTTAACTTTTTCCTTTTGCCTGGATGCAAGTCCATTTGGCCTGGGGTTCAGCTCGGTTTGCAGTCGATTACCAGGGGAAAAGCAACCATAACTGAAAAGTAGGTCGAACACAGGCATTTCGTCTGCTACAACGTGAAATAACCCACTAACAAAAACTATTGTCTCTTGTGTTGAATTAAGTGCTGGTTTGGAAAGGCTTTCAGGGGAGGTGTCGGGGAGCTCATCAGGGTGCGTTGATGCGGGCCATCCCCGGGTTGACAAAGGAGAAGTTCATGAACATGGTCTGGTCAACGCTGTTGATGAGGGCTCGGTCCACGCACGACAACTTGGGCTTCTCGTTGATGAATTCCTTGTCGAAGTTGCTGCAGTCGCTGGCCGATTTCTGTGCAGGGGGAGAGGAGATGTCCGAGAAGCCATTATCCATAATCCGTAAGTGCATGTAACACATGGTATGCCATTTCGTACTCGGCAAGACTAATTATAACCCACTGGGACTGCACTTACCACGGTCGGCCTGAAGGGCGGCTCCACCTGCCGCTGCTCCAGAGCCGTCCAGTTGGTGGCGCTGAAGAAGCAGTGCAGCCTGATGTCGCCTTTAACTCCCAACCTCTGCTCAGGCTCCCTCACAAACAGCTGAAAAACACGGGCTCGTCAGGCAGTTGATCCCTGTTTTATCGATTCAATTCTTACAACAATCCACTGAACGGAAGGCGAGCTCTGACCTGGACCATGATGTCCTTGGCGTCCCTGGACAGCCAGTCGGGGTAGTAGGGGTTGTCGGTCCTGATGGACTGGAAGAGCTCCTCCTCATTGTGCCCGTGGAACGGGGACTGACCGATGAGCATCTCGTACAACAGCACCCCGAAGGACCACCAGTCCACCGAGCTGTTGTACTTCTGACCCAGCAGGATCTTAACACACAAAAGAGTTCACAGCCATTGTTTTCCACAGAATGCATATAAGGAAGGTAAAGACAAACGGGGAAATGCAAAGTATGAAGTATTGATAAATGGATGGGGGTCATGCGGTCACCTCGGGGGCGATGTAGTCGGGGGTCCCGCAGAAGGTGGAGGTCCTGGCGTCCTCGTACATGTTCTCCTTGCACATGCCAAAGTCGGCTATCTTGATGTGTCCGTCAGAGTCCAGCAGGATGTTGTCCAGTTTCAGGTCCCTGCAGAGGGGGTCGGGGGTCAGGAGGAAAATATACATAATAAATATGCAGAGTGGTTTAGCGATCCGTTCATACGTCAGGCGTTGCAGTTCCAGGGATAGTCCCACCTGTAGATGATTCCTTTCGAGTGCAGGAACTGAAGCCCGCAGACGATCTCGGCTCCATAGAACCTGAGGGGAGATGGAACAGAGAGGACAAGGGAGGAGCCGTTTTGAGGAAGTAAATCAATAAAAACGATCCATATCATTGGCTACCAAGCTTGTTTCACGCCGTTTTGCACCGATATACTGAACTTACGTGGAGCGGTGCAGGTCGAAACTGCGGCAGCTCTGGATGTGAAACATGAGGTCCCCTCCGTTCAAATACTCCATCACGAAAAACAGATTCTCCTGGAGAAGTAGGTGAGGGGGCATTTTTTTCCTTTTTCTTTCACGTAGCATTTCATTTAAAATGTGCATGTGCCTTTGCGTGCCTGCGTTGACCTTCAGGTTAGGGTTAGACCTCACCTTGGTCTGGAAGGTGCAGTGAAGGTGGGTGAGGAAGGGGTGTTCCCAGGCAAGGGAGAGCACCCTCCTCTCTGCCAGGGTGCACTCCACGTCATCGTCCATCAGCACCACATCCTTCTTCAGGGCCTTCATTGCGAAGAACTGGCCTGTGCTCCTCAGCTCCGCGAGAAAAACCTTTACGGCAACGACAGACATGTGATCGCATTGATTGGTTGTTGACACATGAGCTAAGTATACTTAGCATTAGTTTAATCCACATGAACTATGAACAAAAAATGTTTCTAGACATTAAATGGTTTAGGGGCTCAATTTACTTACTTTGAGTCCAATATTACTGGTCAACAATATTTAATTCATGTATAGATTAGAAATCGGTATAGATCTATACATTTTTAAAGCATAAAATGATTTAAACAATGTTTATTACACTTCTGTTTATCTTTGTTATGAAGGTGTTTCTCATGTGTGTATATATACAGATCGGCCGCAACATTAAAACCACCACTAATAACCACTTATTTTGTGTAGTTCCCCCTTCGGCCTCCATAGATCAGATTTGTTGTTCCAGCACATCCCACAGACGCTCGATGGGATTGGATCCTAACGACGGCCATCCGCATGATGTAGAAGAAAACATGATTCATCAGACCAGGCACCTTCTTCCATTGCACCATGGTCCAGTTCTGACGCTCACGTTTATAGGTGGACAGGGGTCAGCATGGGCATTCTGACCGGTCTGGCTTCACAATTTGGTCCTTGTCAAAGTCACTCAGATCCTTATGCTTGCCCATTTTTCCTGCTTCCAACACATCAACTTCAAGAACTGACTGTTCACTTGCTGCCTGATACATCCCACCCCTTGACAGGTGCCATTGGGACCAGATGAGCAATGTTATTCACTTCACCTGTCAGTGGTTTTAATGTTGTGGTTGATTGGTGTATATACAGTGGTTGGTCTTTTCAGTAGAAGTTGCACTCTATAGATCCCCGTTGGAGTAATTTGTCCTCTGCATTTGAGCCATCTTAACCACCAAGATTTGAATGTCCTGGTTCAAAATGGGGCAGCAAGGACTACCTTTTCCACGGGTGTCAATTAAAGATGGTACCTTGCCAAAGCTGCCTTTGCCGAGCATTTTGTGTAGGATGAAGTTTTCCACAGTGAACTTGTACTGGTGCTCCTTCCGGGGCGTGGCGTAGAGGGGCTCCTCCGCCACAGCCTCCCCTTCCTGCTTGGGGACGGCGGCCACCGGCCCGCCCACCTCCACCGGCGAGTCCCATGATATACCCTGCAGCTCTAGGGGGGCAGGAACATAAATTCCATTTTCATATGTGAATTTATTTATTGATACAGAGGTAGATTGTTTTTGTTATCAATTAGGTTTTATTGCATATTGCCTTTTTATTCTTATTCTTCAGGGTTTTGTTAGTTATTTTTGGATTGTCTGTCTTTTATTGCTGAAATGCTTAGTACAGCCAGTGTCATGTAAGTAATGGAAATGGAAAATTTAAGCATTCTCGATAATGCAAGCTATAAAAAATTTAATTTAAGGTGACAGTAGGTCAATTATTTACGAAAAAAAAAATACATATATTCACAAAACCAGTTAAAAAACAAGATAAGTAGCTCTTCAAGATCAAAACGTCCAACAGAAGTGCGAAGTGCAAATTGCAGCTGCTCACCAAGGGGTGCTGGAGGTTACAGCTATTCTAGATAACAGAGACTAAATAACAGAGACTTACCTTTGCGTGCAGGAGTTGTGTTGGCGGCTGAGCCCAACACAAGCCCGGAGGGGACTCGGACCACGCCCGCCTGGCCCACCCCCACTGGCCCCTCTCGGCTGATGCTCTCACTGTCCCTGCTTTCTCTGGCCTGTAAGGGGCGCGTTTGAGCGCCATGAATTACACTGGATACACTGTTCCCAGCTTTCATAATTATGTTTATGGATTGATGCTTTTATTCTTCACTACTGTTTAATAATCTTAATCAAAACAAGCAGTATGAGAGACATATTAAGCGTCATGAATATTGATATCGCTGTTTTTATTCCATATAATTATTGACTAATTATTGTTTTGCGCATGTAATTATGAGGTTATGCTGTGTTCCACTGAAACTCGGAAATCAATACTTCAGAGGAAAAGTTTGCGGATTGATTATTGTTATTATTGTTGTTTTTTAATTCAAATCGATATCATTGAAAAACTTAAAAAGAGCCAGACTTTTCCATTATCTCCTGTTTTTTGATGGAAGCTGACATTTTGCATAGATGAAACATGTCTGACCTGCTGCTTGCTCTCGATTATGGCCAGGGCCTCGGCCATCAGCTTTTGGTTGACCCCGCACAGATTGGCCACTTTCTTCTGGCATTTATGGTGGACGTTCATACTACATTCTGGAAAAGAAGAGGAATGGCATTGACACGCTCTCCACACACTATCACATTACAAGAATGTGAACAGTACAATTTATAATGCTGCAAGGCTACTGTAGCATTCATGACTCTTTCTACCTCTACAAGTAGATTGTTTAGAATTATATATTTTTCTTACATCTTTCCCTACTTTACACTGATTTCAGCTAATTGAGTGTCTTTTTCCTCCTGTTTGCCACTTGAATTTCCCCAATAAAGTCTCTGGTGGGGTGGTGTGTCGGGGGTTGTCCCTGTCACACAGTGCTTTTTTTGTTAAATGGAACCTATTATGCTTTTCCTAATTTTCTGTCATACAGGTATATATAATCTTCCAATGTCGGATGTTCATATAAGATGTGGCCAAAGTGTCAAATAATGAGGTGAACTAATGTCAAATTAATCGCTGTGAACGAGACACTCAGGCCTCCAACCGCTCTGAATGCTCGGTTTATAATGTTTTTTTTCTACTCATCAACTCCATCCGATACTCTATGCATCTCTTCTAACAAAACCATTAAAAAACAGTAAATGGTTTTATTTATTTCATTTTATTGCGACATTTGCATCAAACAAAAAAGTGCCCGCGTCCAAGAGTCCCAGTTCGGTTTCCCCCACAAGCTTGGCGCACGGCAACAAAACTTTTAAATGGGGCCTTATAGATCTAATATGAGTGAGGATTCTGCAACTGGATTGATTATTTCTGGCCTAAAATGTGTTCAGAAACAGATTTTGGTGGACTGATACGGTGAAATAAGTGAAAGTTACGGAGTAAATACAGCCAAACCTGGAAGCCATGCTCAAACGCCATTGGCTCACAGAACCCGGAACTTGTTCTCAAACCTCATTGGCTCATAAAACTCGTGGCCTCAGGAGGGTGGCTCCTCACATTTAAACAGGGCGTCAGGATCACAATGGATGTAGAGGCATGTTAGAATGGCTAGAATACATAAACTGAATACAACCATATACATAAACTCAGCAAAAAAAACTTCCAAAACATATTTTGAGGACCTTCCATCCATCCATCCATTTTCCTCCACTTATCCGGGGCCAGGTCGCGGTGGCAGCAGGCTGAGCAAGGAGCTCCAGACCCCCTTCTCCTCGGCAACGTTTTCCAGTTCCTCCTGGGGGACCCCGAGGCGTTCCCAGGCCAGCTGGGATATATAATCCCTCCAGCGCATTCTGGGTCTACCCCGTGGTCTCCTACCGGTTGGATGTGCTCGGAAAACCTCCAAAGGAAGGCGCACAGAAGGCATCCTGATCAGATGCCCGAACCACCTCAACTGGCTCCTTTCGACGCAAAGGAGCAGCGGCTCTACTCCGAGCTCCCTCTGGATGTCCGAGCTTCTCACCCTATCTCTAAGGCTGAGCCCAGCCACCCTATGAAGGAAACTCATTTCGGCCGCTTGTTTTCGCGATCTCGTTCTTTCGGTCACTACCCAAAGCTCATGAACATAGGTGAAGGTTGGGATGTAGATGGACCGGTAAATTGAGAGCTTTGCCTTCCGGCTCAGCTCCCTCTTTATCACAACGATACAACACTCGCATCAATGCTGACGCCGCACCGATCCGCCTGTCCATCTCACGCTCCATTTTCCCCTCACTCGTGAACAAGATCCCGAGATACTTAAACTGCTTTACTTGAGGGAGCAACCTGCTCCCGATCCGGAGGGAGCAATCCACTATTTTCCGGCAGAGAACCATGGCCTCAGACTTGGAGGTGCTGACTCTCATCACGACCGCTTCACACTCGGCCGCAAACCACCCCAGTGCATGCTGGAGGTCACGGTCTGATAAAGCCAACAAAACCACATCATCTGCAAAAAGCAGAGATGCAATTCTGAGGTACCCAAACTGGACACTCTCCTCACCTCAGCTGCGCCTTGAGATCCTGTCCATGAATATCAGAAACAGAATCAGGGACAAGGGGCAACCTTGGCAGAGTCCAACACCAACTGAGAACGTGTTTGACCTTATGCCGAGAATACAAAGACTGCTCTCACTTTGGTTGTACAAGC
>NC_137208.1:20106580-20114080 GCF_960531495.2 Zeus faber | reverse complement strand
GAAAGCCCAAAAAGTGAGGAGCGAGGACAGTCGATGGGAGGCAGGGGCCAGGAAGTGCTGGGAATGCAGGTGTTCATCCCAGCTGAAGTTCAGAGGTACGCGTTCAAGGTAGCCCGCAGGGGGGACAATCTCTGCTCATTGGGAGCAGATAGAGAGCGGCAACGTATGATCGACCGACAACATCTGGAGGAGCTGGCAACCATTTTGTGTGGTAATTTGAATTTGATTTTAGGTCCATTTCTAAACTTCCATTTCTATCAAAGGTGGTATCGACCCAGCTTTTGGTTTTTTACAGTGCGTGTCATAATAACATATTTCAGAAATTCCCGTCTGGTTTTAGAGCTTTACATAGTACAGAAACCGCCCTCCTCAAAGTAACCAACCATATCCTTTTAGCAGCCGACAGGGGGGGGGAGTGCAATCTGAAGTCTTTTCCATTTAAGTGGAGCCTTTGACGCTGTAAATCGCGCTTTTTAATTGACCGTCTTAACGCCTGGGTTGACATCAAGGACACTGCACTTGGCCGTTTTTTTTCCCTGCCGTTAAAAAAGAACCTTCGCGGTGGCGTACCGCAGGGTTCTATTTTGGGTCCAATTTTGTTTTCAGTCTATGTGCTGCCTCTTCGCCAAATGATCCGAAGACACAAAATCACAGTCTCTTTTCATTGCTACGCCGACGACGCGCAGATATACCTCCTTCCGAGACCCGGTGACTCAAACAGCCTCGCTGCAGTTATAGATTGTCTCAATGATATCAGCCGTTGGACGGCACAGAATTTTCTTCAGCTCAATAATTCAAAATCAGAAAGGATATTGTTCACTTCCCAAATTCTACCAGTTCAATTGAGTGGCCTCAGCACTCTGTCTGGAAATGTCGAATCTGTTGCCAGAAACTTTGACTCTGGAGTACTGTTTGACTCTAGACCTCAACTTTGAAAAACAAATTTAAAAAACTGTCCGGTCCTGCTTCCTTCAACTGAGAACCATTTCAAGAACCAAACCGATACTATCACACGGGGACCCGGAAAAAGTCATCCACGCCCTCGTTTTCTCGCGACCAGACGACTGTAACGCCCTCCTCTCTGGCATCAAGCAAAAGTCACTCTCTCGCCTCCAACCCGTTCACAACGCAGCAGCTCGGCTTCTTAGCGGCTCCAAAAGACGACGTCGCAGCACCCCAATCCTGCCTTCTCTCCATTGGCTCCCTGTACGGTTCGGAATCCATTCTAAGATTTTACTGATCCCTTTGAAAGCACGTCTGGGCCTGACTCCAAGAGACATAACACATATGTTGACCCCATATGAGCCAGTACGCAGCCTTAGATCCTCAGGCGGGGCCCTCCTGGCTGGTTCCAAAGTGTAGACTTAAAACTCAAGGTGACCGCGCCTTTTGTGTCGGGCCCCTCGACTTTGGAACGACCTGCCTGAGGAGATTCGGCTAACAGAGTCAGTGCCTTCTTTTAAATCACTTCTCAAAACCCATTTTTATTGATCTGCTTTTATGTAAATGGTAAAAGCGGATAAAGAGACAATAAAAATAAATAAATAGATACAATATGATAATAAGAAATAAATAAAAAGGAAAAAAAATAAATAAATAAGAAAAAAAATTAATAGATAAAGGCCCTTTCTTTATCTATTTTATTTTTTACTTATTTATATATTTTTATTTCTATTTATTATTATCATATTGTACCAGTTTTTTTATTTTTAATTCCTGTTCATTAATGTTGCTTTGCCTTTTAAATTCATGATATGAACACTCTGCTTTCATTTCATCTGTCAGTACTTTGTAAACTCGGTTTTCAAAGGTGATATATAAATAAAGCTATAATAATAATTATTATTATTATTATTATTATTATTATTATTATTATTATTATTATTATTTAATGATTCTTGTAATATTGTCAAACTGGGGTACAGACAGCTGTATCTCTATATCATTGCCCAATTTAGATACTTCCGCCGAGTCACCCTGGTGGTGCATCGATTCAAATTCGGCAACCCTTCTGTCAGTCTCGGCGACCGACAGCTGATGCCTGGTTGGCAACTTGGCAAGCGCTTCTAAATGTTAGTGTCGGGTGCCTGAAAACCTCCCGCTGCATTCGGCAGCCCTGCCAGATTTTAACACCAAAGTCGGCCATCTCTTCAGCATCAACGAGCCAAAAATAACGCGACAGGTTTGTACAGGCAGCCTTTTCAACAGCCAAGATTTCTGTACCGCTACTGACTTTTTTGGTCGTCACACCCAGCCAGCTTATGGGCTACTGAAATCTCGGGGGCCCCTCACCCAGATCTCCAGCTTGCCGTTCTCCTTCTTGCAGCGCGAGGCCAGGCTGTCCAGGGCCACGGTGGCCTCGGAGTTGAGCTCGGCCGTGCGGTCCTTCACCATCACGTGCATGACCCGTCCCTGGTGGACGTGGGCGTCGAAGGTGGTGCTCCACGGCGGGTACATGGTGGGCTTCTTCTGCTTGTACACCTGGCCCTTCTCTGGAGACGTAAAGTACATTGAGAGAAATTCTCGATCAGCGTTGATCGGTAGGAAGGAGGCTTTGGTTTGAAGTTGAAAAGGTCCACCGTTTTTGGCTGTTTTGAAGTCAACTGGCCACACACAGCCCTCTTTCCTAACGCAAACATCTACACATCTGGCCGCTAAGCTCTGAGCCGCTCTCTGACTGTCCAGCCAAAGTGTTATTATCGGTATAGCAGTGGGATTTTTCTACCCGATCAAATCGCTATGTGAATTATAATTGACATCTGAGGATTGCTTCTTTTGGTTTATACTTTATAATCCGCAGCATCCCGTATATATGCACTTATGTAATGTCCACATGCCACACTGCGGCTTCAACAGCGCCATATTGAGCCCTTATATAATATATATATATATATATATATATATATATATATATATATATATATACACACACACACACACACACACACACATATGGTTGTCAACCATGACAAACGTTAAGGCCTTGAAAAGCATCTGTTTAGCCGTTCGCCAAGACCTTTTTCCTAAATATAAATTGAGTAAGTATATATAAGTAAGTCTATATGTGCTGCCATTGCCATTGGCTTAATTGATTGCTTTAACTCAGTGTTTCCCGACCTTTCTTCTGCCACGGCAGAAGCACAACAACCAACAAAAACGTTAGAAACATCTATAGCTGAGCTGAATATTATGGCCTCCTAATAGTGATGCAAGACTCCCGGATGGTTAGTCCGTAGCGAATACAAATCTTTGTGAAATGACTCAAGGGTCTGGAGTCACTCGTCAGTCAGCCACAAAAAGTGTGCGAGCAAGTTCAACTTCACCTGACAAACTCAAAGTAATTCAGTGATGACTAAATTAAAGTCCAAGTGAAAAACAGATCGAAGCATTTGGCACAATTCGCACTGAACGCGAGTGATTTACTCTTTGCGTTCCACGATTCTTGTGAGAATATTGGTTGAAAGGGGTTTGGCTCTTTACGCGTGACCCGGTTAAATGACCTCCTCCTCGTTCGTTTCATCCAGTCGGTATCACGAGAGTCAGCTGTTCGCCTCGGCGTTGTGTGAATTCTCCCAGTAATCATTTCATTCTGGCAAAATTATTTATTGAGGGAGAATGAAGCATTTTGTCCGAGGGTGGAGTCACAGTGAAGTCACCGGCAGTGAAGTCAAAGACTTGTTTCGCTAAGAACGAATCGTACACAAGTCTCGCATCACTTTTGGCAACATGGGTTGCTTTGATTCTGTTGGCTTGGCGGAGCTTTCCCTTGGCTAGCCGGACTAAAGACAGGGCTCCAGGGAGGACGAGGAGCCACCGAAAACAGGACGGGTGCCGAGCCAGATCAACGTGATGAACACAAATCCAAAAATAACCCGTTATTCTTTAGAAATGCGCCACATACTTAGGTTGACGTGTTCACTTTGACGGCCCATGACTCTCGCTGGGTCCATCAGATTCTCGGTTCCTCCTGTTGGAGGTGACATTTAGGACAGCTGTGCCTTCATGTCTCTTTTGTCGGCACAGAGACTCACGTAGACTCGCAGGTGGTCTTTTAAGAGGCAACTTCTGGACAATTCCCCTCAATTTTACCCCAAACAGAATACAGGGGTGCGGGTTTTGAGCGAAGACAGTTTTTCGCCGAGACTACTTGCTGGCGTGCGCGTTTGGAGAGCAAAAGTGCTCAAAGGGAAATTTAGAGGCAAAGGTTTTTTTTACCCTGATAGATATCCGCGATGATAGAGATCTATCTCTGTGAAATTTTTGCTGTTTCAATTTGTTTTTTTATCCAAAGCGTGTCCAGTTGTCTGTGAAATCTATGTGTAGCAGCAGGGAGTGCCTTAAAAAAAATAAAACAGTGCAAACTATAAATATATAAAAAAATAATAACAATAATAATAATAAAAAAAGAAGATATCAATGAATATAAAAATGACCAAAATACACATATCTATATATATATATATATATATATATATATACACATACATACATACATACATACATACATACATACATACATACATATATATATATATATATATATATATATAGGAGTCCCATCTACTTTGTAGAACTCACTGCCAAAGTGAACAGAAACTTAAGAGACTCTTCCACTGAGTCAATGAACCAAATACAATATGCATGTATGTAGGCACACACTAAAACACACACACACACACACACACACACACACACACACACACACACACACACACACACACCAAACTGCCAGTGTGTCACCAAGGAGGAAAAGAAACGTTGCATCCCGCCTCATTTCTCTCCATGACACGCAGTTTCTTAGCTATTATTACCTCCTCATAACCATAAGCCACCAGTTAAAGCTAGTCTGAAAGCAGAACTAAAGGTTTTATTGTTTTTCAAAATGCTACGGCTGTTCCCGTCACACAGTTTTATGTGGGGCTGCATTTTTTAAGTCTCCTCTCTAGACGGGGCGAGAGGTGAAAGTGGAGACTTGTTTGTCTTCACGGACCTTTCGTTGATGACAAATTATTATTGATATTATTATTATTATTATTATTATTATTATTATTATTATTATTATTATTATTATGACATTCAACTAATTGTCATTGCACAGAGTACAGGTACTGGGGCAATGAAATTCATTTCTCTGCATTTTACGCATCCAAGTAACTGATGTATCTAGGAGCAGTGGGCTGCCGTATAGCGGCGCCCGGGGAGCAGTTGAGATGGCGCTACTAAACAAGCTAATGCCATTGTTAGTGTCTGTCCCACAAAAGTCATTAAAATCAACAGCCAGTTATGGGTGTAAAAAAAGGGTAAATGACAAGACAGGCAACATAAAAGTGTGTTTTTGCTTTACGAAATGAATGGATGTAAACTAAATTTGTACATACAAATATTTAGAATAGGAAATAATTTATATATATATATATATATATATATATATATATATATATATAATAGGGAATGTTCTGGTCATCGATTAACGGTTAACAATTTAACAGTGATATAATATAATTATATAATTTAATTAATTTTAAATATAATTTGTTATTAAGTGTTGTCCAGAGAGGTAGGCACACACATATACCGTACACACACACACTATTCAGGTATAGATGGTTTATACCTTTAAAAACATGATTCGTTGGGATGACATCAACTTAAAACAACACAAACATGTTATATGCACAGAAATGTGCATATAACATTTAGGAAAATGGTATTTGTAATGCTTAAAAACAGCAGCTTTTATAAAAAGCCTGTATTGGGGTATTCAGGTATTATTGTCCTTTTAAACCATATTACACACACACACACACACACACACACACACACACACACACACACACACACACACACACACACACACACACACACACACACACACACACACACACCTGTGTCCACTGCCTCCTTCATGTGCACGGCGCAGTAGGGGTTCAGCACCTCCTCATGGTAGGCCAGACCCGGGTCCATCTCAAAGCTGGAGAAGCCGATCCTCAGGAAGGGGGACATGGTGGCTCTCGAACTGTAAGATCCCTTTTTGCCAGGAAACACTCCCCAAAAATCTAAAATCAATGCATCACCAAGGGGCTCACTGGCAGTATTTGACCGTTTGGGGAGAGAGACCGGGGGGGGGGTTGCCCCCGACCCCCTATCTCCCCAAACCCTCCCTCCTCACCTTCCCCTCCCTCCTCAACCACCAACTCTCTGTTGTCACCCCCGCCCCCTCTCTCGACTTGTTTTTTCCCCTCCTGCAGCGCACACCGACCGACCCTCTTCTAAAAAGAGCTGCAGTGAGTGAGAGAGCGAGCGAGCGAGCGAGGGGGAGATGAGACGGCAGGGGGAGGGAAGGAAATGGACGTGGATGAGTTGAGTTCCGCCCTTCAAGACTCCAGCTCTCGCTGGAGATCAGTCGGTCCCCCTGCAAGAGCAACAGACAGAGAGAGAGGGAGAGAGAGAGAGAGAGAGAATGAGGAGGTTTATTTCAGCAGTTCATGGGTGGGGTTGGGGTGGGGTTCTTTGCTCCCCAGATTGAGAAATCCAACACAACAATGGCAAAAAATCAGCTCTGAGCGCCTCTTCCCTTCAAATTCCCACACAGATTAAAAAAAATCCAAAAACTTCTCCCGAGCGCGTGTCCATGCTTTACCTCTGGGGGGACTTGTAAGACAGCAGCTGTTGAAACCCTTAGAGGACTTTGGCAACTTCTTGTGGATTTAAAACCTCTCGGGGACTTAAAAGATTTTCTGGAAACGCCCCAAAAAAGTGAAACGAGCTTGGTGTTGGCGGTGTGCTCGGTATCCATGGACGATCCGCCGGTGCGACATTTGAGGACCAGAAGGCATATATACAGTATATACTGTATGTGTGTGTTTGTGTGTGTATGTGTGTGTGTGTGTGTGTGTGTGTGTGTGTGTGTGCGTGTGTGTGTGCGTGTGCATGTGGGTGGGTGTGGGTATGTCAGTGGAGAGCGGGGAAGGGAAGGGGCTATTCATAGTGCTGTAACACTAAACGCCGATCAGAAATACGCAGATGAGGAGTCTGACTCCACCGGGGGGCCTCGCCGGGACGACGGTGGAGGTACCGCGCACCAAGAGTCGGTTTCCAAGACATACAGTATGTGAGGAGGAAGCCGGTCTGTCTGTCTGTCTGTCTGTCCCTCTGTCCGTCTGTCCGTCTGTCTGGGGAACCAATAGAGATTCAAGAAGGACGCTTCACGCTTTAGAAATGATCATACCGTCATTTCAACCCCACACCATGGGATTAAGTTAATTTGGCCCTGGCCAAAGAGTACATTGGTGTTACGCCGCTTAAATCTGTTGATGGCCTTGTTCTTGGATGCAGGGGAGGGTATGAATTGGTTCTATGGACGACATAACCACCGAAGACACCGTTTTGGCCATTTCAGCGGAAGGCTGAGGAAAAGCCAAATAAAGTAATGAATCTTGAGTATTCTGAGCATATTTTGTTTTGAATAACCCCCCTTTTCACAGTTCTCTTGGTTAACAT
>NC_137208.1:20091580-20101580 GCF_960531495.2 Zeus faber | reverse complement strand
ACTGAGCCCCCTAACTGCTCTTGTTGAGCAGGTGTGCGCCTTGCATGGTTGCTGCCTCCATCGATGTATGAATGGGTGTGTGAATGTGTGAAAGGGTGACTGTGAATGCGTTTTGTAAAGCGCTTCGAGTGGTCGCAAGATTGGAAAAGCGCTTTATAAGATGCAGTCCATTTAACATAAAGGACCTGGGCCCGGTCTTCAGGGTCCTCCTGGCCCACCGCGGACCACCTCTGAAGCCAGGCAGCAAACTCTGAAGATAACAACCCCAAATAACATCCTCTGCCTTTTCTCTTGAATCCATTTTTTTTTAGGGCTTTTCCTGGCGTCGCACAGCAACAGAGCTGCGAAACAAGCACTGAGTTACGCCAGCATGGCAAGTGGAACGCAGCATGCTGAACAAGCAGATCCCATGGCCACCCCGTTGATGGGGAATGAGAAAAGCCAGACAAAAGCTCTGTCTGCTATGCAAGCTTCTTTTGGAAAAGCCATGGAAGAAATTGGCCAGGTTAGCAAACTACCGTCGGTCCTGCAGGCTCATATTATACAAATCAAGGACGACAGCGTGGGGCTCTGAACAGATGTGGACGGCATCCTACAAATGTTGGGAGTACGCAGAAAGTCAGATCTCACAGTTGGAGGACGAAAACGAAAACTCTCAGTCTGACAGAGAGGGAAGATGCATGAAGAATGCGTGAAAAAGAACAATTGTGGAGGTATTGGGCATTGATATAGACCGAGCGCAGCTACGACTGCAACTGTAAGTGTATGCACCGATGCCTGTTGAAAGCCGCCCTCCCAGGCCTATCATCATCCGCCTCTTGAGCTTCTTGGAGCGGGAAAGCGTGCTGGCAGCCGCGAGGGGAAAATACAGAAGCGGACAGGATGCCTTGTGGAAATGGTTGCAAACTGTCTTTCTTCCCAGATATGACAGGGGAGAGAAGAGGAAGAATGACAATGGATGAAATTCGATGACTTTCTGGACAAAGAATCCATTGAATGGCCACAGGCGAATAGGCTGAACTAGTATGAAAAACATGCTCAATGAATGTTGACATTTGAAATACCGAACTGCTGGTAGGGACGAACCATGACCTGGATTTACTTTTTCTTCGTTTTCTTTTATCTGTGAGAAAGGGATCCACAAAAGGACCTCCACCATTATTTTGGTCGAGAGAGAACTGCTTCACTGTATAATATTTTATTCTGGAAGAAAATTGACATGGACCAGTTCTCTCATTCGTACTGGAACTAACAGACAGGGACTCTGGCAGACAAGGCTCTGTTGTGCCATTCTGTCCATATTTTATTTTATGTTTATAGAGGGGTTTGTATGCTAACTTGTGTAGATTAGTCGAAGCCTGCTTTATACAATTTCTTTAAAGGTGGGTGTCTCCAGCGGATTTGGGTTGCCATTTAAAAAGGATATGTTATTGATGACACATTTCAATTTTGAGGAGAGGAATTTGGGAGGTTCTTAGGGTTGGCCATTGTACAAGACTCATGAACGAGTTAGGGAGGGTGCACGTTATCAGAGGTTAACTGGTGGAAGGGAAGGGGTTAAGGTTAAGGTTTTTTTAATCTACTTATATTTGTTGTTACTGTTTGTTTGTTTGTTTGTTTGGAATTTGTGTTATGTTCATGCAGTGTTTTGTGCAGTGTTCCGCACGTTTACTATTTTTGATTGGTTTGAGAGCGGACAGCAAGCACCCTTAATGCTTACTAGTAAGTAGGTTTTCTCACATTCTAGAGTATACAAAATATCAAGTTATTGTTAACTTTATAAGGTTTATTTTACCTGGAACATGCACTGTAAATGGATCACAGAACCCTGCGAAAAGGAGAAAATGCTTATGCATATCTTAAATCCCAACAAGCGAACGTGGCCCATATACAGGAGACTCATTTGGTTGACTCATAGCTCTTATTCTGGCAAAAGTTGTGGGGTGACAATACTCGTAAATAAAAACATGAACTCTGTCAACATAAAGACAATGAAGACAGAATAATATATGTGGAGGCCAAGAAAAATGGAGGTAGGTTAAGGTAGGTTTTGGCCAGGGATTAGTCCTGGCTTCACCTTGGTGTGGGGCTACAGTATGTGTATATGTGACCGACCACAGACTTTAGGTATATTTAGTGGCTATTGACTTTTTTTGCATCATTTGAAAGTGAAGAATCAGCGCTTCAAAACAAGGTGTCACTTGTGCAAATCAATCAAATATTTTTAAAGCTATGACTTGTTAATGACAAGGGTGTGGCAAACTGTGATTCTGAGATAATAACCTAAGTTTCCCCTCACACTTGGCTTCACTCAGCCAGCACCCAGAATGCAAATGGTTGGAGGACCAACACAGCCTGGCTACTTGACACATGGCTGCTTGACACCCTGCTGAATGAGGACATGTCACCCTGCTGATTGGGGCAATCTCTGCATTGTTCTTGTGTTTTAAGGGAATATTGCAACACTTTAACACTTAAACATATATGTTTAAGCAGCCACAGCTGTCTTGAGTCTTGGTATTTTGGCCAGACCATGCTACTGTGCAATGACGCTTGAAAATTGGGACAGATGTCATGAAGACAAGCAGGTGGAGGTAGAATGTGTCAGGATAAAGTGTTAACCAATTCATTCGAGGAAGATATCAGATATGTCCTTGAAACAAACACAGGTTTGACAGGGAAACTGTGCATAGCATGGGAGGCCTCCAAGCCTTATGTAAGGGGCAAAATAATAGCTTTCTCAAGTAAAAAGAAGGAAAACAAGGTAGAAGTAGCAGAAGTTAGAAATGCATCACCAGGACTTGATGGGTTAGCAGTAGAATATTATGAAAAATTATATTGATATACTGGCAGCCATATTGACTGATGTATATACAGAATCATTCGCATTCGCATTCGCATCATTCTGAAGTAGGACAAAGACCCCATTGACCCGGATAGCTTGAGACTCATAAGTTTGATAGATGTGGATGGTAAAATACTTACTAAAGTGCTCGCACCAAGGATAGAGAGAGTAGTATCCCATGTAATACACAAGTTGGATTTGATAAGGGGCGCTCATGGTCAGACAATGTTGGACATGTGTTACATCTTATTTGGTCTAACCGTAACAAGGACAAACCCATAGCTGCCATTTTGCTTAACGCCGGCTTTCGACACGGTGGAATGGGCTTTCCTCATACACACTGTAACGGCTGAGGCCGAACTGAACCCAACAGAACGACCACTGACACAATTAAGTAGACGTAACAGTTCTTTAATGGCTCTCAGGCAGAAGACAGGGAAAAAGACAGCCAAGGAGGTCAAACCTGGAAATCAGTCCGTACAGCTAACAATCCGAAAGGGACAAGTCCAGAATCCAGATGGCGCCTAACACGGTCAGGACCAGGCAGGCATGGACAGGGGAGAACTGGGTGGAAGATACTAGACAATCTGACCCAGCGAGTGTGAACTGAACCTACCCTACACAGGGCGAGACAGACATGTTGTCACAAGGCTATGATGTCACAGTCCTTACTGGGGGGGGGGGGGGGGGGGGCGATAGGGAGGAGCAGAACTCCAGGGAAGGCCGAATCCGAAATAGTAGGAGAAATAAACAGGATAAGTGACAGAATAACAAACACATGGCAACCTAAGTTGTGACACATACACTGAAAATATTTTGCTTTGGAGAAGGATTCTAGGTGATTTGTTCATCACCTAAAGCATCTGTTTTAATTCGTGGCCTGATGTCCCCCTTCTTCAACCTTACAAGTGGTCCAAAGCACGGAGATCGTCTCAGTCCTCTGCTTTTTGTTATATTTCTAGAACCACTAGCTGCAGCACTAAGAGCGGATGCAGACATTACAGGGGTGTGGGGTGGGGGTTGTGAACACAATTTTTTTTCTGTACTAACATGATATCCTATTACTTATATCAGACCCTGGGAACTCTGTACCTTTAGTTTTAAACAAGATTGAGATTTTAGGGAATCTCTGGGTGTAAAATGAATTGGCATAAGTCAGAGGCTATGCCTGTATCTACAGCATGTTTTTCATCGGTGGTTTATACTTTCCAAATCAAGTGGATTCCAGCATGAAATACTCGGGTTTAAGATTGTGTGCAGATTTGGAAGATACTGTTGCGATCAACTTCGTTACCATTACCACCACACACACAATGTGTCATCATGTGTGTCATCATGTGTATCATGATGACACAGTGTGTCATCATGTGCAATACAAATGTATAGACATGCACGCTCGTAAATCTATATTAGATTTATTCCAAATATAGTGTACATGTCTCATACCGTTTCATAGCTTCTAGCTTACTCATTGCCTACTAGCCTTTCACAGTCTACATCATTTACAATTCCGAATAACTTTGTGTGTAAATATTTGTTTATTAATATTTTGTTTGATTCTTTGTTCAATATTTGAAATTTTTTTTTTTTTTTTTTTGCTTGTATTGTGTCTTTAATGCACCGACCTCACCAAGTCACTTTCCTTGTATGTGCAAAAAATAATAATAATTATGATTCGGATTCTGGTTACTTCAAGAGATAAAAAAAAAAAAACTTGAAAAGGTGGACAGTAAGTAATCTCAACTTGTGGGGCAAAATAGATACTATTAACATGGTGGTAGCTCCACAATTTAACTACATATAAATCATGTTACCACTACCTGTACCCAATAAGATATTTAAACAATATAATCAAATTGTGAAGGATTACCTATGGAATGAGAAAAGACAGAGGATCAGATTGAAGAAGTCGTCTACTCCTGTGGAAAGGGGCGCCTTGGCACTCAGAAATGTGGAAATATACAATCTGTCTTTGGAAATGGCCAAGTTAGCTTGGCACTGGACTGAATATGATTCCCACTTGGATCGGATAAAAATAGAAAAGTCTATGAAGCTCCTTTCAAACCCATCATACAGGCCCTTACACAGATAAGACAAATAGGTGGAGAAAGAAACCCCATATTAGAGCACTCCCAGTGGATGTGGTCTGAGGAACATTAAATAAGATAAGATAGAGATACTTCCAGTGTTGCAGCAGCAATGACATACATGACAAAACACACATAATGTACAAAACACACGTTGTTTTGAATCAATTACAATATACATATATATACTGTATATATATATATATATATACACACACACACACACACACACACACACACTCGCACATATATATATATATATATATATACATACATATATACAGATACACACACACATATACATGTGTATATACATATACATATAAAAGGGCTACTGTACTGTATAAAAATAAATATAATAAAATAGAATTTAACTTAGTGAAAGATAAAGCTTAAGAGTGGAAGTTAAATGTAAGTAAAAATGTGCCTTGTGCATTCCTATTCAGAGGAGGAGTTTCCTCTCCTGGCACAGAGGGGAGTCATTGTAGGTGACCATTGCAGTGGGCAGGAATGACCTCTTGTTACGGTCCTCATTGCAGCGGAGCTGAAGGAGCCTCTGGCTGAAGACGCTCTGTTGTCGGACCAGTAGGTTGTGTAGGGGGTAGTGTAGTGTTGTCCATTATGCTGAGCAGCTTATGCAACATCCTTCTCTCCACAACCAGCTCTAAGGGCTGCAGAGCAGTTCCCAGCCCAGAGCCAGCCTACTTTATCAGTTTGTTCGGTTCCTTGGAGTCACTGGCTCTAATGCTTCTGCCCCAACAGATAACTGCAAAGAAAATTGCACTAGTCACAACAGACTGCGAGAAGATATGCAACATCTTGCGGCACACATTGAGCTTCCTCAAGAAGTAGAGTCTGTTCTGTCTCTTCCTGTAGACAGCTTCAGTGTTGCATTTCCAGTCCAGTCTGTTGTCCAGGTGAACGCCCAGGTACCTGTAACCCTCCACTACCTCCACCTCTTCACCCAGGATGGAAATAGTGTCCGGCTTAGTCCTGATCCTCCTGAATCCAACACCATCTCCTTTGTCTTGGCCGCATTTAAGAGGAGGTGATTGTTTCCACACTATGTCACAAAGCGGTCCACCAGTTCCCTGTACTCAGTCTCCTGTCCACCAGTGATACACCCCACAACTGCAGACTCATCCGAAAATTTCTGCAGGTGAGAGGACTCAGAGTTGTATTGGAAGTCTGAGGTATACAGGGTGAAGAGGAAAGGTGAGAGTACAGTCCCCTGCGGTGCTCCTGTGTTGCTAACCACCCGCTCAGACACGCATTCCCTCCGCCGTACAAACTGTGGTCTGTCTGTCAGGTAGTCAATTATACCGGAGGTTTTGGAGGCGTACACCCTCATCTCTTGGAGCTTCTCTCGCAGCAGTGCAGGCTGGATCGTGTTGAAAGCACCGGAGAAATCAAAAAACACGATCCTCACAGTGCCGCCTGCTTTGTTCAGGTGAGAGTGGGCTTGCTGCAGCAGGTAGATGATGGCGTCTTCAAACGCCAACCTTGGGGCGGTAGGCAAACTGCAGGGGCTCCAGAGAGGTGCTCACCTGAGGTGTGAGATGGGCCAATATCAGTCTCTCCAGAACTTTCATGATGTGTGATGTTAAGGCAACAGGTCATAGTCATTGAGGGCAGATGGAGAGGACTTCTTAGGCTTCTTAGGTACCGGAACAAGGTAGGATGTCTTCCACAGCACTGGAACCTTCCCTTGGCTCAGGCTGCTGTTAAAGAGGTGCTGTAGACGTACATCCTGTACCTGGCCCGTACGTCCCACATAGCTGGTCCGCGCAGACCTTCAAGACCCTGGGACTGTTACCATCCGGACCGGCAGCCTTGTTCTGGTGCAGTCTCTCCAGCTGCCTCTTCACCTGACTACAGGAAACAGGCAGGTGGGTGGCAGAGGGGGACCCTTTGTTTCTTGAAATAATGGGAAATCTCAATACAGACAGATTTATTGTTCCATGGAATAACCATTCATTTAGGGGGGATCGTTGGCAAGGGAGTGGTATATGTGTGATCAATGATTTATATAGAGATGCAACGTTTAAGACTTACCAGGAGTTAGTTGACCAGTTTAACTTTAAAGGGAAGGGAGAATTCTGGAATTAAGGAGCAGTAAAGGCAGTGTGTTCAAACTTACCAGGAGTTTAGAAGAATCTAATATGGTACAGAAGCTCTTTGATTTACCGAACAAAATGCACAGTGCCTCAGTGTTCTACAAATACATCATAAATACCCACTGTGGGAGACATGGCATGATATAATATCCAATACTGGCTGGGCCACAAGAAATATTAGAAGTAAATTTACTCATTCCAAAATTATCAATATATACTATTACACTCCTATGAAGTTGTTTAGGATGGGCCTGATACAAGATAGAAGGTGTTTGAAATGTAGGGAAGCAACTGGCACATTCTTACATGCTTTATGGGAATGCTCCGTGGTTCTTCCCTTTTGGAAGGAGGTGCTGGAGAAACTTGGAGAATGGGTGGAACAGCCCTTACCAGTCTCCCCTCAGGTGCATCTCCTCGGGGACTAAACACTTTTACCACAGGGTGTCACCAAAGCACAGTTTGAATTACAGTAATACTGACAGGTTGCACCATTGCAGCAAAACTTGATTTGCGGAACTGGAGGAACACAAGTCAAGTCAAGTCAAGATATATTTATAAAGCACGAGAACACCAGAACTCACTGAATGGGTCAGACTTATGACTGAAAGGGCGTCCTTTAAATACTCAATAGCGTAACATTTAAGAGAGCGTGAGATCGTTTCTTCCTGTACATTAAGGCTTACTGCATTATACAGTAAGGTAGGGAGAGAATCCAAGGCCCGGAATCCAAAGAACTGCATGCTGTATTAAAATGGGTACATTTGTGGGTTGTTTTGGGTGATGTAATCGATCTTCTTTCTGTTTTGGTTTATTTATTTGATTGCGATTGATTTTGTTTCCCCTCCCTGTTTGGGTGTGTATGCCTGGGAAGGTTTACTTGTATAATATTGATAACCTAAGACATTTATGAGTCATATGGATGTAGAATGATGGATTAAAAAAAAAATGTAATTAAAACTTCAATGACAAAAAAATAAAATAAATTGGATGAATCCGTCTTTGTCATTTTCTGTCCCAGTGCCCCTTCAATTCTACTGAAAATAAATAAATAATGGAAATCATCCTTTTGTGTTGCAACATCAAAAATTGCATATGTTTTGCATGTTCTTGGGGATGTTGTTTGGTAGTTGTTCATTTCGTTGTAAAAAAAAAAAAAAAGGGTGCCGTGGCAGAAAAACAGGTTGGGAAACACTGAGATAAACCACCCTCATGACTGTTTTGTGTTTGGCAGGGTTGTGCAATCGGTTCCATTGCTCAAACAGGACCCCCCTATGTATTCACCTACATACAAAGATACATATAGTACGGATGCACACAGTAGTTGCTCATGGCACAACTCAAATTTGGCCCGCAATTAGTCCATACAATGCTGAGTGACTGCGATCAATATCGATGTTTTTGAATTGAGGGGAAACTGCAAAAAAAATAACGATTTGGGAGAACATTTGATGGTAGTCAAAGCACCATCCTGAGGCACGTTAAACGGTCCAATATCAGAGACACGACACAGTTGGACCACTGAACCACTCCCCCCGTTTTGAACAAACTGCCCCTATAAAGGCATTCAGTTTCCCTCACTCAGTCCAGGCAGAAGTCTATCACACACGCACACACACACACACGCCCGCACAAACACACACACACACACACACACACACACACACACAAACGGCAGCCTTTATGCAATAGAGAAAACAACTTTACTGCCCGTTTTCTGTTGTAATTGGATGTGGTGTATAACTTCCTTAATGGCTTAAAATACATTTTAAGGTCAGCAATGAACCGCAGTTACATTCATTTCAAGAAGTACCGAAAGCACCAAACAACCAACAACCGTATAAGAATGCAGAGGGAAAGAATATACAAAACCTGATGGGATATTGTCCAGAAGTGAGTCATTATCGAAAAATGTGTTGTGTTACACGTTTCCAACCAGAACATGCGAAAGATCTGCTGGATTTTAGAGCTGCTCGTTATACTGTGCAAGAGATAATGTGCAGCCAGCCGCTCATTATCGCAAACTAACCCGCTTCAGGGTGACACAAGAATCCTGATCACCCTGAAGGGGGTTATTTTGGGATAATGAGCGGCTGGCTGCACATTATCCCTTATTACACGGCTACTTACGAAATAAAGTATGCCTAATTTAAGGGCTTCAGCCAAGAAAATAGTCTAACGAGGGACGTAAACTCCAAACGGGGAAGCGGTTGCCCGTGACAACGGTCGTTATTAACACACGGCGGTCGTAATTCAGAAACAACAGACCCCTGATGTCCACGACAGAACAATCAGAACTGAGTATCCCACAGAGAGCGTTATAAATCCATATCATTTCTCCACGGTGAAACGAGACCAGACGATGTCCTGGATTTCGTTTATTTTGATACTGTAACAATGAACGCAGCGTCGATGTCGTTTTTTTCCTGGTCGTGAAGGCTCGATTAGAAGCAAAGTGACACCATTTTCCAAATTGACGAGCCTGTTCGGAAGCGAGCGGAGGGAAATGAACTATAAATACATCTGCCTGCCCGGCCATCATATCCACATTCTGTTAGGCGAAGAGATCATTGAAATAATATGTATTTAATCTGGTCATTCATGGCTTTGGTTGTTGTCATTACTGTATCGTCACGAGATTCCGCTCCAAGATTTCCAAGAGGAGTGTGAGATACAACCGTCAGAATATTTTTGTTTCACTTGTCAATTCTCCATACAGAGGAGTATTTTTAAATCGTTCAATTGTACCATTCAGGAGAGGAGGTGGATTGGCCCGTCTTAAAGTCTGCAGGACCATAATCTGGCACGGCTCCCCGATAGACAGATATTTCTAATTGGACCCTCACATCTTAAAAAAAAAAGAAGAAAAAAAAAGAGAGCGAGAGAGAGCGAAAGCGAGAGAGAGACGAATTTAAAGTTAAAGGGAGGATTAGAGGAGAGGGTGAGAAGCTGGG
>NC_137208.1:20044080-20089080 GCF_960531495.2 Zeus faber | reverse complement strand
ACCTGATGGGTTTGTAATGACATTTTACGTAAAAAAACCCACGACACGTCCGATGGCTTTCCTCCTATATATTATATATTATATATCCTGTTACAGAAGTGCAACAGTGGAACATGGCTGTGGTTGTTAATCTCGGTGGGCACGTGGTGACTCAAAAAATGATGAACAAAAAAACCCGGAAAACAGGAATTTGATTTGGAATTTATGTTTGTTGGGAAGGGATCAGTACAGCAGACAAAACTTTTAATTACTTTACAAGGAATTGGTATCAGAGTAGTGGAAATGTATGGAAATATTGTGCCTTTTGAGAGTCAAAGAAAACATAGACAACGGGGGGATGTGGAGATTTAATATTTATGTGAGACGTGACTCTGACTGAATGATATACCGTATGTGTATGAATAAATAAAAAATGATTGAGAAAATAACAATAAGTGTGCGTGTCTGAACAATTCTCCGCAACCTGTATATTTATTTGTATATAATTATTTCCCAAAAATTTAACCTGTGCATCGTATCACATTTTGTACATTTTGTAGTTTTATATATATTTGGCTATTTCTGTTTTTTTTTATTTTTTTCCAATGTACTGTCAGTTCAAGTTTATTTGGCAATTATTAGCAATTGGAAAAACAAATTACATTTTTATTTTCTATTTATTTTTTTCAATCACCATTTAAAATTCCCCGTATATATACATATACTTGGAGAAATAAATTGTGATTACGATTCTGATTTTGAAAACTCAATACAAATTTCAGTATCAAATAATATAAATATATTTGGCAACAAGCCCTTCAAGCCCCTCTGCAAGTTGAACAGTGTACGTAATCTAATTTCATTTTATCTAATCCAATCTAATCTAGTATTTAATCTACTACAATCTAATCGAATATACCATAATATAATATAATCAATTCTACTCTACTTTATTTCAATTTAATTAAATTTAATCTAATTTAGATTAATTTAATCCAATCTAATTGAATTGAACAATTGCCCCACCTTGCACTCCAGTGCGTATGAAACCTTTCTCTCTCCTATGAACTCATCAAATGTAATCCTGTGCATTGTTATAGTTCCATATGAGTGGAGAACGTGGTTTATGAGAAGAATATCCAGAGAGTTGACTTTAACTGCATGAGCTCAACATTTACTGCAGGCACTGGGATACCTCATTACATGCACCCTGAGTTTTACCACACCAAGCCCCCTCGTGTTACTCCGCCTCCACATCAGTAACTTCATCACATCGGTATCAGTGCGGGGCACTATAAACGACATCGTCGTTTCTCAACATGAAAGTTACACTTCAATGTTGCTCTAATAAACTTCTGCTTGGAAGTGAATTCTGCGTCTCATTACTGTTACTTGTCCGACTCGCGTTTTCTTTAAAAACAAGAACAAATGAACTTGCGGCTCACATTGCCGTTTTGGAATGTCAACCATGACAATGGCTAATCAGTGTCTAAGAGCCTGTTAAGATTATATTGTGTCTTCTCTCCGCAAAGAACAGAAAATAACATTTCAAATATTCAAACAGTCCAAATCACATTTCTTTCTTTTACAGTCTTTCTTTTTTTTTTTTGTCACAATTTAGCGTTTCACACAGTCCATTATAAGGTGCAGTGTGTCGAATTTACAGAATGGATTTTGGCAGACATGTTATTTAATATTCACAAGTATGTCACGGAACCGTTTACACGGCATGTTGCGCCGCCATGTTTCTTCTACCAAAGCCCCGGAACGGACAAACGAAAAACTGGCTCTAGAGAGGGACCTTCGCGTTTTTGTCCGTTTCTGACTTTCTTCAGGTGGCATCTGCTGCGTCTGTAGCGCTGACCAGAAGATGCCGCTATGTCATAGGACCGTGGTTCATCTCTGTGCGGTGACCATAGCTGGACGCCAACCTTGCGCTGTCTCCATGTACAACCTGGGTGCGGTTCTGAAAGCAACTACGCTCCTCTGTTGCATTACTGCTGCTGACTTTTTTTTTTGTCGATTTTGGAGAGTTGATTGTACATCTTCGGGCACAGCAGGCTGGAGAACTGTGCTAAAGCTCGGTAGAGTGCTCCTGAGGACTCTGCCCATGAGCATTTGTCCTAAGCAGTACTCCATGCCTGTTACAGGTGTGTTCCTCAGGGTGAGAAGTGCGAGATGAGGGGCTGAGTTTGTTTGTTGCGCTTTCTTTAGCACGTGTTTCACCCTTGAGCTGCTCTGGAGCCTCTGTACTCGAGGCATCTGTGAGCTCAACTTTCTTGTTCTGGTCCCGGCTTGTTCCATAATAATATAATGAACTGGGGTGTTTGCAACATCTCTGCCTGTGATCCGCGTTGGAGTGCCCTGATCTGCCGCAGTGGCCTTCGAGTCATATCGCTGCATTCTCTGAAGCAGCATTCTCTGCAGCCTAGGCGGAGCTGTTCCCAATGGCTTTCTCAGGATGTTTTCCAATGGTTTGTGGTCGGACCCTCGCCCCGTATACATTCTGATGGAACATTTTGACAGAGGAAACTATAGCTAGGAGCTCCTTCTCTATTTGTGCATGGCTCTTTTCTCGGTCTCTGTTTCTTTGGATCGAAGAACCTGACCACAGGAGCGTTTGTGACAGGCCCGGCGCCAGGATGAAGTGGGCAGTTAAAAAGGGGCAAATCTTTTTATAGACCACCGGGCTGCTGAGGGGGCGGGGCGCGGTACAGAAAAGCACGGTTGTGCATGGGCGTTCACATAACGTGCGTGCGGAAAGGATCTCCCGTCCGCCAGGCAGGCAGTGACGGGCAGGCACAAGTGAGGAAATATATATATACATAGTATAAAAATAATCTATTTCACTTATTTTGGGTTTCCCAGCATAAGAAATAAGAGGTGTGGCGTGTGAGCGTGTGAACTGGTTGCCCCGCTTTTGTTCCGACTGTCCATTATACCGAAACCCCAATATTCCGAAAAATGTCCCATTGCACTCAGGAAGTTCTTCACATTCGTCATTCTGCATAATAATTAGCCATGTGCTTCTGTATGATGTGTAGAAGTTACCAAATGAGGTTAGCTATGACTTCAATACACATTCCAAATAAAAATTATAATGAAATGAATCTACTCTGAGGAAAATGTATCTTTGTCTTTATCTGTCCATTGTTCACACCATTTGGCACACCGCTACAATATTTCTGAGATATTTCAGAGATATTTTGCGTAGGAGGGCTGTAATTATATGTTTGCGCGGCTGTTTGACTTGCACGCTCCTCCTCCGCATCCTCGCGTGTGGATCTCATTTGCGCTTGCGGATTTTGGCACCGATATACCGTCATAAGATTGCCTCCGAAAAAATTCCCGCCCGCCTTCTCACAGCCTGGTGCCAAATGCCCCGCACCCGGTGGTTGGAAACCTCTATGATAGGGTACATTCAAATTCAACTGGGGGGGCAGAAAATACAACCGAGGGGGCAAAGACACTCTTGCCCCCTCGTGGCGCCGGGCCTGCTTTGTGACGTCATCTTTCAGTAACTTGACTGCGTCATCATGCTCATGTTGCCTTTGCCACACATTGTCCTTCCGTAGCAGTTGTCTCAGTGGTGCTGTTGCGGCGGCCTGGACAGGGGTATACTGCGCTGGGTACATTGTCATGCCAAGCATTCACTCTAGTCCTGCTTTGTCAGGAGGTGATGGCATATCAGCGATGCCCTTGACTTTTGCCTCATCTGCCATAACACCCTCTGAGGTGACAATGCGGCCCATGTAGTTTACTGTACGCTGCTCACCTCATACTGTGTTTTTCTCTTAAAACCTTCTCTCTGTTAAATTTCATGTTGCCTCTTTTGCTCTGGCCATCACTTTCTGCATTATCTTGTTATGTTCTTTCCCTGTAGATGCGGCGATGATCATGTCGTCGGCTGTGAATGTTTCACAGTTGCGTTGCTGGAACACTTCACTCGCCGACTTGATTCAAAATTGTAGGTGTTTGAACCGACATCTCCCCATGGTGTGTTAAATGTGCACGGTAGCAATGACTCCTTGTCTAGCTTAATTTGCCAATAGCCATCCTTTTCGTCTAGCACTGTACATATCTTCTTCTCAAAACTTCATCTGTTTGTTGAATGGGTGCTGAGCTATCAGCTCCTCTTTTGTTGTTGGATGTTTCATGTTCAGCGTGTCAATGTCCACCCTTTTCACTAGATACAAATATTCACACTCCTCCCTCCCTAGGATAGGTATGGAGGAGTGATTTAATGTATAAAATGGTAGGCTTGCCTGAGCCTTGAGTGTGGAGCACTTGAGTGTGAGTATTCCTTCTAGCCTCAGTCTCATCCCTCAATATGCCACCAGCACTGTTCTCGCGGGCCGGGGTAGTACTGCAGGTGTGCTCTCCTTTCACGCCTGGCCTTCCTTTTCATGGACTTCAACATCCTCAGTGGCAGGGCTTTGGCCTCTGCTCCTGTGTCCAACTTCAACTTGCAAGGCATATTGTCTACGTTTATCTTGGAGTACCAGGACCTTGGTCTAGCTGATCAATATTCGCTGTTCCAATAAAGAGGGCATCTATTTCTTTACATGATTTACTTCATGCACTTTCCATGCTGTGCTTTGCCTGACCCGCGCATCTTTGCATAATGGTTCTGCTTTCCACACTTACTGGCAGGATACTCCACATGCTGGACATTGCCTTGTCCGGTGTGATTTCCCACATGTCCTGCATGCGTCCACTTGTCCAGCGTTATGTATGTGTTGAACTGGCTGTTTTCATCCTCTATTCCATTCCAAGTCTCTTTTTGAGGCGCTGAACATTCATACTAAACACAATGTTGTCTCTGATCATGTCATTTTCCGAGGCGCCATATTCTCAGTCTTTCCTCTTTTGTCTGAGGTCTGTCACATATTTCTCAGCTGTGATTGATTCTGCCATAGGGTGTGCCCAAAATTGATGTCTTATAAACGCTGTATTTTTCTTGGGCAAACAATAGGCTCTGAAAGCTGCTAGGATTTCTTCCACAGTCTCTTCTTTATGATATTCAACGTTAAGTGTGTGATACACTTTGAGAGCCTCCTCTCCTCGTGCGTGCAGTAAAATGTCTACTTTGATCTTTTCCTCCTTTCCATCTGCACCACTCGCGAAACTGTCGATTTGGAAGCGATGTTCCCATCTTCTCCAGTTTTCTCCCAAAAGATTGCTCGTCAGCACCAGGGATGATGGTAACTGATCAAATTTTTTTCTTAGTGGGCAGCAGGGCTGCCAACATTCACCAAAGGTTTGGGGTGAGAATAGGAAGAAAGTAGGAAATATATAAGTATAATATAATAATCAAAAATCAGTGTGAGAAATATGAGATGTGGCGTGTAAACTGGTTGATATGAGTCTCAAGGTTGAAGTGTGAGACTTGGCAGCTCTGGTGTGCATTGTTACGCACAGCGCCGATACCTTTCTTCCAGAGACAAGCTTAGGTAAAAAAAAAAAGCATTTTTCTTTTCCCAAAACAAACAGAAAAGTGACATATTACATTGGGAGGAGGATGCTGAGGATGGAGGTGCCAGGCAGGAGGAAAAGAGGAAGGCCAAAGCGAAGGTTCATGGACGTGGTGAGGGAGGACATGCAGGCGGTTGGTGTCAGGGAGGAAGATGCGCAGAACGGGAGGTAATGGAGGCAGATGATGCGCTGTGGTGACCCCAGACGGGAGCAGCCCAAAGGAGAAGAAGAAGAACAGAAAAGTGACATATGAATCAATCTAATCAACCAACCCATAAATGACTGTTTTATGGAGATTTAGGCAGGGAGATCCTGACTTGTTGTTGCATGACATCGCTGGTTGGACGCATTTCTATGAAGCCTGTCCCTTAACGGTGATGGATAGGACGCAGGGAGGACGGTGTGGCGACATTGATATTAAACTCATTTCAGTGTTCACATGCAGCACCTTTGTGGCAGCAGAGAGTCAGACCAAACCAGAGAGTCAGACCAAACCAGAGAGTCCGACCAAACCAGAGAGTCCGACCAAACCAGAGAGTCAGACCAGACCAGAGAGTCTGACCAGACGAGAGAGTCGGACCAGACGAGAAAGTCAGACCAAACCAGAGAGTCAGACCAATCCAGAGAGTCAGACCAGACGAGAGAGTCAGACCAGACAAGAGAGTCAGACCAAACCAGAGAGTCAGACCAGACGAGAGAGTCGGACCAAACCAGAGAGTCAGACCAGACGAGAGAGTCGGACCAAACCAGAGAGTCAGACCAAACCAGAGAGTCAGACCAGACGAGAGAGTCAGACCAGACGAGAGAGTCAGACCAAACCAGAGAGTCAGACCAAACCAGAGAGTCAGAACAAAACAGAGAGTCAGACCAAACCAGAGAGTCAGACCAGATGAGAGAGTCAGACCAGACGAGAGAGTCAGACCAAACCAGAGAGTCAGACCAAACCAGAGAGTCAGACCGGACGAGAGAGTCAGACCAAACCAGAGAGTCAGACCAAACCAGAGAGTCAGACCAAACCAGAGAGTCAGACCGGACGAGAGAGTCAGACCAAACCAGAGAGTCAGACCAAACCAGAGAGTCAGACCAGGCGAGAGAGTCAGACCAAACCAGAGAGTCAGACCGGACGAGAGAGTCAGACCGGAGTCAGATCTCCGATGCTGTCCAATCATCCGCCCCAGACTCCCCATCACCTCGGAGGTCCATCACGGTGCGGACGAACTCAGACTCAGATGCGCAACACTCAGCATCACGCTCTGCGTAAAGCTCGACGGTGAACACGCGCTCCAAACTCAACTGGTTTCAAATCCAGGTGAAGGCTGGAGGGGACTCTCAGAGCACAGATGCACATTTGAACACATTCTACCCATAACTGTAAAACATATTGCCGAGTGAAAGATGCAGGGGCTGCAGCCCCCACTACACACATACACACACACACACACACACACACACACACACACACACACACACACACACACACACACGCTTCCTGCGCTCCTGCATACAAGTACATGTATGAGCAGAGGATTTAGTTTATGAGAATAATATCCAGAGGCTTTAACTGCATGCGCTCAACATCTATTACAGGCGCTCGAATAAAGCATTACATGCACACTGAGCTAAACCAGACCAAGCCCCCTCATGTTACTCGGCCTCCATATCAGCAACTTCATCACATCAGTAAAAGTGTGCGCCACTCTATACTACATGATCGAATTTTGAAGATTCTGTAGAATTTTATATATTTGGCGATTTCTGTTTTTCATTTTTTGGTGCATTGTGTTTATTCGGCAATTATCAGCAATTAGCAATGAGCAATTTTGCCATTTCTTTCAATTCTCACACTGTTAAATTCCTCATATATAAATGGTACTGAGAGGAATAAACTGACTCAGATTCGGATTTAAAAATAACTCAATAGAAACTTGAATATTAAAAAAAATATATATTTTTGGAAACAAGCCCTTTAAGCCCCTCCGCAATTTGAATAACGTATCTAATGTAACCTGATGTGATCTAATCCAACACAACCTAATCCAAACTAATCTAATCTAATCTAATCTACTATAATCGAATCAAATCTATTCTACTCCTAATTTAATCGAACCAAATCTAATCTAATCTACTGTAATCAAATATTATAATTATTGTTTAAACTTGCACTCCAGTGAGTGTGAAGCCTTTCTCTCTCGACTTTCTTCTATTCGTTGCATCCTCTTATCGTTGAATCGAAATCTCCCAATTCACAATCAACATGTACTGCCCCCCCCCCCCCCCCCCACCGCTCCCAGCATGCTTTGCTCTTGTGCACTTTGCACTCCTGTCCTCTCTCAAAAAGGGCAATTTATTCCCATTTCTTATCGCTCCATCTCCCCCGGACAAAAACAAATAACATTGACGAATAATACGCTGCCTTTGGCGGAGGGATGGATGTACTCTCTCTCTCGCTCTCTCTCTCTCTCTCTCTCTCTCCCCCTCACCCTCACCCTCACCCGCACTCTCCCATTTCAGATGCCCTACCCTTGCGTTGGCGCGTGGAAATGGAATAACGGCGACGGCAGCGGCAGATGGGAGGGAGAGCAGCGAGTCCCAGAGGCTGATGGGGACGAGTCGACCGATGAATAATGAACAATGGAGAGTGGACTGCTCTGCTGTCGAACAGAGGGGCAGTGTGGGAGATAGGGGCCTAAAACATTCATCAGCGACCACCAAAGACACACACACACGCACACGCACACACACACACACACACACACACACACACACACACACAACACACTCTTAGATGACCATAATCCATTAGCTTATCAAGCACCTGGCGGGGGTTTGATGATGGGAGTCCAAAAGAAGTTGGGATCCTTTTCACTGGGCGTTCCGAGTGGCAGCCATATTGTTTTTGCTCTTTTTTTTTTTTTTGCTTTTTAAAAAAAATATATATATTTTACGTCGTCTCCTGTCAAAAACAAGAACGTCTTCCAGTCAAGTCTGGTCCGGTCCAATTTGACGTGCAATCCTTTTTTTTTTTATGAAGCGCCGCGTCCAAAAGCTGATGCAGTCGAGACACTTTTTACCCCCTTGAATACAAATCTACCGACATTCCTTCGAGCTGAGCATGCAGTGGTCGTAAATATCTGAAATGGGACTGCATGAAATGTGAATTTTCATTAAATAAACGCTGACTGTGTCTGTGAGTTTCATCCTTTTACCTGGAAAACTGTTTTTTTTCTCCCCACGAAATTTGGAACTTGGTTGCCACGTGCACAATAGAAGTTAATGTGAAATGGGACATTTTTTATGTATATTTTCATACTGTATGAGAATACTTGCTCTCATGTATTCTCATACAGTATTTGATAATTCCCCTACAAGGCTTGTTAATATAATGTGTTGTACAATATAATGTATAACTTATTCAGCTGTATTGTATTATATTATACTATACTATATTATACTATATATTTATACGTTGGGTGGATGTCCAGATTGTCAACAGAAAGAATCATTTCCATCTCTGGTCGGTTATTTGTCTCACTTTTGAGGGACTCGTGCACCGATATGACCTAGATCGTCATGCGTAAAGCAAAGGATGTAGTGCATCACAAACTCACAGTTATGGTTTACCATTTCCCCGTCCTCCCGAGACACAAACACACCCACACACACAGAAACCAGATGCCTTTGCGTGAACATATTAAACTCTTTTGTCTACAGGAGCAAAATGCACACCAAGTGACAATGGCAATAATAATCATTTAGATCATTTAAAGCATAAGTACTTCAAATGAAATCCGATTTTTATCAAAAATGCACCTGTATATATGCACTGTATGCATCCTGTGCATGGCTGCGCATTTTGTATATTCTGTGTATTTTTAGATATTTGGCTATTTCTGTTCTGTATTTTTTTTGGGCTATTGATGTATCTTCTTCTTCTTCGTATATTAGTCAATTATTAATTTAATTTAATAAAATTTTGTTTTGTTTTATAGCAATCTTGAGGAAAAATTAATAATTAATTAATAGGTTCTCTTCCAATGTAAATTAAAAATCAATGTACTAACAAGACTCGCCGTGGTTTCTACCTTTTTGAAGCTTGTTTTGGCAAAAAAGGAAAATTCTGCACGAGCATTTACTATTTTTTATTCTGTACCTGACACTTGCTGGACGTGACGTTCTCCCCAGACTAGGTCTCTAGCAGCGGCGTAACCAGTCGTCGCCGGGCCCCAGTGCAAGCCGGTCAAAGCGGGGCCCCCATGAGGCGCTTGCACGGACCCTCAAGCACAAGATAACGCTTGACATTTGCGTCTACCTTCTCGGGGGAGAAAGTCCCCTGAATGCCCCGTCCCCATGCAAAGACGGGTGGCGGCGGGTGCATTAGCAATGGGCTCCGGCTCCGTCCTCTCGCACCTCGTTCTGGCCGTCTCCGGTGGCGTAGATTTTTCTGTGTTGTAGTAGTGGTACTACACACGTCCGTCATTGCCACGTTAACACAGAATTCTGTGCGGGCACACTTTGCACAATCTTTAACAAATCGCCAATTCATATTTTAACATAATTGTTTAATAATATGTAAAACAGTTTTATGTTGTGTATGTTGTTATTTATTTGGTGCATGAATGATATAAACTATGTGACCCCATAGAGCAGATGACTTGGCTTAATGAATACTATAAATACTTACCCCTTACCTAAACAGATTAGTGGCTGTATACTGTAGACTGAGTGCTCAAGATGAATCAGGGCCATGAGTGGGAGCCAATACCTGGATCTATGATGGTAAGGCCACTGCTCTCGTCACACTTTGCTTCAGTGTCCCCTTTTTGCTTCCCCTGCCGGTCAGAATTATTGATGTAAGTGTAAGGGATAACATCCAGCCGGCCGGTCATTATCTCAAAATTACTCGGTGATCAGGGTCTAGTATCACTCCGAAGGGGGTTATTACACGGATACTTAGTAGATACTTTGAATCAATTGAAACATTGATTTGAAATGATCCTAGAACTTGTATTCCTAGTGTAAGAGCTTCCGCCAGGGATTCATGTCGCTTGTTTCACACTCCCTTTCACACCCCTCCCTTGTGGTTGCCAGGACAAGAGTCATTATTAACAGAGAGCGACCGTTATTCAGAAATAACCGACCGCCACTATTGAGCAATCAGAACGCAAGTACGGCAGGGTTGTGGAGGAGATGTGGGTGAGTTTTAGGTTGACGTAGAACGCATGTAGCGCAGATATACGTCGGTGTAAGCAATAAAGGACAGAAACGCAATCCGGTTGCCAGACGTGCGATATGGTATTTTTACGACAATCACTGATCACCGATTCCAAAAATACACAATATGGCTTGTTCCAGATCAGCGCATTCACCGACATGTATGTCAGGATGCTGATGATACCTGATCCTGGATCCCCTGGACAGCACAGGTCCACGGCACGGTAACTCTTGCAAATGCGTATGCACTCGGAGTCGTGTGAATATAGCTTTGCAGCGGTGCTCGTTTCAGTACGTATGATTTTTGTTAAAATACAATGATTTCACAGTGGCAGCGCGATATTGCTTATATATTGCTTATTATATTTTCCGTCTGGCGACACTGGGTAGAAGCCTAGGAGCCCGTGACACAAAGCTGCTTAGGGACCCTGAAGGACTTCAACCTTCACCCACATGGAGTCGCCATTCATTTAAACTAACTCCTGGACGATCCATTACGCTTTCGACTTCCCTTTCTCTCCTGCGTCCTCGCCCTAGTGACCGGCTTGTTGAGCGTGACCTAAAGCCGCCATTTGCACAAGTGTCCTGCCTGGTTTTCCGTTGTCATTTCATTACTAGTCACGGGGATCACGTTGTCCCTCAACTAACACCCGACGGAAAATGAAACCGAACTGAACGTGAGGGCGGACTGTACATTTCCATTCCGGAGATTCTTTTGAACGGTTGTTTACCCTACTGCCGTCGGCACTTTGTTTGTATTCTCCTACAGCAGCGAGGAGAGCCGTGCACGGCAGACATTTGATATGAAGTTGCTAGGCAACCGCATAAGGTAGCGGTTGACAAGAGCGGCTTTTCAGAGTGACTCAATACAGAGTGTCAGAGTTGAGGAAGTGTGTGTGTGTGTGTGTGTGTGTGTGTGTGTGTGTGTGTGTAAGAATTGGATTAAATGAATTCCGTGGTACCCTGTACAGCGTACCTGGCGAGGAACACCACTGAACAGGCTCCTGATGGCGTCCTAGACGTTATCAGTTCCCATTCTGATGTTAAGACGGGGAGCACTGAGCACATCGGGTCATGTACTGTGCACATGGCGCGGGCTTACGCGCGATTACCTCAGATTATGGGTCGACATGAAACAGCCCAGGCCGTCCTGGGGGAGGGCTTTTTTTGGGGGGGGGGGGTGTAATTGCTTGGGAGTGCTACGCCAGGAAATTCTTTGCCGAGAGGACTCGAGTGGCTTATGGCTGTGATCGGACGGATACGCCAAGGAAAATAAAGATAAACATTTACGGCCACAATTTCTTTCAGGAAGCCAAGCCAAACAGACGACACCCCCCCAACCCCCAACTCCAATTACAGCATCTTTCGAAATACATTATGGAACGCCCGGAAAATAGTATTAAAATTGTGAATTATTATGTTTTATTAATTTAAAAACAAAATAATAAATATATCTGTATCTATATATCTATCTCCACATTGACCATGAAAATGTAATATCAAATGAATGCCTAAAATGTTTTCATAAGAATACTAGTCAAATAATTAGGTATTTCCACATGGAAATTTGCGGATCTCTTCACCGTAGGGGGGACAAACAGCGAAGCGTAGAAAAAAATATTTTTTTTTTCCAGTAGAAATTTATTTTTGCTCTCCCCATTATATCAAAAATATCTGTACCACATTTGCATAGATGGACACAAAGAAGCTGGCGGGATTGTACAAAATGACAAGGGGGGCTGGGGGGGGGCACCCACAGTGGGTCTTTTGGGATGAATTAGGGGATCATTACATTTCTCTTTCAGAAAACAAAACAAAAACAATAAACGATTGAAATGTCATTGTAAATAAATGTGGACTGCAGGGATTAGTCACCCTCCACACGCGAAATGTATTTCATTTTTGTTCCCACTTCTCCACGTCTAAATAGATATTTTTATCATAAATAAGTATAATAATAAATACATCAAATATATTACTTCTTTAGGGATTATTAAACAAAATCGTTCAAAAACCAAATCTCTTACGGGAACGTGGGTGTGGGGGGGGGGGTCAAAACTAAAGTCATAACTTATATGCAGCCATCCACCGCCCCCCCTCTTTTTTTTCCTTTTCCATCACAAAGAAAAATATCGAAATAATTTTTTTGTTTTTTTTTTAACAAAAGGCAAAATAAAAGAGTATTCCAAAATGTGTTCTCGCCACACAGCCTCCACGTCGCACTCCACCGGGCGGCCGGGAAATGTTCATTTCCTCCTTGTATTCAATTCGACTCCATGAAACGGAAACATCCTCCGTCGATTGTTGGGAATTCAGCGGGAGCCTTCACGAGTCCCGCCCCCCCCCCCCCAAAAAAAAATCCATAATTCTGAGGAACGCCGTTTAAAAAAGAACAAAAGAAAAGAAAATCCCCTGTAGATACTGAGGCCAGGGGTTTTCCCACTCCTCTTCACAGCGATACTTTAAATCAGGCTCGGATGCCATTAAGAGTGTGTGTGTGTGTGTGTGTGTGTGTGTGTGTGTGTGTGTGTGTGTGTGTGTGTGTGTGTTTGTGAGTATATATCCAAGGGTCCGGGTAAGAGTGTGTGTGTGTGTGTGTGTGTGTGTATAAATCCAAGGGTCCGGGGTCAGTTGGCGTACTGTCTGTAGAAGGCCACCTTGACGCGCTCGATCTGGTGGCACAGCTTGATGGCAGGGCCGAGCTTCAGGTCCATGCACTCCTGCACTGTGGGCAGCGTCAGCAGCAGCAAGGCCTGTCCGTCGATGTCCTGCAGGGGGCGCCCGACCAAGACTTAGGGTTAGTGAGGGGTGGGTTTGGGGAGAGAGAGCGAGAGAGAGAGAGAAAGAGAGAAAGAGAGAGAGAGAGAGAGAGAGAGAGAGAGAGAGAGAGAGAGAAACGGTAACAGACGCGTTCCTGACGATAGAAAGGCTTCGACTTCTAAGCTCTTGTGTTGCAAGATCAAAATTGCAGGGCTGCACTAATTAGTCAAATGTATTAAGTTACGGACAGAATAGCGGCCCAAGTTTCAGCTCAGAACAAGTTCCGCCCGGAAAGCGGCGGCTCGTCGTAACGACGAGAGGTTCGGCTCGCTTTTGCGATGCGATTTGGACGAGTCACGCGGTGAAAGGAGTCGTTCCATTTTTCCGACTCCCGGTGAGAGTGCCGGCGGACTTCCCGGAAATGGGGTTCGATATCATTTGAAAGCTCCGGGTGCGCTCCGTCCGGTGGTAAGAGGGCGAGGTCGCCACGCTTTTATCTTTTCAAACACAGATTAAAAATATTTAGACGTCAAGGAAAAGAGTCGAATGCTTTTGTTTTTTTTGTATGCAATTGTCTTTTAAAATAGCAATTAAATTAAGGCTAACCTATATTTATAAGTGGGTTATATGTGCTGTTGTTAATGAATGTTAATGACAATCAAGTCTGTTGTTGCTCTCCTGTAAAATGCTGAAAAACGTCATCTACGCGTGTTATGTCCACTGCAGTTACGTGTGTGTGTTGGTACCTGTTCCTGAAATATGGTGGCCAGGGAGGCACAGTCAGTGGTGTTGATGAACTGCACCACTTCGTCCACGCTCCACTCCAGAGGGTTCCTCTCCAGGACCAGCTGACCCTCCTCCTCCTCGTCCTCCTCCTCCTCCTCCTTCCCCCGCTCAACGCTGTCCGCCTGACACAACACACACACACACACACACACACACACAGACACACACACACACTTTAACATTTCAGAGTCAGATGGGGACGTTAAAAAAAACAAAACATAGTGTATCTTCTGCAAACAGATTTTATTCAATATTTATGCAAATTGTCAGAATGTGAATTGTTTGTTTAATTTGTAGGTTTTCTGTATATTTATTTCCATTTCTTTCTTGTTTATTGTCTGGTTCATTCTTATTGTTTATTGTTATCAATAGGTTTATTGTAGATTGCCAGATTTAATTGTAGATCACTTATTTTTGGGTTTATTCTTTCATTAACTTTAGGGTTATTGTATATTGTTGATGTTAACTTGTTGATTGTTATTGTCTGGTTTATTCTATCGTGTTTTGAAATTTTTTATAGTTTTACAAATATTGTTATATTCATTGGATATCATTAGGTTTATTGTATATTGTGCTTTTTCTCTGTTTATTATATTGCTCGTTGTTAATTCTCTTATCTTCTAGTTCATCTTCGACTTTATTGCATATCGCTAATTTTCACAGGTAATCCACTGTTCTATTTTTATTCTTATCACTTTATTATTACTGCCTTTTTTGCCACTATGACACTGCAATTTCCTTCCGGGGATGAATAAGGTATCTATCCATCTAAAATACATTGTATAAGGTGAACACACTGCGCTGAGTGTGTATTGGTGCTTATGCTGTATTTCCACCGCAAGCTGATTCTCGGGAGAGGCAAGACGGAAGAATAGATTTAAATGGGAAAATCATAGGGATCATTTACACAATATCAGTATTAGAGATCGACAGACTGCTTCTCCGCCTCTGAATCTTAAAACAATTCCTGAGTAGCATAGATACAGAGTACCGATTCAATCGTTTAATGCTGAGCCGTATGGTCCATTTCCCGCCATTTATCATGCTTCTATGTGTCAAAAAGACAGAAAACCAAGTTTCTATTCTTTAATATCTGACATATTTGATATTACACTATTTCAGCCTGGTGCAAAAATCGGAACTATTCTTTTCATTTAATGAGGTCATACGACACATTTCGGCGTTCTCCGGTCTCACCTGCGCATCTTGTCTTGTCTTGGGCGGCTGGTACTTTGTTTTGTTGTTGTTGTTGTTGTTGTGGCTGTAGGCCGACAGGGAGCGGGTGGACCTCCTCCGCCCCTCGGGAGCCTCCGGGCCGCCCGCCCCTTCCCCGGCGCCTCCCCCGCCCCTGGCCCCGGCCTTGCGCAGGGTCGCTGCCCGGCGCGGACGGCCGGCGGCCGCCTCTGCCGCCGCCGAGGCGGGGTCCTCGCGCGGCTCTGAGCTGGTGCCCCCCTCGCTGCCTGACTGCGCCTCCATGTCCTCCTCCTCGTCCTCCCCTTCATCGCTGTCCTGAAAGGGTGATCGACAGGTCGTGATGAGGTCCGTTGGGAGAGAAAGGCAAGAGGAGCGCGGGCAAAAAGGCGAACCTGTGGTGAGCCGGCGAGCGTGTAGTCCATGGTGGAGGAGCGCCGCTTCTTCTGGACGAAGATGGCTTTCCTCTTTTTCCGGCGGCGTGCTGGCTTGGAGGGGTCTCCCTCCGCCAACTCCTCCCCCAAGGCCGGTTTGGAGAGCTTCCTCTTCTTGCCGTAGTAATACGCTGGGGGGTTTTGGGGGGCGAGTGGGTTAGAATGCTCTCGTGAATGAACGACTCGACAAACGTTTCTGATTGGAGGTATTCTAAGTTGTGATGTTAAGGTAAAAAAAAAATTTTTTTAAAAAGCTTGAGGGAGCCTGATTTGGTATTTTGACATCACGCTACATGAACAGAAAGTTCAATGAGATGAACCTTAATTGGGCACTTTGAGATTAAGAACGCCACTCACAAGAACCTTACTTATTCTAACGCACCGCTCAATGGAATTAATGTGTTCCACGGAACATGTCGATGACTCAAACGCAGGCCGGCTCGCGGTTGAGCTTTATGCTGAGAGTTAATAACGTGGAAATGAGTACAAATAAAACCACTTGATGTAGGTTGACGTACAGTTTATAGTAGTCTCGCTGTAGTGTACAAACAGAGAGAAAGAGTTTTAATCGCCTATCAAAGCGCCCCAGGCTGCGCACTCACACTTACTGTATTTGGTTTTGGTCTGGATGGAGCAGTTCTCCGGGCACTTGTCGGGGACCGACGCGGGGCTGAAGAGGTTGGGGCAGCACTGCAGCCTGGCGCAGACCTTGCGGCAGAAGCCGGGGATCTGCTCGGCCAGGCGGGCAATGCGGATGGTGGAGCGGTAGGTTTTGCCTTTGTACCTGGCGGGGGCGGGGCAGGGGGTGCACGCGACAATTTTATTCATGAGAAGAAATTAAACGACTCGTCATCTCTGTCCATCCATTTCTCCATCCCAGGGCTCAGGGCTATGCAGCGGGTGATGATTGCCTGTGTCTATAACGGCGTGTAGTGCATGTGTGCATAGAATCGCGTTTTGTACATTCAGTTTATTTTTGTCTATTCTAGCTTTTTTCTGCATATTGTCTGTAGAACAACGCGTCAATTCTTGCCACGAATGAACAGATCCTGAGTCTGATTCAGAATTCCTTCCTCGGTAGAACTTCTTAGTTCACCCCGGGGACTAGCGCTTCGCCCTCACTTGGCTTTGAGGGTCTCCTCGTAGCAGTCCCAGCTCTGCTCCGCCACTTCCTGCAGCTCCTTCAGCACCCGTCCTGGCTTGTAGGCGGCGTTGATCAGCATGCTCAGCATCTGGGGGAGGATGTCGCATTCACAAGCCGCTCGTGGAAAAAACCCTGCGAGAAGACGCGCAGCCGCACAACATGACTCGGAACCCGTCCCCCCCATCCCGAGAGGAAATTAGGAGCTAACGCGCTTTGGTGGCAGCTCGTCACGTCAGAAGCCAAGCCGCCGGGAAACCGCAGGCGGTTAACGAGACTTCTCTGCCGTGGTCTGCGTCTGGCCCCCCACCCCTTCCCCCCTTTCTGTGAGAGACCTTGACTCAACCCTTCCTTATCTCAGCTTGCGTAACTTACCTCCTTGAGGACCAGCGTGCACTTGCCGGGCCCCACGGCCTGCGGGAGCTCGGCGATGCGGCCCTTGTTGAGGAACGGCCCGGAGAAGCAGCGGTGGTTGACGAAGATCTTGGAGCAGCAGTAGCGGCCGTTGGCGGACGCTGTGAGGAGGAAGAGAGTCAATGCTCCGACTCCATCTTTCCCCCCCCCCCCCCCCCCCCCCGATACATTCTTTCAATATTATTTTTCTATCTGTACCATGTGATGCACACTCTGCCTAACCATTGGCCACATTGTCGATATGGCTAAGGGGGTGTTTTCTGACCGCTGTGAAGAATGCCAATTAGCGCTTGTGTTGCAAGATCAAAATCACAAGGCTGCACTAATGCACCCGAATCATTAATTCCAGATCGGAATAGCAGCTCGAGCAGAACACGTTTGACTGTGAGAGCGAGGGCGCTTTTCGTAGCGATGAAAGGTTCAGCTCTTTTTTGGGGAGTCGGTTCGTGAAGAGTCACGCGGTAAAAAGAGTCATTCGATTTTCTGTCTCTTTGGTTCAGTTGGTGTAACGCACGGTCAGTTGGGGAGGACGCCTCCCTGAATGATGAGTGAGAGTCGGTGCGGCTCTTGAGTTGTGAATGGAATTCTCACAAGAATCATTAAATTCTGTCAAAAATATTTATTTTGGTGGAATGCCAAGAGTAAATGGGTCACATTCAATAAATCATATAAATACCATACGTTTCTCCTTGGACAGAATTTAATCATCAGTAATTATTTTCCTTTTGTCGACTCCCTCGGCCACTGTTTTGACAGAGTGACTCCTGACTCACAGGTCATTTAAAAGATTTGTCCCTTACAAACAAATAGTTTACGAGTCTTGCATCAGTGCTAGTAGGCCATAATAACACAGTTAGCGCAGGTCTACATGTTTCTGATGTTTTTAGTCGTCAGTGTTTTTAGAGGCTTTTCACTTTTGACACCGAAACACGTTGGCTTTTTATCCGATTTTGCCACGGTAATAATGGCTTTTTTTGCACTCAACTCGTGCACATTTTGAGCGCTTACAACACCCATCGAGATAGGACAGTTTTTGGACCGTTTTTTTTTTTTACCCCCTAGTGGTGCCGTGGAGTAACTCTCGTAGGTGATTACAGATGAGCAGGTGTGTTTTGAAAATCACGAGCCCTCACGGCTGTTTCTCTTGGCGATGGGTTAGGGTTACACTCGTGCATCGGTCTGTGCTTAGGGGAGTTATTTTTTCCGTACCAAACATACAGTGAAATATAAACATTTTAGAAAAAGTGGAGCAAAATTGAAGATGAACATTTACATACAGTCGTGGTAGAACGAGATAAACAGCATGCAGTGTGTTTACAATATTTGTACGCTGTTCGCGTGTGTGCGGGTCAGTGTAATGAGCCGTCGCATGCGCCGCACATCACCCCCTCCCCAAGCACCTGAAAGAGCGCTCGCCATGAGCGCATAGTAATTAGGCGGCCCATGAATATGCATGAGCCAGTGAGTGGATTTAAAATAAACAAAGATAAATACGTTAGAAAAAAGGGGAACTTTGAAGGAAGACAAAGGGAGGGTCTAAACCAACAGTCCCGTTCCCCTATTTGGACTCAAAATATTGTACCTTGAGTGCAACACGCATGCACGCACACACTACACACACTAATAAATCAATTTTACCCGCCTAAACTGATTGGCTTAGCAGGAGCTAGAGGGAGCTTGTTTAACCTCACGCCCCCCCCCCCCCCAGATGTTAAATACATGCTGTGAGGTAGTATTGTTACAGAAATGAAAGGGTGGCTTTGATCTGCAGTTTGTCAGTCGGTGGTTTTAAATAAAGAGGCAGACAGACGCTGGTTTTTACTTGTACAGGGGTCGGGTCATAGATGTGCCATCGTGCAGCTCTCTGAGACTAACTGTTTATTTTCAGGGAGTCCCAGAATATACGGTCAGTTTGGCATCACAGATTTATAAGTGTTCCAGAAAAGGTAGTCTCGACACACTAAGGACAATGAGATTCTGTTCTTGCTCTCGCAGCTGCATCGACGGGAGGAGGCCGAAAAGATTACACTCCCACTTATACAGTTTGGGAAAAAATGTGACTGACACACACACACACACACACACACACACACTATTAATTACTGCAATTCAGATTACCTGGATCAGCGACGGGGGGGCATGGATTGACGGGAGCAGGCTCCATTGGTTGCTGGGGAGGAGCCAACCTGCAGGTGATCCAAAATTATCTGTTATTGATCATTACATTTAAAACAACTAAGTAATCAGTCAGGGGTGGGTGAGGGGTTGGAGTGTTGAATGGAGACCCAACACATGTGAAAACTAGCATTCATGGTTAGAGGGCTGACAGAGTGTCGCTGGAGACCTAATTTCTCCGGCTCTCCAACAAGCTATCGCGCGCGCACACACACACACACACACACACACACACACACACACACACACACACACACACACACACACACCTGTGCACTCCTAGGGCCATGTGCAACACATGCCATTTGTCAACGGAAATCAATCAGCAGGAAGGCAATTTATAATCTCAAAGCCACGATTTCAATTAACGGCGTCGGAGAGTGACAAAGAGAGATGGAGTGAAGGATAAGACAGGTGGGGGGAGAGACAGAGAGAACGAGAGAGATGGAAAGAACGAAAGAAAGGAGGAAGGCCTTCAGTGGTGAGTCCTAAGTGAGTCAGCTTTGCAGGTAAAGTGATGGGCTCCTTGTTTCACCTAGGGTTACACTGGGATGCGGCGTGTGTGTGTGTGTGTGTGTGTGTTCAAGGTTTGGAAGGCTTGGCCATACTGTTTCTCCGGCTGAACCACAGCTATCTTCTTCTGCTTCTGACCTGTACAAAGAGAGAAAGACAAGGGCTCGCATCGAATGTCACTCCTTCAGACATTGTGTGTACGTGTGTTTTGGGTGTGTGTGTGTGTGTGTCCACATACAGACAGGCTTGTACGGGGGCGTCAGGAGGTAGGTGTTGGCCTCGCACCAGCCAACAGGGAAGATGTCCATGGACTCCACGTCCACAATGCACTCGGACAATGGCTTGGCCGCGCCTAGAGAACAAGGGGGGTTGGGGCGTTAGGGTTGTAGGGGGCCGGGATTTTACCCAGAGTTCAATGCATTTCCCTGCGATCATCTAGATGGATGGATTGACGTCCGGTAGGAAAGCCTTGGGTGGTACAGTTCAAACTTGGCGAACTTTGACGCAGAGTCAGACCTGCCGACCTTGATTCAAATCGAATGCTATTCAAATCGTAACAAAAAACATAAAAATGACGTTAGAAAGGCGTCTGAAAATGAACATTTGAAAACAAATAAGCAGTGTTGAAGCAGAAATGTATTTTTCTTTCTAAAAATGTTGCGCGCATACGTCCACATACACCTCTTTGTGCGCGCAAGTGGATGAGCTTTGTACGTGCGCCGCTCTGTGCGGTCTGTGTTTTCGGGCGGAAATTTGTCAAGCACACGTTCGCTGAAGTGAACAACGAGGAAGCCTTTGAGGGATTTCGGAACGGTGCAGAGTCGAAACGGCTCGTCGTTTAGTTGCCATACCCTGATGGGACTGCCCAATACAGAAAAGGTTTTTACCTTCCAGCCGGAGCCACAGCAGGCGGCCCCTGACCTGGGTGATCTGAGCCACGCACACCTCGGTGGGCCGGCCGGGGTTCACCGCCTCCAGCCACATGTCCTTGGCGAAGCCCTTGTTCTGCCATGTCTACACACACACACACATACATACACACACACACACACACACACACACACACACACACACACACACACACAGTGTAATAATACATGTAAGCAATGCCGTTAGCTTCTGCAAATAGCACCACTAGGCCTAACAATGTCGGGGCCCCTTACGTCGGGGAAGCAGGCATCCGGGGCCGCTTCCGTCCCGCCCTGCTTCAGGTAGTCGGCCCAGTCAAAGTCCTGGCCCGTGTAGCCCCTGGGCCGCTCCAGGCCCACCCCGTTCTTCAGGCTCCACTGGACGGGCAGGATGCCTGGCGAGAGGGCGTGGCACACCAGGGAGGTGGGCGGGGCCTCAGCCGAGAGGTCGTCCACAGTGACCTGGAAGTAGACCTCGTCGTAGACCTGTGGAAGGGGAGCGAGAGAGAGAGAGAGAGAGAGAGAGAGAGAGAGAGAGAGAGAGATCAAAATTTAACAGTTAACACAAAAAGATATCCTTCAACTGATTGGAAAATGGAGGACTTCAGGTTGGTCAGGCAAATAAATATATATATATATATATATATATATATATATATATATATATATATATATATATATATATATAGTTACAGTTGCCAATGTGATGCCAAAATTAGCAAAAAAGGTTACACCCTGCCAGAGGAAATGGGGAAAGAATATTCCTAACTATTTTCAAAGCACTCCAAGGATAAAAAGGTCAATTTTTTTGCATTTGGAACTATTAAAGGACCTTGTTCATGTTTATATTTTAGATAAGGCACAATTTGGACGTGCTTACTCGAGGCACAATTTAAAGTGCTAAGTCGGGGCCTTGGCGACACACCAGCAGAATGTTTCTTAATTTTTCTAGTTGAAGGGGTTTTCAAATTGCACTTGAATTGGAATGGAATGGAAATGAGCTCTTGTGTTGCAAGATCAAAATCACAACTCTGTACTCATACATCTCATTCATTAGTTCCGGTAGAAAATGGTATTTTGATTTAATGAGTGCTTGTGTTGCAAGATCAAAATCACAAGTCTGTACTCATTCATCAGTTCCGGTACCTTTTATTTGCAGAGTCTGCCCTTAATGATACTGATGCAATTTCCACATCTGATTCAATACAGATAAAGCGGTTATCATCACCGTATCAAAACAAGGCTGGTTCCGGCTGCCTCACCTTGGTGACGGACACGGGGCGGATGCAGAGTGGTTCCCACGCCGACACAATCTCCAGCTTCATCCCGGCGCTGAAGGAGTGCGTGGGCAGCTCCGCGTGGTCCTGTTGAGATTTGGTTCTTGACGATTCAACAGGAGTAGTTCTATTTTCTACTGACCACTCATTCATTTGATTCAGTGTAACACACGGTGAGCGAGGGAGGACTTCCTGAACAATGAACGAGCCTCGTATGGCACTGAGTTGTGAATGGAATACCCACAATTTTATTCTGTCAAAATCAATTATTTATTTATTTATCCATTCAATATAAATGACGCTACTGAGCCTCGGCCTTTGTTGCCTCAGACTTTAATTCTGTCCTCAGTAATCATTTTGAGATTGTGGGTTGATTCACTCGCTCGCTCTTCTGCCGCACTGACTCCTGACCCTCGAGTCATTTGAGGGATTTGTTCGCTACAAACGAATGGCCTGCGAATTTCAATTCCATGTGCGGCCGCTCACCTTGAACACCTCCAAGGGGAGCGGGCTCTTCTGGGCGTCGAGTCGAGCAGCCTCTAGGGCCTCCTGCCACTCGGGGGGGCTCTTGAGAGGTTGCAGATCTGGAGTAACGGAGACAGACAGACAGACAGACAGACAGAAAGAAAGCGCGAGAGCGAGAGAGAGATTTTGTGTTTCAGAAGAAAGACATACAAACGGAACCAGTTTTCCAGGGATGGTATAAACAAACACACACACCTAACAAAAACAAAAACAACCAAGCTGCAGTTTCAACACAGTGGTAGCAGGCTCAATGAATGCTAAATAATCCATGGTCACAAAAACAAAACAAACAAAGAATTTCAGAATGAGGAGCGTGGCCTGATATGCTCCTGGTTTATATGCCATCACAGTGGAAAAAAACAACTGAACTAAGCATACCAAATATAAAATGTGTAATTTCCTGTGGGCAACATTTGCTAATTTTACTGTGTGAAAAAAATAATAAATACAAAACCAAGAATAATCAAAACAGAATGAAAACACCACCTGCATTTTCAAATAGAATGTGAAGCTTGAATCTCTTATCTGCACAGCATGCCCACACTGACCAGAAGAAGGGATTTTATTTCCCAAAAACAATTCTTTTTTGATTATATCTACACTAGATAATATTTTTATATTTTACACACACACACACACACACACACACACACACACACACACACACACACACACACACACACACACACACACACACACACACACACACACACACACACACACACACATACACACACACACACACACACACACACTATAGCTCCCTTGTAACGAGAGAAACCAACTCAGGATGGGTGAAAAAGGGCGGTGGTATTGGTTGTGGAGGAGAGGAATGACCGGAGGAGTGGGAGTGGGGGCAGGGCGGACTGGCTGTTAAGCAGCCCAGTGGCCTGAGGCGGACTGAGACCTGGATGGATAATAGTTGATAAAACCCTGTACTAAACGACTATCCAACGGTCCGTCCAAGTACAAATTCAAGCACACGCTGTTTTAAACCCCCCAAATTCAAACTCTACCATCTTTGGCTCTGCCCCCTCCCTCCCGGCCTTCTCACCTGCAGGAGGCTCCAGGGTGAGGCCCTTCTCCTGGGCCCAGCCCAGCGGCCGCAGCCTGGTGTCCAGGTAGAAGAGCCAAGAGTCGTGGCCGAGTTCCCGTCGGTCGTCGCCATCGAGGCCGACGGGGCGCAGGCGGAGGCGCCCGCCCACGTTGCAGATGATGCGGGCGGGCCAGTAGCGGAATGGGTGGACGGAGTCACGCAGCTCCATCAGCGAGCCCTCCACGATCAGGTCCACCGTGTTCTTACCCCTCAGAGGCTGGGGGTTGGGGGTGGGGAGGAGAGAGAGAGAGATTACTTTAGAAAGGTCAGTCAGTCTCGGGCAGTTGTCGGCAACCCTCTCCAACCGTTCAAATATAAAATAAAAATATATATAATAAATAAAACAAAAAATATGTATTATAAAAACGTATGTATACCAAATAAGGAAAATTGTAATATTAGGGCTGTCAACGTTAACGTCAACATTTTTCACAATGTCAAAATAATTTACGCCGTTAACGCATTTTATGAGTTCGACTCAAACGCACCGGTTTTACTTTCAGCTTCTATGTGTAAATGACAGAGAAAGCAGCTGCAACCTGCTGAGACTTACTGTTTAGTATTGTCTCCCGTTAAAACTCCAGATTTCCACAGACATTCTACAGATCTTTTCATTTACGTCCGTAACCCCTCAAGTGAGGGACAGCGGCAGCGCTGAGAGCTGCTGCTTCAATGGTTAAGTTACTGGGAAGTTACCAGGGCTGCCCCCAAATAGTCCACCAGAAGAGTCTCAGTTGACCAAGTTTTTTTTTTCCATTGGTCAGTTGGTCGCAGGAAATAAAAATAATAATAATAATATAATAAATAAATAAACTGCATTCGGGAGCTGCACCTTAAACCTGAAAACCTACATGGCTGGACCAGTGTATGAGACGCTTCTCGATCATTTGAAACTAATTTCAACAGTAAATGTTCAGCCTCCTGGCTTGTTGCATTAACGAGGGGAAACGATCTTCCGTACGCCACATTTCAGTGTAAATTGTGTCCTCATTTAAATGTGTACATTAATTAATAATAATAGGGCTCAATAAGTTGAACCAACGTTTAACCAGTGCCCTCCGCAGTGCTTGTAAAAGAAATGTATATTTTAAAGGCTGGTTATTAGGTTTTGTATTTATCTGTAATGTAGCACAGTGTTAATAATGTTGGTTATAATATTGTGACTCAGCCCTGGAACTCAGACCATTTTCTGATGCTACAAAAGCATATATTAAATAAGCATTATAACACATAAAAAGCTAATTAAAAATTGTATTTTATTAATTTATGTTTTTTCTTTTATCGTTTTCGATGTTTTAATCATCAATTCAATATCATTGTATGCATCATGTATTCGCAGGCTTGTTTGAAGGCTACTGGAAAGGCCATGATTATTTTTGGGCTCCCGGCAATCTTAAAAAAAAGAAAACCTACTTTCAGTACTAAAGGTCGCCGACCCCATAGGTGCTGAATAGTGGTTTGTAAGTTGGCGACAAATTATTTTCCACTAAAATTCAACTACGGTTAAATACACTTGCATAAAAGGAAATTTCGGTCGTACAGTTAAAAAAAATTACTTAGACATAACGGCTGCAGCAATTGTTTTGTTACCATTTAACAAACATATTGCCCGTTTCAATTGATAAAAATGACTTCATGAAGTCATTTTTATCAATTGTTAGAGCTGCCCCCGACTAAAGATTATCCTTCATGCCATTACTCGACTAATCGTCGCATGCTTACGATATTAATTGAATTATTTAAATATTTGGTTTTGGGGCTTCACAAAATGTTTTGTGTTCCAGGGATGAGAAAGAATGGTATAATGGGATGTCACGCATGTAATGGTATACCACACCATAATAACGGTATAGTACTGTTAACACTGTGCTACATTATAGATAAAACCTAATAAGCAGCTTTTAAAATATGCATAAAGCTGAGCCGCCTGTCAATTAGTGGCAAAAGCTGTAATAATTCTTCTGAATGTATCGGGACAACAAACAAGGGACTGAACTTTTTTTTTTTTAAGAATTTTTTTTTTCCAAATTAAAACCCCTCTCGCATTAGATACATACAACCAATGAAAATTTTGCTCGACTGAGACTTCTGATCAACTAACGTTTGGTCGACTTTTTGGGAGCAGCCCTAGAAATTATGCAGGGCTTTTCCCCGTGATTTTCCCAACAGTCTATACAAACTTTGGCTAAATGACTCGATGACAAGCACAATGGGGAAGGGATAAAGAGTCAGAGAACCAGGGATGAAGTAAGAACGAGACCAAACAGGTTTGCCAATTTTGTGAGGGAAATAAAAATAAAAAAACCTCACCCCCTCAAGTAGGTTGGAGGGTGCCGTGCGTGAGCCTGTGAGCTCGTGCACCAGGAAGTCCGTCCAGTCGCCAAACTTCTCCTTGATGGCTGCGGCGCGAGAGACAGGGGAAGAAACAAAACAAGGTGGGGCCATGAGCAAAACGGGACGCCAGAGTGAGCGGTACATTATGAATCGCACCGTACGGGAAATCGTTGCTTATTGGCTGGGGTCGGAAGAGGGCTGCGCATGCACGAATGACGGCATGCAAACACATGCATACCTATTTCATGCACAGAGACACACACACACACACACACACGCACACACTCCTGTCATTCTCTTTTGTGGTCTATGTGGGATATGACTGTTTCCTCTGTTTCTCAGCAGAGCAACAATGCTTTGCTGTCGAATTCATGATGCATTTTTCCACGAGGTTCTTTGATTTGCCTTTAATCCCGAAGCCCAGACTTCCTACACACACACACACACCCTTTTCCCCCCGGCAATTGATCACCTCCAACAATGAGTCGGTGATGTCGGCATAAAATTTCATGTGAAAAAACGCCTCTCTTGAGCAAAAGAAGGGCCTATTTATCGTAATTTATACCGTTTAGAAACATGCATAGAAATGAAATGTACCAACAAAGAGAGCGGAGTGATCGACATATACAGCATACACACCGATCAGCCACAAGATTAAAACCACTGACAAGTGAAGTGAATAACATTGCTCATCTGGTCTCAATGGCACCTGTCAAGGGGTGGGATGTATCAGGCAGCAAGTGAACAGTCAGTTGTTCAAGTTGATGTGTTGGAAGCAGGAAAAATGGACAAGCGTAAGGATCTGAGTGACTTTGACAAGGACCAAATTGTGATGGCTAGACGACTGGCTCAGAGCGTCTCCAAAACGACAGGTTTTGTGGGGTGTTCCTGGTATGCAGCTTACTGGGTATGGGGCTGCGTACCTGCAGACTACACCCCTTGACAGGTGCCATTGTGACGAGATGATCAATGTCATTCACTTCACATTTCCGTAGTTTTAATGTTGTGGCTGATCTATCTGGTATATCATTTTATATGTATATATACTGTATATATACACTTTATATATATAAAAAAATAAACACAAAATAAATTTATTTATACAGTATATTACTTTATTTTGCTTGTCAAGGACTTTATTTCATTTATTATCAGCTTTGAGTAAAAACAATGTTCTCGGAATCATAACATAGTTGCCAACAATACAAATCTTGAGATTTATCATTTTTTTCTGTGTTCAATAGACCATATATATATATATGAGACTGATAAGCTTATTACAGTTATGTTTTCCCCCTATATGGCCAATGGACACACACACACACACACACACACACACACACACACACACACACACACACACACACACACACACACACACACACACACACACACACACACACACACACACACACACACACACACACACACACACACACACACAGCTTCCTGTTGATCATGCGTGCAGAAATAGACTAACTATTTTTACCGATCCAGCCCAGATTAGTCACGGCATTTAAATTTAAGACTCCACCGAGCGACCGCTCTCCCCCCTCTGTTCTCTTTCTGCTCCTTCACCACCGATTATTTTTAAATCCTTTGTTTTTTGTCTCCGTTTTCACAGTAGTCATCACAGTTGCTTGTATATCAATAATAATCCACCCCCCTGCATTGTCCCTGCCTCAAGGCGGCGGGAAACATGGAGGCGGTTGTGTGCGACTTTCACATATCTCTAAGTGCATAATTAACCTTGAAGAGTCTCTCTCTCCCTCCCTCCCTCCCTCCCTCCTAGGGCCCCTTTGCGCAAATCGTGACAAACTGTTTTTTTTGTTCCTTTCCCTTTGTTGTGTTTTTTGTTCGCCCCCCCTGCCCCCCCAAACACTTTACTTGAAATAATCAATGTGATAATTAATGGGCAACAACAACAACATCTCGTGTCGCGCGGCTACAGAGCCTAATCAGAGTCGACGGAGGGTAATTGCGCTTCATCTGCACGGACGTCTTTCCCGAGCCGTATGTTACCAAACACGGACAATGACGTCCCTTAACGCCGGACAGGAAAAAAAAAAAAAAAAAAACTAAAACAAAAAAGCATGCAAAAAACACACACACACAAAAAACCCCACCATTGAGAAACATAGCATAAAAATAATAATTGAATATAAAAACAAACAAAACAATATAAATAAATAAATGAAAAGCATAAAAAATTTCAGGGCAGGGAAAACGCAGAACCGTTCTCCATTCACATTTTTTTTTTTTTTTTTTTAAATCCACGCTCCTGACATTGAAGAGAATTTTGTGCACACATCAATTCCCTCAGCGGTTCAGTGATAGTAGAAAGTGTTACTCTCTCCTTGGGGGAACGCAGCACATTAAAAAAAATTGCATACTGTGTGTGTGGGAAAGCGTTTGCGAGTTAAAAAGGGGGAAGGGAGCCATTGTTGTTTTTTGGGTTTTTTTTCTTACACCATTCAACAAATGCAAGTTTATTTTATTGTGTGGCTTTGATTCATGGCTTTTCAGGCCACTGAAAGTAAAATGCGAGCACACACACACACACACACACACACACACACACACACACACACAATTATTATTATATTGATTACATCATCGCCCGATCCTAATTATTTGAGCAGACCATGATCATTTTGTAAAATCATTTGATTTTAAAATAACATTCAGTGAAGTTTAAGATTTAGGTCATTAGGGTAAATATTATGGCAAGTATAATCTACAGTACAAGCATATAAGTTTACTACACTGTTATATGGTTATTACACCATTATAAGTTCCTTACATCGTAAGAAGGTTATTACAGCGGTTCAAGCTATTACAGGTTAATACATCGTTATAAAGTTATTACAGGTTATTATGCCGTTATAAGCTTATCACAAGTTTTTACACCTTAAAAGCTTATTACAGGTTATTACACCGTAAAAAGCTTATTATAGGTCATTACACTGTTAAAAGCTTATTACAGGTTATTACGTCGTTATCAGCTTTTTACACCGTTATTACACTGCTATAAGCCTATTAGTTATTACATCTTTATGAGCTTATTACACCGTTATTACACCACTATAAGCCTTAACAGGTTATTAGGTTGTTATAAGCTCATTACAGGTTATTACCTCCTTATAAGGTTATTACAGGTTATAAGACCATCATAAGCTTATTCGGCAGTTATAATCTCATAGCAGGTTATCACACCGTTATATGATATTACAGTTAAAAGCTGTCACAAGACCTGTCGCAAAATTAAGAAAAAAGAAAGAAAACTAAAGTGTTCCTCAAAATTATTTGTATGACAATTAACTACTGTAAACCGTGATCGAGACAGGCCAAACTACTACTACTACATCAATGCAAATCTATTGGTTTTGGGAGGGGAGGAGGGTGCAAGTATGTGGGACTCATTTGGAAAAGTAACCACCTACCTACAACCCCATGGACGTTCTTTGTAGCTGACAAACTACCTGAAACCTGCAATTTGGCCCTTTACCGTCCTTTCTGAACTGCTCAATCGGCATTCAAAGCCGACTGCTTGGCCACGGCTGCCAATGCAGGATTAACACACCTCTCCAGCAGGTTTTGGCAGGAAGCCGTGTGGTGAATGCATTATGCAAACGTGTGTGTGTGTGTGTGTGCGTGTGCGTGTCTCATCGGGGGTTCTACTTCTGAGAGCGAAAAAAACCCCCAAAAAAAAAAACAATTCATCACACGACCCGACTCGTTCCTTACCTCCTCAAGAATATAACTCGATAAAAACAAGTGAAAAATCACTCTCGGTGCATCGACGGCCGTTATTTAACGCCCACACGCCCCCCTCTGGGCCCTGTCTGAACACACTCCCAAACCCCCACGCCCACGCCAGAGCGCCGGCCCCGGGGGCCCGTTATGCAGCACAAATAAAACACGGAAGCTAGAGAGTAACAGTTGCACTCGGACGACTGGTGGGGCTCCAATCTGACACGAGCAGACTTCCATTCTAACACACACACACACACACACACACACACACACACACTACTTATCACACATACACAGGCTGGTTTTTGACTAGCGTGTGCAAACCCCCCCCCCCAAAAAAAACCAACAAAACAGAAGTGTGTGGGCACATGACTCGACAGACAGGCTGTGCCATCAATCGATGGATCGGTTAATCCCGCAGCGACACCGCCGCTGCGATGTCAGCGGTACAAGACCGACGTTCTGTCTCGGCGACATCAGCCGGTCACAACACCGCAGGGCACTACGCGGCACAACCAGGGCCCATGGACGCCGAAACAAATGTGATTGGGCTCCAGCATTTCAGGGCGCAAACACTGAGCTGTTTATTTTTTTTTATTCGCCGCTCAGCTGGCTAGTGTTTTCAGCTCACGTGCTTAACTTATTTTGTAGCCCCAAATGTTTGAGGTTTTTTTTGCGTCTAACTGCATAGTTACTACATACTAGATTGACTCCACTGTGGGGTTTTTCTATTGTTTGGCAAAGCTTGAAATTAATGCGAAAATACATGTACCTGCCCCATGAATTAGCTCTCGCCAGAGTCAAAGTACACACTATACTATATGTGTGTGTGTGTGTGTGTGTGTGTGTGTGTGTCCTTAAGAATTGTGAGAGAAATGGGATAATGTTCTTGTAATGTTCAAAACTGTGCAGCCCAACTTGAAAGTTTGACTAATAGCGTGGGAATAAGTGTCGCGGGGGGACTTGAGAGGAGGAAAGAGAAATTGAAAGAGAAGGGGGGGAGGGTGCTGAAAGAGGGCAGGGCGAGGCGGCAGAGAAAAGAGGAAGAGGAAGAAGAAGAGGGTGGGAGAGCAAGCACGCCGCAGCCGCCGCACATGCAGCCAGCGCACATGCAGCCAGCGCGCTACGTTAGCATGCTACGTTAGCATGCTACGTTAGCGTGCTACGTTAGCGTGCTAAGGTGTACGGGCAGCCAGACGGAGCGCAAGGTGAAGCGTCTTACCTTTCCTGAGGTAAATGTTATCTGAGGAAACAAACGAGACAAACGAGGACACACACACACGGAGGAAAGGAAAACAAAAAACACAAACAGTAACTAACATGGAAGGGAGCGCCCGGGACATTAAAAATAAATAAATAACACTCTCCCGTCTTCATTTGGTTTGGTGAAACACACACCCACACACACACACACACACACACACACACACACACACACACACACACACACACACACACACACACACACACACACACACACACACACACAAAGCTGAGCTCAACATGATGCAAAGCCTTGAAACGGAATCCAGGAAATGTTTGTGTTATGTTTCGTTGGCAGGCGGCGTCTTGGCTGGATTTTGGGGACAGGTAGAACTTCCATTCGATCTGAGGTGGTTAGAGTGAAGATCTGAACGACAGAGACGCGGTGAAAGCGGCGGGGCAAAGCCTGACTTCACAAGCCACGGCATCGAAGCTGACTTCAGAGTAAACACGACGCCGCGCGGGACATGTAAACAACGGACTGAAGGTGTTCGCGGCGTTCGCGCCATTATCGTTACGATCTTTGTGATCTTGCAGCGCGTCACCGAGGAGTCAACGTCCGCCGTTACAAATGCGAGCCCCGCCCTGCCGCAGCGGGAGGCACGTGAAGTGTTTCCGTTATTTAGATCCGAAAAAAACAAACAAAAAGCCAACAACATATTTGGAGGTGGTGACAAATGGTGACGTCGACGCCGCTTACTTCAGCGTCCCAGCCTGGACGGAGAATTGGGTGGGGGGAAAAAAAAAAAAAAAATTATCCAAATTGAATTGAAAGAATTATGATTACGGTTTAAGAGGAATTTTGAACCAATGCTAGAAATTACTCATAATGAATAATGATGAATAATGAATAGAAGGTGAATTAATTCCAACACAATCCTGTCGACACAGTGCAGCCGATGCCGTGACACCAGTTGAAACTACCAACGTTTAAACTGTACTAATTTAATTACATTCAGTGTTGGAATTTGAAATTACACCACTCAATTTAAGTAGTCACATGAATTTAGTTGAAAGAATTCTTAAAAATTAAGGATTTTACACACACACACACACACACACACACACACACACACACACACACACACACACACACACACACACACACACACACACACACACACACAGTTAGGGACATCCGGCTTTCGGGTGAAATTTCAGGATGAACCTAAAACGCACTATAACCTTTACAGGGGAACTTAATTTGACCTTCTCTAAACTTTTGAATGCACATGTCCAACTGTTCAATGTTTCAGTACTTTTTGCACAACTTGCTGTTCTCTAACAAGGAGCTGAACGGAATGATTCACAACAGGTGCTTGATTCATGAATCGACCAATACATTTCCTGGTTCAATTAGAATTGGTATTTAAACAGTCCTCTTCATCATGCTGTTCACATTTTGACATCATGAGACCAAGACGACACCTAACAATTGATCAACAGTACCTCGCCATTGCGAGGCTTCAAACAGGATGTTCTCAGAGGGAAGTGGCCACTGAGCTTAGAGTGTCACAGTGTCATCAGCAGTTTGCAACAGAGAGACTGGAAGAGTCACAGAAAGGCATAGACGTGGACGTCCTTTGGCCACATCCCACACTGATGAGCGCTTCATTGTGAACAGTGCCCTGCGGAACCGGTTGATGATGCCACTCAACTCCAGGCACATTTAAGGGAGGTGAGAGGCACCCAAGTGTCACGTCAGACCATTCAAAACCGTTTCCATCAGCGTGGTCTGCGTGCTAGACGACCTGCAAGGGTACCTGACCACACCGCCAGGCACAGGCATCATCGTCTTGCATGGCCCAGGGAGCATTTACACTGGACGAGGGACCAGTGGCCTCAGTGCTGTTCTCTGATGAAAGTCCATTCACGTTGAGCAGAAATGATGGACGCCAACGATGTTGGAGACGTCAAGGAGAGCGCTATGCATCAGCCACTGTTGTCACCAGACGAGCCTTTGGTGGTGGTGGTGGTGTTACAGTGTGGGCAGGTGTGTCTAGTCAATGGTACAGTGACAAGCCCATACTACCTGAATAACATCATTCATCCAGTCATTGTGCCCCTGCATGAACAACACAGGCCTAATTTCATCTTCATGGACGACAATGCTCCAGCTCATGGAGGTCGCATCATTAGGGAACGGCTGCTGGAGACTGTTGTACCTCAAATGGAGTGGCCTGCACTTTCTCCAGACCTGAATCCCATAGAAAACCTGTGGGATCAGCTGAGTCGCCGTGTAGAGGCTCGTAACTCTGTGCCCCGGAACCTCAATGACCTGAGGGCCGCCCTTCAAGAAGAGTGGGGGGCCAGGCCTCAGCAGACAATAAGTCGACTTGTGGACAGCATGAGACGTCGTTATCAAGCTGTAATTGATGCTCAAGGGCACATGACAAGTTGAGACATTGACATTTTTTGTTGTGGTAAACCCACCACTGTTGTTGGCTTTTGTTTCAATAAATTGTTTGAGATGAGGAAATCACCATTGCATGCTTCTACTTAAATGCCCTACTTTCATGATGTAATATCACTGTAGCGTGAACTTTTTACATTTTCCATTAATTTCACCCGAAAGCCAAATATCCCTAACTTTTTGTGAGTAGTGTGTGTGTGTGTGTGTGTGTGTGTGTGTGTATGTATATATATATATATATATATATATATATATATATATATATATATATATATATATATATATTTATTTGCTGATTAATACTATCAGTTAAACAGTTCAAAAAATAATTTATAAAGAATTAAAAAAAACAAAAACATTTGTAGTATGGTAAAATAAAAATAGGGAGGGACAGCCTATTTAACATATGGGGGATTTATTTGGTGTGTGTCCGATTATTATTAATTATTTTAAGGGGCTGTACCTGACTCAGAATTTTGTTGGTCGTATCGGATTTGGCTTTTCAATGCCAATATTTTGGGGTTGGGGGGGCACCGAGGAACAGGGCCCGAGTTCCCCCGTGCTTCGTCCCTGTCCCTCCAAATAAAACAAATAAAAACAGTGTGAACGACTCAAAACACACTGTTTTTAATTGTTTTATTTGGGGGAAGGGCTCCACGCCTTCCCTCGAGGGAGCTGTGTTTGCGTATGAAAATATATTTATGATTATCCCTTATTTATAATTTGTTAAGTTCAATAAAAAAAGACTAATCTTCCCCCCCGGGGGACAGTGCCCTAATCTTTTAATATTGTTGGATAACAGTTAACGATCGGTTGACGAGGGTCCTCATACGTCATATATACTTGTAAATGAGTATTATAGGCTCTGTTATACCAGGAAATCAAGTATTCTACTTTAAATACTTTAAGTACATCTCACTTTCACACGACTCATTTCGTGTCGGGGTCGTTTCTACCTTTACTCAATTCTAAGGTCTGTCCCCGGATGAGCCAAACCCACCCATTACCTTCGGGCGGCGCAAGGATCTTGTGGTTCTGGGCGCACCAGCCGATGGGGTGCAGCTCGGCGGTCATGACGTCGCACCAGAAGTCGGCCCGCCGCTCGTCCCCGTAGCCGCAGAAGCGCAGTAGCAGCAGCTGGCCGCAGGTGGTGACCACGGTGGCCACCCAGTAGGTGTCCGACCCGCCCTTGTTGGCCACCTCAAGCTTCATGCCCGGCTGGAAGCTGCTTTGCAGGCTCACCTCCACCTGGAGGAAAGGTGGAGGGAGGGAGTCAGAGAGCGAGAGAGAGAGCGAGAGCGAGAGCGCGAGAGAGAGAGAGAGAGAGAGAGAGAGAGAGATTCAGTTCACTATTATTATTATTATTATTATTATTATCACCATCATCATCATCATCCTACCTGTACAATGTGCTTTGCCAATATTGTATTTATTCATGGTCATGCCAATGAAGCCTTGTTGAACTGAACTGAGTCAGAAATAGAGTCATACGCCAATTTCCCACATACGGAAACTGTAACATTGCTGGATATAAGATATCCAGCAAAAGCAGTACGTAGTCATTCACACATGGGCTCCTTTACGGAAAAGTTCCATATGGAGTCTGTTCACACATAGATGACTGTTACAAATACAGTGGGTAATAGCTTAGGGTTAGTACGTTATGTCCAGTGTAGATGCGAACATTTGGAGAATCTGCGGCACATACAGCCCGAATCGTTTTTGTATTTTTTCCTGGCTCTCTATATTTAGACTAAATATAGACCGGCGCTTCACTTTCCGTCTCCCTACTCCTCCTGGACGGACTCAGCTCCCTCCGCTGACGGAGCGGAGACAGAGCCCCCGTCCCCGGACGCAGTAACCCCACCCAATTTATTAAATCAGTGTGATCTTTTTCAGCCCTTCCTACACTCTCTGCCTCTGGAGAATGAACGTTCTCCACCCGTTCCTCCTCTCCCTGTCCACTTACTTCCTCCAGTTCCGTGCTCCAGTGCAGTCGCTGGGGAAGCGAAGCGCTGCTGCACAATGTCCCCGCACCGCACCCTTAATTGTAAAATACATGTCTAGGGTCTGAGTGGCACTTTTAAGAAGAAATATAATAAATTGAGTATAAAGACCTGTGTCCGTAGAGACGTCTTTCAGTTCCTTGTCTTTTTAGCCGTGCGCCACGTTTCGGACGCGCCGTTTATCCAAATAATTTCTTTTTTCTTCCAAAAAACAAACGACTTCTGAAATATTTGGACAAAATGAATATCCGTTAAAAAATAACGTAATTTGTGCTTTATTTGGATTCGGCTCCCTCCACCCCTACTTTACAGCAATGTTACTGTTTCCATTCCCATACACTTCCATTAGCAGCTGTTCCGGCATTTTCCCAAACGATACTCGACTGAGAGCGGGGAGATTTAGGGAACGACTTTTACGGAACATCAACACTTGCTCCATTTCCCACATGAGGCCAACGCGGAACAGTGCCAGTAGGTTTACAGCTTTCACTGCAAGTGGGAAAGGGGCTAGAGAGAGAGAGAGAGAGAGAGAGAGAGAGAGAGAGAGAGAGAGTCAGGGAAAGTTGAATGGCTTGAGAGTCAGACAGTGAGAGAGGGAGGGAGGGAGCGGTGACTCGAGAGTGCTCGTGGTCAGTTCGAGGGGAAGTGCCAAAACAGGCGATGCTGAGTAGGTGCTGACTTGCCAAATTGAGTTTTGACAAAGATTTGTCCCAATGCAGTTGTATTCAAAAGGAACTCCAGTGTTTGTTTTGTTTTTTTTATTATTATTTAGACAGACATTCATAGACATATTTCCTGCTTCAATTGAGCAAAAATAACTCCCATTTGCTTATTGTTGACTCATCGTTACTGTTGTTTACTTACTTTGTGTTGTTTATTATTCTTTATTGATTAACTTCGGGGTTTATTTTTTATTTTTTTCCTACCACCTAAGGTGGATAAAGTGAGTTTTTCGTGTACACATGTGACTCATAGATTCTGACATGTTATCGACTTACAACTGGACTTTTGCCAAATTTGCCGACTAAAAGCATCGTAGTGCATCACACACACGTTTGGTGCGGGAGACGGGGAGGAGGGAGAAGAAAACGGGAGAGGCTGGGAGAAAAATAGACCAAAGGATAAAAGTACAGTCCGAGAGCGAGAATGTTGTTGGGCATGTTGAATTGTGATTCAACTCATAGCCACAGGCTGCCATAACAGCACTCCAAGACCGCGTAGAGCGCAGCAGGATGTGTGACACACACACACACACACACACACACACACACACACACACACACACACACACACACACACACACACACACACACACACACACACACACACACACACACACACACACACACACGATTTTGTATGGAAAGAGCCAACATCTTACAAGTAACAAATAACTCAAATTACAACTAACACAATACAAATGTCCCTGCAACTTCCTGCTACAACAATGCAAATGTGCTGTATCACTCCGGCCGGCTTATGTAAGAGAGCTACAGGCAGCCTCGCCAGCATACTGTGCACTGTGCAGTGTGTGTGTGTGTGTGTGTGTGTGTGTGTGTGTGTGTGTGTGTGTGCATGTGCATGTGCGTGAGAGAGAGAATGTGCGCAGCCCAAGAGAAATCACTGTTTCAATTCGTCCTGGCTCTGCTGAGAGAATGTGAGGGGGGGGGGGCGTGGGAGAGAGAGAGAGAGAGAGAGAGACACAGAGAGGGATGGGAAAGCCTATTACACTTTACCGAAAATTTTCTGGGGGAATTCACGCTCCGTTTCACAGTGACTCACTGCACTTTACCAACAAGGCGATTTAGCCCTCCCCCTAGAGAATGCTGTAGAAATGCTGTAGAAACACACATGTTCAGATTTTTATTTCTTACTCCCGTCATCTAAAGTGATTTAGGAGAAGAGGGAAAGACATATACAGTATATGATATTATATTATATCAAATTATATTATATTAAACCCATCTTTGAATGAGTGTATACCAGATACCCCTGAGTCGGTCACTAGACTATTTCTTTGTCATTGTCCTTATCGTGATCTGATGATTTATCCATTATTGAGTGAATTAATCAGACCCAATCTGTAAAGCCAGATGCGGAACCAGACGACATAAGTTAAAAAAATAAATGTTTATAACAATAAAAAAAATAAAAAATACAAAATTCTCCCATCACAGCACTCACTCATCTGGCTCAATCCTGTGATGTAACAGCGCAGCGAATGTTGATCTGGAAGGATGGGATAGGCCCGAGCGGAGGAAAATTACGTAACGTTTCCAACTTAGAAACTCAGGAGTTCTGAGGAAATTCAGTTTTTTTTATTTGATTGTTTATTGAGAAAAAATGAGCTGAAAGCCTTAAGTCTAGAGTAGGCTTGCACGATCATGCAAAATTCCAATTGCCAATTGCTGGGGGCGGCGAGTGTCGATTTTATCGGGGGCGAGCAAAGAACGTAATGTAATGTGGAAAATGCTGTCTCCCCGTTCCAGAAGTGCAGGATTTATTATTTACAAGTAATGTGTTTACACAAGAACATCCAGTTTTTACTGAATTAAGTCCCATAGCAACGGAAAGCAATGGGTCAGAATGGGACAGTCCCTTCACTTTGGTTTAGTTGTGTTTAAAAATGTTGTTTCATATATGTAGGAAACAAATGAAAATAAATACATCTAAAATAAAAACATGGGGACCTGCGTATGGTGCACCGATGTCTAGTGGAGAAATTTAAAAAAACTCTGCTGAAATTCTCTGAGTTAGGTTTAAGTTTTTCATTTTCCATACAAGTAAAACTAAGGAAACAAAAAAATTTGAAATGTTTCTCTATGAGATTATTTTATGTATCGCTATATTACAGCATAATCACAAGATTTGCATATCGAGCCACATGCCCCTTGATGTCCCATGGATTTATTTTCTCCTCATGGTGTTTTTTCTTTTTTTTTTAAGCATGAATGTGCATGGAGGGAGTGGATTGTCTGGGCAATATATGCATATTTCATGATATATGCATACATCATAAACACGTCCTCAGCGCAGCCACGATGTGAGCACAGCGGAGCGCAGATCACGACATCCTGATGCGCACCAACACGGGCGCCCGGGATCTGCGCTCCGCTGTGCTGCTCCGCCTGCCCAGAGCGGCAAAATGCCTAGAACCGGAGCTGGGGGTCCATGTGCCCTTTCTTATCTATTTTATTTATTTAGCAGTTTTGTGTAAACTGTGTCTATGAACTATGAATGAACGTCGTTCTTTGCTGATACTGATTTGCTGAATGCAAATACAAGTAAAAAAAAAAAAAAAAAAAGGGGAAGCCAAGTCACCAGACAAACACAAACACCGCAATTACATAGCGAGAAAGTACGACGTCATTGGACGGCAGTTTCCACAGAAGGGAAGGTGGAATGCCCTGGCCATTACATTAGGTCATTGTGGGACACGTATAATTATCCCCCCACCACCGAGAACCCTTACGGGTGGGTGAGCCAATCAGAAGGCTCGATTTCTGAAGAACACAGAATTCCCATTAGGAAACAACGCTGACCAACGCGCCATTAAAAGGATCGTCAGAAACAATCGTGCCGATGTCACTCACGTGTCTGAAGGCGGTGTGGGGTGCGGCACCGGCCCCCGACTCTTCCATGTACTCCTCCCAGTTAAACTCAGCCTCCTCCTCCTCTGCAGAACCTGCATCTGATTGAATGATGGGGGAAAAAGAGGGATGAAAATAGCCCGAGAATCCAACCACAACCAATTCATCGTTGGAAATGAGCTGCTCGGCTACCCTTTGTTTGTTTTAGAAAAGCCAATAAGAGAATTATGTTTTACAAAGATACAATTATTTTATCTTAAAGCTGAATATAAATTCTAATAAAAGTTGTTTATTTATTTTTTTTGTTTATTAAACATTGCCAATTCTTTATCTTTTTTTTTTTTTTTTGCTTATTTTTTGGTTAATTGCAAATTTTCTAAATTCATATTCTATTATTTTATTATTATTGCCTATTTTTTTTGTATGAGAGCTTCTATAACGCCGCAATTTCCCTCCGAGGATGAACAAAGTATCTATCTCAAAGATAAATAATTACTCTTTATCCAATTTTTTTCCGCATAATATTAAGTCCCACCAAAGTCTTCCCACCTGCTGAAGAGATAATTTTCTTTTAAAATATGTGACTAACTAGTGTTCAAGCATTTCAATGTCTGTCTGTGTGTGGTGTGTGTACTGCAGGTGGAACATGTCAGTCTTTCTCTTGACGCCTGCCTGCCTCTGTGTGTGTGTGTGTGTGTGTGTGTGTGGAGGGGGGGGGGGCTGGCTGGGGTTGTGTTCCCGCTGTGCGGCTGATTGTCAAGATGGGACTCCAGAGACTGAGCTGTATGAATGGTGCGCGGCACACGGCACGGTGCAGCCCCCCCCCCGAACATGTCCTGTCTAATGAGGTGGGAAGACGGGGGGGGGGGGGGGGGGGGGGGGGGGGGGTGGGGTGGGGGGGGGTGTGCATGACTAACGTCGCAAAACTGAGCAATGTGTTTGAAGAGCAAGCTAAAATTCCTCCACGGCGACGTGAAAGACCATCCAATTATACAGTTATTATGGCTGCTAAGGGTGCCGCAACCAGTTATTAACTCTAAGGGGGCAATTACTTTGTCTCATTGGGGGCATGGGTGTTCATGACTTTTCATTAAATACATGATAATCATGAAAATAATTGTATGAAATGTGTTTTGCGTTCACTCAGGTTCCCTTTGTCTAATATTACACTTTGTCCGAAGATCTGAAATTGTCCAGTGCAACAAATATGCAGCAATAGTGGTAATCAGGAAAGGGGGCAAATTATTTACCACAGCCCTGTACTAAAACAGAAGGCAGAAGTCCTCCTGGCCCGAGTCATTTTGAAAGCGAAAGTGACACCAGACACATGCGGCTTCTCAACTATCTTTTTTGCATTGCGGTCAAAGCGAAGCTCAAACGTCCTTGGCATTGAGATCATTTTCTCAATTTTTCTTTTTTTTTCTTTTAAGACACTCTATTGAAAGTTTCACGTAACCCGATTCTATTCAGCTTATGGCTTTTCACCGGCGTTCATGAACAAGCTGACTTTTCCTCCAATCCTCAACCCCAAAGCATCCTCCCATTGCGAGTTTCCGGAAAGACCATCGGCCCACAGGCGAATAAATATGGATTTTCAAAACAATTACTCTTGCTCGAGTGAGATCACAGTTTCCAGTAAAAACGGAAGCGCCTAGAATTTACAACTTCCTCCTCTTATCAGTGAAGGACATCATTAAATTATTATTTTTTTTGCTTCTAGTAATGTGTTTTTTTTCTTTTTCGTTTTGGTAGATCGCGACCGTATCACGCCACGTCTCTAGATCGGATGAGGGCTCGGTAAGGCACGCCAGGGCAGGCCAGCTGGACGAGCTCAGGGGCCAAGGGGGCAAAACCCGGACAACCGAACCATTACTGTACCTGTGTGAACCTCTTCTTCTTTCCCATTTGTGGGCTTGTGGGCCGCTCCGGTGGCGGCGGCCAACGACAAGTCTTGGGTGCGAGACTGCATCCTGCGTCCTCCACTTTCCGTCGAACTTCAACCCCTTGACCCGTTTGGTTTGGCTGTTATTTTTGGGGTGGGGTTCCTTCACTGCATCGCTGCCTTTGCTCCACTGTTACACAGAATAAGAGAAAATACCGTACATACATTATACGGAAAGGATAATGCGCAGCCTGACAGTTGTTACTGCAAAATAACCACCAACGGGGTGATATGGTTCAAATAAATCCAAGTAATGAACCCTGAGACGGAATATTGATTTGAAATGGTTTTTTTTAGAACTAGTCTGGTTTCAGAGCGTCTGCTAAGAAAAATAGCCCATTACAACTGATCAACTCAGCAACTATTTACATATAACCTATTTGGACAAATCTGTATCAATCTCTTCAAGCCTTCCATTGTAGTTTCTATTGGGCGTTGCAAGATGTTGTCTTAGCGTTAGGCCCGGGCGATTGGGCGAATATATCAGCAACTGGCGATTGGCTGAGTCCATCAGCGGTTGTTTTTTCTTTCAGGCGATTTTTGTCCTTTGAATCTGCTTAATTAATGACCTGGAAAGTGTGCGCGAATAGGAACTAGTATTCCGCGTGGCCGCTTCAACCGCGCCCGTTGCCTTCCCCCCGTCCGGAGAAATCCTCAAAAAGAATAAATGAATCACCGTAAAAACCTGCTTCCAGGTCATTCTGAAACATTTCTTCCTATGGTTCGGTTGGGTTATTAGAGGAACACGCACACGCACACGCACGCACACACACACACACACACACACACACACACACACACACACACACACACACACACCTGTTGCCGGGGGGCCAGTCCCGGGGGAGCCACAGCCGCCTCCTCCCGGGAGCAGCGACCCAGCACGGGACGGGTTTATGGTTGTTGTTTTTTTTTTTGTTTTTTTTACATGATTTTATCTTTTTATTTCGTCCCTCTGCTGTTTATCTTTTGTTGTGGGATTTTAGAAAGCCAGAATGTAAAATAAAATAAAACGCCTAATTAAGCGATTGTTTTAATGAGACCCTGTGCTCCGTCCCATTTGTAAAGATGGAAAATTCCTTATTTTACGTCCTTCGGCTTTCCGGTTGCGTCTGGTTTAAACCAAAATAAACCCATAGGCCTATTGGATTGCAGAGAGAGAGCGGGACGGGGGCACATGGAGAGGCGCATCGGGGTGCCGCGACACAAGGGACGTGAATGTCATCGTTACCAACAGATCAGTGGTCATTATTTAGAAACAACTGACCGTTGATTGCCACTAATGACCAATCAGAATTGAATATTTCCACACCTAATGCCACTTAATATGCCACATAATCAACATCTGCGATACATCCAAGCTGAAATCTCTGCAAAACGCAAAGCGGAGAAGAGGCCCGGTCAAGTCCATTGCTCGTGGCACAACTTTTGTCCATCTAGGTGTGTATCACATTCGCTGACAGGCTCAGGATTTGCATATCACAGGGGAAAACCATCAGATAAGCCATAGTCGATAAGCTAGAAAAACAGGAATGACTGTGCTGTGCTACTGTTGCTACCATCTGTATAGGATAATGTGTCCTTACTAGATCCACCAGAAAAACCATGGAAAACACAGTAGTTACCCGAGCCATGACAGTTATTGGTGACCATCACAACAAGCAGCGCTCCTGTGAAATCAATAGCACACACAGGCTGGCCATTTCCCCGGGGAAGGTGTAATAATCCTATAACTCACACTTAAGTAAATGCGTGAGTGAGAGGTCCATTAGGTACAATCGTCTTCATCTCCTTCCAAACAACAGACGTTCCAAACAACAGACGTTCGTTGTCGCTCTCATGACCGGCCTCCCCGATCAGGATAAACAGTACCTCGCACCGTGACTCATATTCTTGGTGTGGCTCAGGCCCACTCCTATCCTCCCGGCAATTAGCACCGAACCTCAGGGCGTTTATTAATCTCTAAAGCCGACGCCAAAACAGCCACCCATAAGTGCTACACCGAGCAACGAAACAACAAAGTGGCGAGATGACAATCCGAAGTCGTTCGTGTAAGAAGCCTCCACTCCGGGATTTGTTCATTTCTATCAAGGTGTGATAAAAAATAAATGATGGATTAATGGGGTCCAAGAGAAAAAAAATTCACATTCCCTGTTTCACTATGGAGGTGTCACACTGTTGGTTCCACTGCTCAACATACAGAGTGTGTGTGTGTGTGCGTGTGGACACGCGCACACACACACAAAGAGACTCATATCTCTGTCCACTTCCCTCTTCTGTCCACTTCACAAGTTGATGAGTTAATTTGGTTCACATGCCAAAGCCCCGCTGCCCCCTGACCCCCACCGTCTATCCGCTGTCTGTCCATTAACAACACATAACAGCCAGCCAGGCATAAATTTTCAAGATTGTTTTGTTTTTTAAGACAATCCATCTGATTCTAGATTATCTAAAATATAACACACCCCACTACCTTTTGTGTTTGTTTTAAATTACTCTCACTGGAGTAGCAGAGCATTCATGGCGGACAGGGAGCCCCAGAATGGCAAAAAGCGGGGATGGGGGGGGGGGGGGCAAGACATAGGGGGCCACTTCATGTCCCCATGTAACCCCTCAGATTGACAAGTGGGGTTTGGGCTCTATTCAATTCTCCACCCCACTCACCCCCACCTCATGGGGCAATAATGGGCATCCACGCGTCGGGGAGCCCCCCCGCCTCTCCCTAAGCCCCATCTTTACAGACAATTTAATGGGGGGGGGGATTTAATAGATTAGCCACCATTGCTCGCAGGCTGTGCTCCACGCCACAAAACCTCCTATACACGGTCTCATCTCTTAGAAAAAAAACCACAAAAAAAAACCATCCAGGGAGATAACTTTTTTAATGTTTTTTGAGCTCCCGTTCTTAGGTTCTCGTTCCCCGCATCGTTTCTTTTTATGAGTCATTGGGATTTCGTCGCCCTGCCAAGATCACTTGACTACGAGAGCGGAAAGTGGAGTGCAAACCGGCACTCTGGTAGGTTGTAAAGTAAAAATAGATAGATAGATAGATAGATAGATAGATAGATAGATAGATAGATAGATAGATAGATAGATAGATAGATAGATAAAAGAAGAGAAGAAAGGTATGGGAAGGAAAAAAAGAAAACATTGCTGGGGATGAGCAAGCAAGCAAGCGTGAAACTCCCTCTGCATTGAAACAACATGAATGGCTATAAAGAACAACTCACACGTTTTTCTTTGTCCGACGAAAAGGGAAATGTGACGACGTAACTTTACTACTACAAAAAGGACTGGACGTTCAGACTTTCGGGGGAGCTTGCGGGGAAGACATTGCAGGGCGCAGCTTATCAATGGATTGGAAGCCTAAACCCAAATCTAGAAAGCGTTCTATCAGCTATTATCTGTAATGAGATAATCTCATCTTCCCATTTGCGGTTCTCCTATCCTTCTCTGCAGCATGGCGGTCGCTTAGTTAGTGTATCTCTTTTGGGGAAACAGGTCATTTGCATACAATGAACTACCCCCCCCCCCCCCCCAAAAAAAAAACCCAAAAAAACGGTCCAGGGCATTGGTGCCGTGTTGCACGACCACCAAGAGACCCCAGACTCCATCAGTAACCTTATTGAGCTGGTCCCCCTGTGTGGAAATTAGGTGAACAATGGGTTCTATGGAAATTAATGTTATTTTATTTAAAAACGCTTTACTTCAAATGTATTTATTTTTTACGTTTTTATTTCGATTTTTTTTTTTTTTTTTTTTTTTGCAGCTTTTCCTCCGTCGTCGTGGCGAGCTTTTGGTTTTGCGACAA